>NC_051862.1:38653242-38963242 GCF_015732765.1 Culex quinquefasciatus
TACCGCAGAGAGGATTCTGTGAACGGATCACATTTCACAGAATCTACAGGGGAGGAAGGATGCGTGGACATACCGTACCAAACGCTCCGATTTATTTTTGCATTATTGTTGTGAAAATTGTGTGTTGTGTAATAATATATGATAAAAAATTTTATATAATAAATGAATATAATCAATAGCATCATTTTGTTTTGTAATTTACCTTCATAACCAGCTGAAAAATAATAAATTATTAAATGAAATAAGGCAGAGCGTACAGGACAGCGTTTTTTTGTTGAGGGATTAAAGGAAGTCCAAGAAATTATGGCAAGAAAAACTGAGTAGAATATTTTAACGAGGATATCGATAGTTTTAAAAGAAATAATTATAAAGAAGAGAAGAATTAATGGAAATCAAAAACGTGAGAAAAATAGTGCAAAATTTAAGGGACACAATTCATTGAAAAGGATATAATGTGGAAGCACTATAAGGCTGAGGCTTAGGTTGGGTTTGCAATTAGGCTGAAGTAATAGTTTTCATTTATATAGAAAGAAATTGGTTTGCTAGAAGGTGAGACAGAAAAGCTGAGATCGAGCTTAGTTGAGCGAAAGCGAATTATGTGTAAAATAACTTGATTTATTGGACATAATTTGTCCATATTAGAAAATTTAAAAAAATAAAATCGGAAAAAAACAAATCAAGGTAGAACGGAAGCAAGATTATTTTTTTGAAATTAAACAGAAGAAAGCGATTTAGCGGATTTTTTTAGAAACTGAGTGTAGCTCCGTTCCTGCTCAGCTACTTCAGCTTATCTGTCAGCGATGACGATGACGAAACGCAAACGTCATCAACTCTTATCCTCCACCAATCGGCAAGAAGCTCGGTGCTGCGATGACACCCGATGATAGCCGACTGCCACAGCACACTACCACACTGTGACAGCACACATTCTCCATAGAGATCTCCACGGTTTCTCTCACGCACACCATCATTCTGTGCTAGTATTTGTATTTGAAGTATTGTTTTGGTTTTGAACGATTGTGATTGGCTGAATTTCAAGCAGCTGATTTTGTTTACACTTTTTTTACGCAGACATAGGCAAATCGAGTAGATCAATCGTCTGTAAAAACCAGCTGTTTACCACGTGCTCGTGGTATAACAAAAGACACAGCTGATTTTGACAGACGAATCATTCTACTCGATTTGCCTATGTCTGCGTGTAAATTTGTTACAAACTAACACACTCTCGAGCGTGGATATCTCTATGGATTTTTCCTTCCGTATACACACTCACACAAACGCGCGCGATTTCGACGAAAGCAATTCGCACTCTTTCTCTCTTCCTCCAGAGGCAAACTTGACTGCATCACACTGCTGCTTATCTGTGTGCGTGTGATTTTCACCACATTGAAGATTTTTACTCCAACGCCACGCGAAAATGGAAGTCACCGGTCAGAAAACTTCTTAAAAAATGTAAATCTCTCAATTAAACCGAGATAAATTCTGTTTTCAACAAACAACACATGCCACAGAAAATTTGCAGGACAATCTTGACCGCGTTCTATGCCGATTTCACGCTTAAAGCAACCGATATTCGAGGCCTCACAAGAACAAACTTCAGAGTGAACCGCACCGCACGACGTCTCGACCCGAACTCGAAGACGAAATCAGTCAAGAGAAAAAAAAGGACTTGAACTAAATCGGCGAGGAAAATCACGTGGCAACGATTTATTGAAGGGGTGGAAAGGGGGGAAGGAACAAGATAGGTCTCTCTCGTTATCGCATGAATGGGTCTGCAATCGAAATGTTGAATGCTTTTTTTCTCCTTTTCTTTCTTGGGCGCTTTGTGGGGAAAGAAGAAATAAAAGAGTCATGAATGGAGTCTAAAGGGAATGGAACGGAACTGTCGGCAGACAGCGACTGAAGAGCAGGGAAATAAAATAATAGAAGAAAACAATTGTAAATCACGACTTGGTGGGGATGCGGGATTTGTACAAGGAGATTTTCGCGACCAAACGATGTTGTGAACGACGTCAGAGCAAAAGAAGAGTCTTCTCTTTATCAAAGGAAAGCGACTTTGAGGACTTTTCAGCGCGAAGGAGATAAAGGGTCTCAACGAGATTTAAGAGTGGAAAATTGAAGTTGGAGCACAGAGATTGGCACCATTCAAAGAGTAGGTTAAACTATGAAAATATACGTAAAATAATTAGTGATTGATGATTGTAATTCCAACCTAATCCTTTATACAAAATTTGAAAAAAAAAAAAACCATTCGCCCTTGTCTTAATATTTTTGAAAAAATCAAAGCTCCCCTCGAGTTTAGCCTTTGTAATTTTTGTCATTTTATCCGAAGGTTAGTCGAATCACGAACATTTTTTTTTACTTATCACAGCAAAAATTTAGTAATCCAGCTGCGTGTAAAATGCCTTGGTGTAAAATAAATTGTGCATAATTTCATGAAGTTTAATGTAAGATTACACCTTGAAATATGTAGCCCATCTTGACCGAAATGTCAAGCTCATATATGCGTTTATTCTTTCCAATTTTCATCGTTCTGATGGCCGAGCGGGCTGAGGCACCAGTCCTTGATGGCACTCTCGGTGCTGGATTTGAACCCCGTTGGTTGCAACTTGCATGCAATTTTATTTTATCGGGTTTTTTAGCTGTTCGTATCATTCGTATTATTTTCTTTTCTTACTGTTAACATTAATTCGAGTTCAGCGATCCCATTTTGGTAAAATTTTAGCCTATTGAATTACCAAATGCATTTTCTCAATATTTCAGAGCAGTGTTGGTCATATTCGAGCGCGACAATCAAAAATAAGACAACGTTTATATTTTTTTCTGAGGCCTTCGGAAAATCGGGTCGCAGTGCGAAAACAATGATTTAACTCAAAAATGAATGAATCCTCGTCACAATATCCTGATGTAAACAAAGATCAAACTCGAGCTAGAAGTTGCATGGTAAACAACTTTTGCGAGAAAGAGAAAGCGATTTCTGATGCAAACAAACCAACTTCTTTTTGCACCCCGTTAGAATGCCTGATTTGTTCACTTCTTTAGTAATTATTTTGACAAAACATGTTTTTAGGAGAATAAAAGTATAATTTTTTTAATCAATTAGTTTGAACTTTTTAACATGTATTGTTATTTATTTAAGTGAACAAAACTTAATAGTCTGACAATCCATCAAAAACAATGTTTCATAAAATAATTCTTCTTCTTATCAGTTCCATATAAAAAAACTTCCTCATGAGTACAAAACGAGTCACTCTGAAGGGGGTTTCTCTTGTAGCGACCCTTCAAGCCCTAACTGGAGCTCCGGGGAAGAAGATCAACAGTCACTTGGTGGCGTCGTCGACGTCGTCGCCGGCTGAAGATGATGGCACTCTCGGCTGTTCCCCGGATTGTCATCGTCGATTTGCTCCTCTTTAGTACTCTTTGGAATAAGTAGTAGCTCTGGACTTCGTTTTGATTTGGTTGTTATGAAACAAATAAATTTGACGAGAAATGTAATAAAAGAAGTTAATTTGCTTAAAAATTATATAAATATAAAGTGGTAAGTCTTTTTGAAATGTTAACCCAGAACACGAGCGGCCCACAACGAATGGAGTGAAAATATGAAAGAATTTTCCTTCCTTTTATTTGAAATGTGAAGAAGTGTAAAAACAAACAAGCAAAAGGTAAATATGCTCAGGCACATCATGTTGACTGAGAGCATATTTATGCGCCGTTAACGGTTCCTTGCCTGGCTGACTGACTGAGGCGGCAATGCATTGATGGTGCATGAGGTCTTTTGGGTTATGAATCGAGCAAATGTTTTGCTACAATCATATCTGCGCTGACAAATCTAAATTTGTTTAAAGATGAACAGCTACAATAAGAAAAGAAAGAGATTTCCATGGCGCCACCTCAGACAATCTCTTCATAGGTCAGCCGGTGAGTTCACTCTTTGATATTTATGAAAGCACTTGGGAGAATCACTTGAAGCATCGTTTGACTATGCTAAAGTGTGACGTAATGCAATCTTGTAGCGCACGGATTGCTCGAGAATACACAATTATAAATATAATATCACGAACATGGCAGCATCAAAGAGTATTCAAAATAGAGCGCGGACTTGGAGCAAATATCCACCAAATTCATGGTACCAACTAAAAGTACAACCGTAACGCCTTCGATGTGGCGTTACTGTTTTCAGGCGTTACGAAAATCAAAGGTGATTTTTTTTCCATCGCAGCAATCTCCTAAGAAAAATCTGTCATTGACGTTTTTAAAACAAACATCCCCTTCGTGTTGCAAGTTTGTTTTCGCTTGGACTTGGTCAAATCAATTTGGCCGATTGCGGACATAGGGGAATCGCCCCAGAATCCGTCGGCTGACCTTGGAAGCGTTAACTCGACAGCCTTCGGATCGCTTAACAAAAACCAAAATCATGAAAGGCATCAAAGACGATACTTCTTCGACAACGAAACCTGGCGTACCGCAGTCGGAGGGCAAGGCCCACACAGCGGACAGCGGAACCGATGACGAAAGGATAACTCACTCGAAGCGACGGATGATGAGAAAAAGTCAGGATATTGGGCGATGACGGTAGGGTTAAATTTATTTCATGCTGATGAGAGATTTTAAATGAATTGTTTCTTTCAGAATTGAGCTGCTCCGCAAGTACCAGCCTGATCGACTGATGATAATGTTAGGTAAAACGTGGCCAAAGGAGGATAAAGTGGAAGATTTACATCCAGCTAAGCCGTTTGGCGAGCTACAACACCATGCTAATCTGCTGAAGTAAAACGTGGACGACTAACAAATGTCCCAGAGCTGCGAAGATCTGACGCTGTTCACCGAGAATTAGTCCTTTTCGTCGACAAACGACCCCAAGCATATCGACGATCTCATTGACAAAATGTTACGTTTTATAAATTTCAATAAATTCTATGTTTTAATAAAATATCAAAAATCTAGTTTAATTTAAACCAACTTAAAGAAAGTCAAAAGCAAAAGGATTTGTCCATTCTCCAACAAGTGGACCAGTGGCCGTAGTAAACATGTCCTTGTCAGGGAGTGCTTATTGCCCGGGATTTGGATATGGATGAGGTATAAGATCTTCCACAACAACCACCCCTAGTGAACCATGATCTGACCGTGATCGATCTCATGCCAGCGTCAATCCCTCATGTCATAGGACCAGGGTTTACTTTAGTTTCCTCATTTGTCTTGCCCCGACCATGGCATATTCAGCCTGGCAGAGCAACCCCGAAACCATCAGTCATCTCCGGTGGTCGAAGTGCTACCAACCCACCACTTTATCACCACTTCTGAAACCCGGATTGTTCCGACGGAGACGCTACCTCTTCGAAGCCTGCAGAACTCTTACATGCGCATGAAGGACACGGGCGGCTGGCGAAGGGTCCAACAAGCTGCAACATAAGTCGGAGGCAAATCACACCGATAAACCGACGGATAAACGAAATACTGCAGGAGGAGCTCAACGGTCATCCGGACCAAGCATCGAAGACAGTGGTGTGAGGTAGAATCTATTCTATTCTTTTTCGGGCACGAACTGAATCATTGATTCTGTTCAATGTGAAACTTGAAACTTTAATGGAATGAAATGTGTAAACAGTGAAAAAAATTGACAACTAGAAACGTCATCAAAAGCGTAACGCCTAGTTCACTGAACAAAAATTATTTAGATTTTTTTGGCTGCTGAGATGTGTACCGCGTGTACCGCGTTACGGGGTCAAAAATAAAAAGCCAGTGTACCCTCTCATTTCCCTTCTCTCTGGCAGCATGGTCCAGCAGATGCCGATGGATGTTACAGCATAATATTTGCACTCGAATGATGCGTCGAACAACTAGCAGGAATGCAGTGGAAGGAGAGGAGGTCGACACCATAGGCATCGGAGAAGAATCTCAATGAACCGTGAAATGAAAGGAACGTGACCTTTGGCTCATTTCGTACCAGATGATACTTGAAAACGGTTCGAGCCGGGAAACAAAGCGAAAGGTTGTCAGATTGGGTCGAAGTGGATGGGGGTTTTATTTTTCATGCTGGGGCCTTGAAAGTCTTTTTTGATGTTGAGATAAGTTTAAGTAGATAGACTCGTTATCCTTGTCGAAATTTGGAAAAGGTTACTGAAAAGACAAGTTATTTCTGATATTCCGCAAGTTTCATTCGAAAAGTTAAAATGTTATGCAAGAAAAGTTTGAAATGTAGAACCTTTGCGTACGTGAATTATGCAATCTAAACTATATTCACACAAACCGGTTGCAGCTGCACTTGCCGGTGCACCGCACCGGTAATAGTGATAAATGGCGGCAAACTTTCGTAATTTGTCGCAAAACCGCACACACGGCGGTTCCATTCGAGTAGGTGCCGTTTCGGTTGGCGGCATCCAAATTTGTATCACGATTCTAGGGTAAATTTGACAAATTTGATACAAAATTGTTTTGTTGAATTCAATTGAATTTCATAACATTCCTAGAATCCTTAAAAAAAATTGGTTTTCAATGACAAAAATTTGTCAATTTGACAAAATCACTCTACCAAACCTGGAGCCCCAAAACTGCACTCCCAATACCCCATAAGCAGGGATGGTATTTTCTCGTTTCCTCGCCGATGGCGAGGGCTTTTAGATATCGTCCCTCTCTCAAAATTATCAAATTTTCGGCGTTCTCCCAAAACTGCATCAAGAGAGCGAATCGAAAACGAAGCCGATGAAATAGCGAGCAACGAACAAACCGATGCGTAAGACGGAAAAAAATCTCTCACACAGCCAGTCCCCTCGCTCAAAAAGCAAGAGAAAGAGCAATCGTGAAATTCTCTCGCCCGTAAGCCCTGTAGAAATGAGTTCATTTGTGTGCGTGAGCTCCAGTGTATGTATACAGCAATTTCGTGTGCGTGTCCGGTTGGAACGATAGTTCCATCGGAGCCAGCGATAGGGTATTTCTCGTCGATGTGATGGGCTTTCGATATTCGCGATAGCAAGCCGACCATCACTCGGCTGCGAAAGAGAAGAGAAGTTTTAAGAGACGAGGAACGCACCGAAATATGCATCAATGATAGTGCGATGGTGATGGTTTACCTACCCTGCCCATAAGTGTGCAAAAAGTCTCGATTACGACCCCTTGTCGATGGTGCGGTATTCACAGTTTGGTTGAGTAACCGGTAGATTTGCTGCAGCATCCCCGAGTTGGTCGTTCTATTGGCATCAGTTGGCAAAATGTACAACTCGAGTTATAGATGAAAATAGAAAAAAACTGAACCGAATTTGCAACTCGTTTGTCAACTGGAGGTTTGCCACCAAGCGAAGCAAACGTGCAGCAAGTAAATTGCTCAATTTTCAGAGTGGACTCATATCTAGATTGCGGACCGGAACACTGAATGAAATCGAAACTTTAATTTCCGAAGGAATCAAATAAAACAACTTTTGAGAAAATTTATTAAGTATTTTTCGAAATTTTTAAATTTAACTGGTCAAATTCAGCACAAAAAATTATGAAAAATTGATCCACAATTTCTACTGTGGAGCGATACTGACTGAAATAATAAAAAGTAATTTACAGAGCCACAACTATTCTCGATGTCGTTATGTCTGTCTGATGGCCCGGACCCCGGAGGGTGCAGTTGTAGCTCTGTCTATATTGCCGGATCTGGACACAGTATGATGGGTGTCTGCGAATATTGCATTCGATACACGTGAATTATTATGTTGCAATAGAGCGCACGTGACTGCGGCAAAATATGAGAGCTCATTCAAGTTGTTTAAGTTAAGTTGAGTTTTTAAAATCAATTTGTTGAAAAACCAAACAAAACCTAAAAAATAAAAATTGAAATTTATCAAATTTGTTTTATTTCTGATGAAAATATCAATAACGTTTTAAATTGTGTAGCCAAATATCTTTTTAATTATATTTCATAAAGAAAAAGAACACCTCAAAAACTAAAAAAAATCAAATTAAAGGGTTAACAAGTTAGTCGACTTTAGTTACGAAAATGTATTTAAGAACATTTCATTCTTGTCATTTTGATTTTTTATGTTTTAAATCGATTTTAAACAACAACTTAAACTAAAAAAGAAATTATTTTAATTTAAAAATAAATTAGACTTTGTCCTATTTCTGATAAAAATTGCAATAACCAATATCCAAACATCTTTTTGATTACATTTCAAAAGAAAAAGAGCATCTCAAAAACTAAAAAAATAAAGGCTTAACAAGTTAGTTGACTTTAGTTATGAAAATGCATTTAAGTAAATTTCATTCTTGTCATTTTGATTTAAATCAATTTTCAACAACAACCAAAACTAAAAAAGAAATCATTTTAATTTGACAAAATTTAGACTTTGTTTATTTCTGATAAAAATATCAATAACGTTTAAATTACATTTCATAAGAAAAAGAACAACTCAAAAATAAAAATAAAATAAAAGGTTTAACAAGTTAGTTGACTTTAGTTACAAAAATGAACACAAGTATTCTTCTACTAAGATGAGATAAAATGAATTTAAAATTTAGTGGTTTGCAATGTTAAAGGGGTTACATACATGTAAATTGAAGTGCATTGAATAAATTTTCGGTTATTTGATTTATTTTTATTTTCGACATGTATGTAACCTCTTAATTAAACACGATTTTTTTTAGCTGTGTGCAAAGAAACTTTTTTTAAATTTTCAGAAGCAATCTGAATAGCACTCGAACATTTGACTGTTAGATTCCCCCTCGAATTACATTTTAAATTTATGCATTTATTTTTTAAAGCAGTAAATGGAAAATATTTGGCCTACCCTAGCTGGGCCTTTTATTCTCATATGAATCCTTGAACAATATTTTGCATGATCTTGTAGGCATAAATCTTGAAAAATGTTGCCAAGGCCTACAAGATTCTCTTTTTTTATTTGAATTTCTATGATATTTTATTATTAAGGCCTTTTGAAATTTTATTTTAAGTTTTGTCTCCCTCCTTTCAAACTAAAAAAAACATGGGGCGATAACAGATTTGCCTTTAATTGAAAATTTTTTTGAAAAAAACTTGTACACTAGGGTGACAAGAAAATGTGAAAATTTTGGAATACCCTCTGGCTCGATTTTTAAGGTTAAAATAAGTAACTGTGCCAATTCGGTTAAGGATTTAAAAATGTATGGAGAAAAGCAAAAAATTCTAAGTTCCGCCAAAAGGGTGCGTTAAATGAGTCGGATCATTGTTAAGTGTGAGGTGCTTTTGTAAAATTGTATGACAAACAACTTTGTCCAAGACCGCAAAACGATATGAGTTAACCTTGACGAGTTGTGGAGTTTTTTTTTTAAAGACCAATAAACCAAATTTCCAATTTTTGCTTTTTGGGTGTTTTTCAATACCCCTGACTCAAGGCTGTTTCAAAAACACCCAAAAAGCGAAAACTGGAAATTTGGTTTATTGGTCCTTTTCAAAAAAAAACTCCAGAGTTATAAACGATTTAGCGAAGACGTTTTTGTATGAAAAGATTTTTTTCACCAACTTCAAGGGTATAAAGCGATTTCACTCAAAATTAGCACAGTTACTTATTTTTGCCTATGGAATCGAATCAGGAGGTATCCCTGATGTCGATTTTTTTATTGTCACCCTATTGTACAGTCGATTGTTGAACTATAAAAAATATTTTTCAAGTTTCAATTTATTTAAATTATTTAAGATCAAACAGGACTATTTTAAGCTTTACAAAAATATGTAAGTTTGTAGGACATTTTTCTAATAATTCTTGAAAATTCTGATTTTTTTAGGGTAGCTCAACTGTTACCATGTATAAAAAAATGTACATATTTTATTTTTTGATTTGGATAAATTTGAATAGTTTTTTTAAAAACTCGCGAGTATTGTTTTTGGAACGATTACCACTGCTACTCGAAACTACTACTCGGTGTTTTAAAAGATGTACCGGTAGCAAATTTTCCACATAAATCATCAAATTACTCTTAGTCTGCATGGTTTTGTTGCTTGCATATTTTTTCAATCAAAACCAAAAAATATGCCATTTCCTCGTTTTCCACATTCCCCACGAGTTTGTGTTTCACCGGTGAGGCGAAACCTCAAACCTTTCAGGAATTCAGATCCCCCCTCTGAGAAAAAAAAGGTTCAGGAAAAATCCCAGGAATTCGACGAGTGTATCGTAAAACGCAGGTGAAACACAGTTTTTATTTGGGGATGGGTGGAACAAGGTATGCCAAACGCCGCCTTTGGTGGAAAATTGAGAGGAAAAATGGCATCGTTTGAGAGGGGAAAACTCCTAGTAAGATGCATCTTGTTTTGCTGGCGATGAAAGAGGTTCATGTGTGGGTGTGGTAATGTACGGAAGTAAGCACGTTTTCCTTTTTTAAGCACACAAAAGTTCAACACAATCAACTATCACAGACAATGGAATATGAAACTTGATTTCAATAAAATTGAGTTTTTTTTTGAAATTCTGAATTTTGGTTTGTGATTTGCAAGCTAAATTAGTTTTTTATTCGTTCTTAAAAAATGTTTGTCTATGCTTCACCAAACGCTGAGACAAGTTTATTTTCGACAACAAACTTCATTTTGGCTCCTCTTTTTTCCGGTGAGTCGAGTGCGAGCGCTCCTTTTCCTGATCTCATGAATAAGTTATTAGGGCGAAACTGTCGAGATAAACAGTTTTATGTGCGCCGCCCTCTGTTTGGGATTGGGTTAGAATTTTCAACCTCCCCCCATTTTCTTGTGGATCTTGTGATACGGAGTTTAATGTGTGTTCTCCCAGCACTCCCCTTTAACACTCACACAAGCAGATAAATGCAGCCACCGTTGAAGGAATTCCAGTCGGGGGAAAATTGGCTTGTTTTTCGGTGTTTGTGCGGGGGAGGAAACTCGGCTGCTGACCGAGGTTTTATTTGTCCATAGAATGAGAATAAACATTGGAATTTGTTTCTGCAGACCTTTTTTGTGAGAACACTTTGTTTGCTAGTCATGATTGGCCACGCATTCGACATGGCGAATGTATAATTTATATCCACAAAAGTTATCCTTTTGTGCTGATACAATTGTTGAACCATTTTCAAGAAGGAAATGGGAAAGTTTTGCACGGACTTCCGGGCCTCGATAGCGATGAGAGCTGTCGAAAATTGGCCGTGAAACAGTTTCCAAAGTCATGGGTCATTTGGCTATTTGGTCCAGAGAAAGGGGGAGAGGGTGTGATATTTAATTCACACAATTCTGGGGGTAACCGCAGACAAATAAATTATGGCGATGATTTACCACACTTTGAAGTGGTACAATAATTGTTGGCTGTGGATAATAAATTCAGTATAATGTATTTCTGCTCTTTTTGTGATACACATTTACTTGAACTGATTCGATCTGAATGTGATTTTAGTGGGTAAGAAATGAAAGTTTCACCCTTTCCAAAACCACCCGATTTGAACACTCTTGAAATAATAACCACCTAAAGGCGTGTAATTCAAGTCACTATTGTTCAATTTCCCTTCAATTTGTAAATTAATTATCTGTACGATGTTATCTCATTTCCACCGCCCTCGTTTGCACAAAATGCAATTTCTTGTGTTTACTGCAATTTACAGTTCACCGAGCAAATATCACAAAACGAGCCAAGTTGTGCAAATGACATCGGCCAAACGTTATGCTAATGTTTCAAAATGGATTAATAATTAAAAGTAATAATTATTCGCAAAATGCATTTTTTTTCTCAATTTATTTGTACTATGAACGCTTTTATTTAATTTGTAACATTAACTTTTATACCCTTTCAAAATGTTACCCCCTGAAAGGTAACACAGGGTGGTTTCACCATATGCCACGTGTGCCAACTGAGAGAAAGAGATGCGTATCGGTCCGGAAATTACTCCCCCGGTTCCACACTTTCCTGGTGGGCACTAGAGCAAAAACCCCTTTTTCGCAAATTAACATCACACAAGCTTGCATCAGACGCATTGGGAAACAAGCGTGTTTGAAATTTGCAGTCTTGTTTGTGACAGTTGGGAAATGTTGGCCACGGCTTTGTGGAAAAATAAATAAATATAAAATAAATAAGATGGAAAACTTGTAGCTGTTCTACAAACATAGAATAACAAGGAAATTTCAATAAATCAGTGGTGACAAAAGTTTGATTTTATTATTTTGAGATTGTTTATACCGTAAACCGGGGTGACTTTGATAGGATTTCAATTTATTTTTGGAATATTTTCCAACTGGTAAGGCTTGTCTTGAGATTATTATTTTTAAAACATGTACTGGGGTAGCCTACACATGGTCAATATACTTTAAAAAAAAAAAGTTTTTCAATAGTGTTTTAAAAAAAAAGTTAGGTTAAAAATTCTTATTTTGAAATCCGGGGTGACTTTGATAGTCATAGTTTTTCTTGTTAAAATCAGATTTAAGGTGTTCAAACTTTATTTTTACGGCAAATGTAACATTACTAAGGTTGCTAATTTAGTATTCTAGGAAAAAAACAATGTTTATATTTAGTTAACTAAGTTTATAAGCTTTTTTACAAAATACATATAAATTTTAAGTAAAATTGTTTAAAAGTCAGAATTTTGCATGAAATTTGTTAAAACTTGTTATGTTTATAAAATTATCGATAAATATTGCATTTAAAACTGAATTAGAAGCAAAAATCAAAAGTTTTCACACTTTATATGAAATTTGTTCAACTGAAAATGCCTATGGAACAAGAGATTTTTATTTATTTATGTTTCAAAAACACATAATATTTATTATTTACAAACTTATTCAACCTTCTCTTAGTGGAAAATTGTCTAAAGAATCCGAAAATGCATTCCGTTTTCCGATTTAAAACTATGTTCGTTGAGAAAACATGACACTTTGAGAAGATTTAAATAATGTTTTTCATCAACATTTTCTTAATTATAGTTAACTAACTTTTTAAACTTTTCAAAATTTTATGAAATTTTTTCTTGAGGTACTTTGAACACTTCTCTACCACGGTCAGTATGATTCAATACCATTCCGTACGTATTTAAGTTGTACTCTTCATTTTTCGGAAAAATCTCAAACCTATCAAAGTCACCCCGGCTATCAAAGTCACCCCGTTTTACGGTATGTTTCTAAAATAAACTATAACAAAATTTAGCCAACCAAAAGTTGGCAAAATTTTGGATGAATGATTGGAGATAGAAGAAAAGGTCTAGGCGCATATGCACAAAAATGTCTTGAAATATTTTTTGAGTGCTTATATTTAACAATTATTTCTTTTGTCTATCAAACCCACCGTATACATTTTGTTTTCACATTGCAAAAAAAACGCCGCTAGCTTCGATTGTTCCATTGCTGTTAATATGTTAATTGTTTCACTGCGAATAAGAAACACAAAACACCCCAAACAAACGTGGCCACACTCTCTTCTCCTCGATGCTCTCTTCCACTTGATGCCCTAGTCTGGGTTGCTCCATAGTACAAATAAACCCTCCGATTTGCCGGCCGACCGGCTTACCAGTACTCGTGTGGTTAGTCCGGTACCTTTTGTTATCCGGAAGATCTCCCTTCGGGTCATATCCGTGTGGCGGCCGGCCACATTGTCCGCACTGACCAAACGCCGGAGAAGAGTGGATGCGAAATCTGGCCCAGACATGTGGCGATTTGGTTCGGGGCGAAAGGGAAGAAATACTTTTTCGAACAATACGTGCCATTTTATTCACAAGTGGAAGGTTTTTCTCGAAACGAATTAATCTGGTTTTGGGGAGGATTCACTTCATTTACATATGCTAGTTTGTTTAATTTAAATAAAAGTGGAATAGGCTTAACTTGTTCAAATTTTTAAACGCCAGAAAAACTTGGCCATTGCGCTTAAGTCACGCCAAGTGATCAATCACATGTTTCAATAAAACAAACAAATGCCCATCCAGAAATTGCGTAGGAGTTTAGGTCGCGCTCTAAGCCATCAAAACAAGACGACATCTGTTTAGTGTTCGCGTCTAAAAATTTAAGGGGAGCTGACAATCCGTATGGAATGTAGAGCGCATCAATTAAGCTGCGACCAGAAGCGTTCGCGTGCGGAGTTAGTGCGTATATAAAAATGCAGTTGAAAATGTTATCATCGTATCGGTTGATTGCTAGTGATTAGTAACAATTATAAAAACTGCTGACGTAGTCAATAACCCGCTAACAAAGGGATTCCTCGCTGTCAGATACAATACATAAGTATCACGATATTAAATTTAAACATGGCAATTCTTTTCGAGGAATCGATTTTCACGCGTCAATCGCATTAGTTTACAACATGAAAATCGAATTTCAACCATGTAATTAAACAAAGCCAAAGTGTCAATAAAGCCCGTCCATCATCGCCGCCGTGTCTGCGATAAATAAAATGGACATTCGATACGATGAGATCGGCCATAGTCTCATGCCGGACCGAATCGCCAAAAGCTGACCGATGGGCACTCTGAAAATGAGCTTGATAGGGGTATAAATGTGTTTGAAATCATGTTATAGGTTAAAGCAGAGAAAAGGGCTAAACCGAAAAAAAATATAACCCATAAATTCTTTAATCTCCTTAACATTCTACATTAAAATTTTTTGCTTGTTAATTTAAATTTTCCTAGCAATGCTTTTATGTTAATTTCTTAACATGCATTTGTTATGTTTTTTTAAACGTGGCGCCCGCCATCATTGACATGATGTTTTCTTTAAAGATATACATTTGCTGTTAATATTTTGACAAAATTCTTTCTACAAGTTGTTAAGAATAGTACCCTACACGTTGTGATACTTTTTGGAGACGATTTACTTATTCCTTGTAAAGTTATAGGATAGGACTTCAATGATTGTACCACAAAATTGTATAAATTTTGAGCCATATTTGTTTTAGATAAGAGCAATTCCAGCCCAAAACAGGAATTTTTAAAGTACTTTTTTCTCGACACTCTCCGATTTCAATGAAACTTTGTAGACGTGTTATACTAGGCATATATAAGTTATTTTTGTGTATATGGAGCCAGTTACACTCGAAAATGACATTTGAGAAGGGCGTAATTTAAATATTGCTGTATCTCGAAGCCGTTGCATCGTATCAAAAAGTGGTCAAAGACAAACTTGTAGGAAATTTGACGGGCTTTCCGAACAAAATACACTGAAAGAAAAAAAACACTCAACTTTTATGAGATTTTTTTATTTTTTAGATTGAAAGTCAAATTTAAAGGTGAGCCCACGATTTTTTTTCGTTCAAATTTTTTGTGAAAATAGCCTAAGATGTTACAAAAAGACTCACGAAAAACGCAGGATGGAGCAACTCACCTGAAAAAATACAAAAATCATTTAATGAAAATGTTTTTTTGAAAAGTGCCCTAAACGTCAAAATTTTCAAAAGCCGAATATGGGAATCGATTCTCCAGACAATTTTACATAAAAGTTTCCATATTGACCATTGTCCTAAGTCCAATCCTTGTGAAGTTACAGCGGTTTTAAAAATAAAAATGATGAAAAAATAGGTTTTTTGATGGTTTTTAGTAATTTCTATATGACAGACTTGATTTTTCAGTCTCGAAAATATTTTTACCGGAAAGTTCGTCCAATTTCCCATAAGTTTGTCTTTGACCACATTTCAATTGGATGTATGGGTTTACAGATATAAGCTACACAGCTAAAAAAGTAGTCCATCATAAAACCTATTTTTTCAACATTTTTATTTTTAAAACCACTGTAGCTTCACAAGGATTGGACTTAGGACAATGTTCAATATCGAGACTTTTATGTAAAATTGTCTGAAGAATCGATTCCCGTATTCGGCTTTTGAAAATTTTGACGTTTAGGACACTTTTCAAAAAAAAAAAAACATTTTCAGTAAATGATTTCTGTATTTTTTCAGGTGAGTTGCTCCATCCTGCATTTTTCGTCTGATTTTGTAACATCTTAGGATATTTTCACAAAAATTTTGAACGAAAAAATCGTGGGCTCACCTTCAAATTTTACTTTAAACTTAAACATAAAAATCTCATAAAAGTTGAGTGTTTTTCTTTCGGTGTATTTTTTCGGAAAGCCCGCCAAATTTCTTACAAGTTTGTCTTTGACTACTTTTTGATACGATGCAACGGCTTCGATATACAGCAATATTTAAATAGCATAGCATAGCATTGGTGTCTACCCGTAGCTGCTACTTCGTTATTGACCAGGACCCCCAAACATTGCTCCGTGGACCACAGATGAAAAGTAGGAACCAATCATCACCCCTTCGCAATTTTCAAAGGTCCCTATCGTGCTGATCAATACCGACGCCGGCCACGACCAGTGGTAAGACACGGGGAAGTGGATGGGAATGTTAGTCCGATACTTGAGTGATGGGACCGCCAAATCGACTGCGTCTCCGACAAAGTATCACATGAGTTTTGAGGGGTTAGTAAGATGGGTATGAGGTCAGGATTCACTGTGGTAGGTGATGCGACCATGAGCAATTTGTTTATGGGTTGAAATTTTAAAAATCTTAGGCAGCCGGCTGCGGAAAGATACCTATCTAGGGATTTAAATATAGTATTAATTCGACCGCGATTCTCCAGAAATTCTCCGTCGGCGTGCCTTCCGATCAACGGTGATGTAGGAAGGGCTTCATTCATAAAAATTATTTTATATCATAAGCCTTAAAACATATCCGTCGACGTGCCTTCCGATCCTCGATGATATGGAAAGGACTTAATCCAGCAATACGACTTGCTTGTCTCAAAAAACAAAAATCGGATCGTTTCTATCGAAAACTATATAAAGAGAACAAAAATAAAATTCATCGGCCAACGAACGCGCGAACAAAAAATAAATGAAAAAAGAAGAAGAAGAAATCCAATCACCCCATGTACACAAATAGCGACACAAAAGAGACGGAAAATAGCACGAAAAAACAGGACTGAGCGTTCACACAGGCACCGCACTACTGATGCCATTATTTAATTATAATGACCAATCACCCCATGCACTCGAACAGCGACACAAAAGAGACGGAAAATAACACGAAAAAACAGGACTGAGCGTCCACACAGGCACCGCACTACTGATGCCATTATTTAATTATACTGACCAATCACCTCATGCACTCGAACAGCGACATAAAAGAGACGGAAAATAACACGAAAAACAGGACTGAGCGTCCACACAGGCACCGCACTACTGATGCCATTATTTAATTATACTGACCAATCACCTCATGCACTCGAACAGCGACATAAAAGAGACGGAAAATAACACGAAAAACAGGACTGAGCGTCCACACAGGCACCGCACTACTGATGCCATTATTTAATTATACTGACCAATCACCCCATGCACTCGAACAGCGACACAAAAGAGACGGAAAATAACACGAAAAAACAGGACTGAGCGTCCACACAGGCACCGCACTACTGATGCCATTATTTAATTATACTGACCAATCACCTCATGCACTCGAACAGCGACATAAAAGAGACGGAAAATAACACGAAAAACAGGACTGAGCGTCCACACAGGCACCGCACTACTGATGCCATTATTTAATTATACTGACCAATCACCCCATGCACTCGAACAGCGACACAAAAGAGACGGAAAATAACACGAAAAAACAGGACTGAGCGTCCACACAGGCACCGCACTACTGATGCCATTATTTAATTATACTGACCAATCACCTCATGCACTCGAACAGCGACATAAAAGAGACGGAAAATAACACGAAAAAACAGGACTGAGCGTCCACACAGGCACTGCACTACTGATGCCATTATTTAATTATACTGACCAATCACCTCATGCACTCGAACAGCGACATAAAAGAGACGGAAAATAACACGAAAAAACAGGACTGAGCGTCCACACAGGCACCGCACTACTGATGCCATTATTTAATTATACTGACCAATCACCTCATGCACTCGAACAGCGACATAAAAGAGACGGAAAATAACACGAAAAAACAGGACTGAGCGTCCACACAGGCACCGCACTACTGATGCCATTATTTAATTATACTGACCAATCACCTCATGCACTCGAACAGCGACATAAAAGAGACGGAAAATAACACGAAAAAACAGGACTGAGCGTCCACACAGGCACCGCACTACTGATGCCATTATTTAATTATACTGACCAATCACCTCATGCACTCGAACAGCGACATAAAAGAGACGGAAAATAACACGAAAAAACAGGACTGAGCGTCCACACAGGCACCGCACTACTGATGCCATTATTTAATTATACTGACCAATCACCTCATGCACTCGTACAGCGACATAAAAGAGACGGAAAATAACACGAAAAAACAGGACTGAGCGTCCACACAGGCACTGCACTACTGATGCCATTATTTAATTATACTGACCAATCACCTCATGCACTCGAACAGCGACATAAAAGAGACGGAAAATAACACGAAAAAACAGGACTGAGCGTCCACACAGGCACCGCACTACTGATGCCATTATTTAATTATACTGACCAATCACCTCATGCACTCGAACAGCGACATAAAAGAGACGGAAAATAACACGAAAAAACAGGACTGAGCGTCCACACAGGCACCGCACTACTCTCGATATACAGCAATATTTAAATTACGAAAAACAAAAATATTTAAAACACTTACGCCCTTCTCAAATGTCATCATCGAGTGTAACTGGCTCCATATACACAAAAATGGCTTATGTATGCCTAGGATAACATGTCCACAAAGTTTCATTGAAATCGGAGAGGGTCGGGTACAACCGATTCCCTATTTGACATGGAATTGCTCATAAAAAAACCTTCACAAGCTTCAAAAAGCTTTAGCTATCAAAATATGGACAAAGTCATATAGATTAAGATCAAGCAAAACAATCTCTCCGCTTACGTCAGTAGATGTTTACATTTGGAACGAGCAGGACAGACTCTTTGTTTACACTTTGACATTGGTCCATTTAAATTGTTTTGCTTGAAATTATTAATCAAAAACAAAAACTGCAGTTATTCTTATTTTCGATGCTTTTAAAAGTTAAAAATTGATTTTTGACGAGTTTTTTCTTATTAAATCCTTAAGGTTATACGTACACACTTTGAAAAAAAAAATAGTACCGTAATCCGGAGTGACAATTTAAGGTGGTAGATGGTGTGTTTCACTTTTGAGGCAATGACTGTCAATTAAGGGTCCAGAAATAGTAAATTGAAATGAAAATATAGAAAACCATTTTTTGATTGGAGCATTCTGATTCAAGATTTGAATGTTTTTCTAAAACAAACATGGCCGCCAAATGGCCGATTTGGAATGATGCCTTCTAGAGCCTTAGAGATTTCTAATTTATTTCCGAATATGTTTAACTTGTTTAGATTAGTCCTCATATTTATATTTTTTGTATCGCCAATTTTATCGATTTGAAGGTATTTTAGAGTCATGTTTCATTAATACTTCTTCTTCTTATACTACTAAATTGGTAATTAATTTCATCTACTTCTAAAATGTTCATCCTATGAAAAAAAAGTATAACAAAACACACAAAAAAAACAATGGAGTAAACATTTTCTAAAAGCGCTGATTTTTTCAGGTGACATTTTCACATAGTTTTAAATGAGGTATAGCCAGTTTCCGAGCTTGAACTAAAGAAGCTGAAAATTATTCATATCTCCAGATAGGGACCATCCATAAGCCATGTGGACACTATTTCTGAAATTACAGAATTTGGAGAAACGGCAGCCCCCCTCCCTCTTTCCCTATCCTTAAAGTGGATGGTCCCAGTTAGACTATCGATCAATGTTGTTTATTTGTCTTAAATAAATATTATTTTATTTTGATGAAGCTCAACCAAATTAGAAATTAAAAAAAGTACAGTTTTTCAAACATATAGTTCCAAAAAATCAAATTCAATTTTCATGACATACAACATGTTTCTCAATTTTTTTATAAAATTAATTTGAAAAATGTTTTAAATTACCGAAATGAAAATAAAGTTGACCCAACAGGGGTTAAAATAATGCTATTTTTCACATCGAAAGATATATGATTCGAAAATGCAATCAAAGATTGCAACTTTGCGCCACAGCCCTTAAAAGTATCTTGTGATGATATTGTTGTACTCAGTGTAAAATAGTGTAAATTTTTAAGGTGTAATTTTGGAAGGTTGAATTTTACCTCCTGAATCTTATAATTTTACCTCAATTTAGATTGAAAAAGTGGCATTACGCCAGAAAAGTGGTAAAATTACACATTTTTAGAGGTTAAATTATACATTTTTTGTCTGACATAAAAGAATGAAAATAGAAGTAATATTACCAAGATTTTTTTAACTGTGTATGTCATCGAAATAACTGTAACAATTGGATGATAATTTTAATTTCATTCGTCAAGTTATGCGAGATTTTTTTAAATTACTGTTTTTTGTTTCAATTTCCCGGGTAATTTTGTGTTGTTTTCTATTTATCTACTTCTATTCTAATCTTTATTTTTTCAATTGAAAAAACTTCGCTTTGCTTCTTTTAAGTATTTTTTTCTTCAAACTAGTATTTATTTATCTCATTCATGTGAAATATTCGCGCGGTCACTTTAAGTGCAAACCACGCCAAGATCGCGAGCCCCCAAATGATCGCACCGCTCTCGGTCTGTATACATTACCATAAATATTATGGTAATTTATTCCGATGGGCTTTTACGCCGCTGTGACCGTTTTTCAGTTTTCGATAAATCACTCGAACGAAATGGCTTCGAAGGCTCGCACGAAGAAGTTAATATGAGACAAATTGTGCTTCAGTTTCTTGCCTTTGCGGATATCGTGATCGAACAAATCACTTTGCCAAATGAGATCATACGTGGCGAGAATGTTGAAACGGTGCAGCAAAATTGAATTTGTAATGAAATCCCCGTTGTTTTGAAGAGTAAGTCGTTTTGATAAATAGCAACATAACTTTCTCGTGTAATTTTTCCTGATTGACTCGTAACCTTACGTAATTGCCCGTACACTTCATTTACCACCCAAATCCATCAAACTAATGGCGTAATTTGCCTCATTGACTTCTATTCATGTTTTTTCTCCACCCAAGAAGACACGCGATGGCATTTTCAATTTACACTTCCTGTGGTGAAGCCAGCCCAACCCAACCCTCGGTTGGAGCAATCTTTCATCGGACAACTTTTAATTATTCCGTTTATTACCGTAAATCGACAAACTGTACGTAACTCTTGCTGCCGATTCCAAGAGATGGACCTCCCCCTAACCTACTCCAACTGTCACTCCGGGGCGGTGACGAACCGGTTTTCGTTGCGTGATAAACTCTCGTGTGATGTTTTTGCTTCGAAATTAACATCTCATAGATGTAACGAGCCAGCTAACCAACCATCCTTCATGATGGAGTAAACTTTACAATTACTAAAGAACTAATTACTTTGCTGCGGCGGACTCATCGTTTAAAAGCAAAATGTGCCTCCCGCAAGCAATTCCCAACCAAGCGACTAATTTAGAAGTTTTGATTTATGGCAAATAGATTGTAGCGAATTGCACGCTGGCTTCTATTTCACGTAAACTTATTTGCATCAATTCGCTGGAACAGGTCGTCGCTAACTTGCTTGAAACGATAGGATTACATGAGGAAAAAACTGACATACAACAAGACAGCACAACGGCGCCAAGCTGTCAGGCCACGTGAGATTTAGACGCAACCACAAAATCGAAAACCGGGGAGCCGAAAACCTGGAAAAATCAGTTCACCGAGCTTTACCAGCGCACAGTGGTCCACATCGCAAAATTAAGTGGAAAATGGATTTTCCGAAAAATGGTTAAGTTTTGGAGCTTTGGTGTCTTCAGAAGAGTTGTTGCATATGGAAAGGCGCAACTTTTGGTTTGGTTGAAAATTAGGGTGGTTCACGATTAGGGTGATTTTGGAAATCTAACTTTACAGGAATATTTTTGGGAATTTTCGTCTTCTAGAAAGTTGACGGGCTTGCCAATCCAAGCAACTTTGTCGAAGACACCAAAATTTTATCTCGTAATCTACGCCTTCTACGACCAAATTTATAGAAAGCATCTGAGCAAACCTTCAAAATCAGTTTTTTAACCTGGCAATTCAGGGTTAAGTTTTAGAAAAGTGGTATTCGGGGCACTTTTAGAGCTCTAAAAACAATTTTATTATCTAACAAGTCAATTTGGACTTAAGGGTCAAAAGTTACAGCGATTTTAAGGTAAAAAGATGCAAATTTAAAACTTAAATATCTCGAAATGGCGCAAGCCAAATTTTAAGCACTAGGTTGCATTTGAAAGAGGAGATCTAGCACTACAAACGCTGAAAAAATCTCAGGGGTGTTTTTCTTTAAACTCGAGATATCTTCATTTGAAAAAGTCTAATTTTCAAGGGAAATCCTTATGGGACCACCCTAACGAATTTCGAATTTTTTTTTAATTGTCCAAATATATGTTTTTCCATGTAATTTTGCCCGCTGAATCTGAATCTGCCCTCAGAATTGACCCAAAGTGTCGAAAAATCGATTTTTGGTCATATTTTGTGTTTCCATGTAAAATTATCATTTAAACCCAAAATATGACCAAAAATCGATTTTCGACACTTTGGAATCTGAGGGCAGATTCAGATTCAGCGGGCAAAATTACATGGAAAACATATATTTGGACAATTTTCGAAATTCGTTAGGGTGGTCCCATAAGGATTTCCCTTGAAAATTAGACTTTTTCAAATGAAGATATCTCGAGTTTAAAGAAAAACACCCCTGAGATTTTTTCAGCGTTTGTAGTGCTAGATCTCCTCTTTCAAATGCAACCTAGTGCTTAAAATTTGGCTTGCCCATTTCGAGATATTTAAGTTTTAAATTTGCATCTTTTACCTTAAAATCGCTGTAACTTTTGACCCTTAAGTCCAAATTGACTTGTTAGATAATAAAAATGTTTGTTTTTAGAGCTCTAAAGTGCCCCGAATACCACTTTTCTAAAACTTAACCCTGAATTGCCAGGTTAAAAACTGATTTTTGAAGGTTTGCTCAGATGCTTTCTATAAATTTGGTCGTAGAAGGCGTAGATTACGAGATAAAATTTGGTGTCTTCGACAAAGTTGCTTGGATTGGCAAGCCCGTCAACTTTCTAGAAGACGAAAAAATTCCCAAAAATATTCCTGTAAAGTTAGATTTCCAAATCACCCTAATCGTGAACCACAATTCAACCAAACCAAAAGTTGCGCCTTTCCATATGCAACAACTCTTCTGAAGACACCAAAGCTCCAAAACTTAACCATTTTTCGGAAAATCCATTTTCCACTTAATTTTGCGATCTGGACCACTGTGCAGCGGGGTCTTGGCCATAAATCACCGTTTCAAATCCCCGGGTATCCACGTTCTGGTTCAGGAAGACCTGGATGCAACTGCACCGATACGCTTCAAATGGTTTGAGCTTTTGCACCGGAATCTGGGCTATCAGGTCTCATAAATCTGCCCAGCTGAGGTGACTGACGAATGGGAACGTAAAAATGCATCGCCAGTCACACCACGATGTGGTCTAATCATGATCGAAATCCTCCGTGAAATCATCAGCAGGGGGGTTGAAAGGATTCGCTGTTTGGTTATGCAAGGGAGCTCGGGTTGCATTTAATCGGAACTCTTAATCAAAACACTCTGATTAGTATGGGTTGGGAAGCAAGCCGGAGAGTGGTGTTTTATGTGAGGTATAAACATTTGACAATGCACAGAAAAAAATATTTCTGTAAATTTACATTATTTATCATGTACCAAAAGGTATCATGATAAATGATGTATATTTACATTAGGTTCATTGGAAATTTACATTAGATTCATTGGAAATTTACATTAGTTTTGAAAATTTACATTAGTTTTGGAATTTACATTAGTTCAAATCAACTAATTCTGATTGGCCAATGGGAATGAGAAGCTCGACTTGGATTGCAGTAGGAAAAGGGTGTGGCCTATGTTCTATTTTAAAATGAGTGAAACGGGCAGCAAAAGGAAATTATGATTTTAAAAAGATGTTTCACAGGTAGGGTACGCTTTTCCGTCGACGGCCAAGTGGAATAACGCTGGACTGGAATCGAACGGACGACGGGTAGGGAGATCGGTGTTACTGCTGCTACCCGCTGCCGATTGAGCCATCTTCGCATTTTATAAACGAGCGGCTAAAGCATCAACTTGTTCAGGTCGAGGCTCAGGCAGTGGGCCAGCGAAGTATGAGAGCGATAGAAAGAGAACCAAACATAACTATTTTTAGTTCGGGTAGTTTTGAAGTCAACGTTTGGCAGAAATACATTGGATATATGATTTACATTAAATATGAATTTACAGGAAGCCGAACACGGGTAGAAATTCATCAGATTTGTGTTTCCATGCTCAACGTTTCCATTAGATTCATGATTTACATTAGATTTAGATTTACATTGGAGTAATTTCCATGACTTTTTACTCTTTACATTATATTTCAACATTACATTGAGTGAGTTTACATAAGAAACAGTAATTACGTGCTGTGTAAATTTACATATTTTTTTCTGTGTGGATTAATGGAATGCATTCTAGGAGAATTTTAATTTCACTCTGTGTCCATAGAATCTCAGTTTCTTAATCATTCATTATATTCTTCTGCAGTCCAGACTCGATAATCTAAAGATTTTTTTAGAAGGTACCTACATAGCTGGGAAGGCCAGCTAAGTTTTGTGAAAAAGTATACCTGTTGGCTTGGAATTTGCAAAATAGCTCTAGATGTCAAAATGTCTCTGCGCCCTTTTCAAATGTTGCTCCAGAAATCAAGCCATAAACAATAAACTCCTCTCTAAAGCTATGAGACTAAAAACAATGTCGATATAATTAAATTTTGATGAAAAATATTTCTACTTTGTTTTGATTAATCATCAAGCTTGACGTTCTGGCAACCCTGCAACAATATTGATATACAAGCTCTTCCCGGCAAACTTCGTCCTGCCCTTTTTTGGTTTCCTGACGTTTCTTGCTTGTTTGCTAATTCAGCCTCCTATGATCAAAATTTGATTTTAGGCAGCTTTCTCCATACAATCTGCAGATTTTCCGGAATCGGTTCCAGAGTGGCCAAAGTTGTCACTTTTTGGCGTAAGAACCTTCCTTGGACTTATACGAACTCAAAAAAGTTCTCAGAATCAGGCAAACCGAGGTTCCCTAGTAGAGGATGCCCATAGGGACTCTCATGCCAAATATCAGTCCATTTGGTTGAGAATTGGCCTGTCCCCAGCGGTTCAAAGTTTACATGTAAATTTCTATGGGATTTTATGCTTTTCGTTCAATCGTTCCTACAGGTCTGGGGACAACATGGATTCACTCGGAATAAAGATAGGTGTGTAGGGATGGTCAATGAACAAATTCCAGAAGGAATTAGGGTTGTCCATTCTGTACCCAAGGTGCGCATTGGATCGACGTCCGGTGTCTCCAGAATCAACGATTCACCCTTCAAATGTACGCATTGTCCTTAGTATGCTATGACGGCTAGCTGAAAATTACGACGCCCCATGTCAGACGATGAACACGTGGCAGAGTATTAACTCAAGTTTTGGCTCAGAAACATACTTTAAAGTAATAAAATTATAATTTTTGATGTTCCTGTAACAATTTAAACTATTCCAAACAACGTAACATGATGATTTTGTAATAATAATGCAATCGATGCTTCCCACGTGTTCACTGTCTGACATGGGGCGTCGTAATTTTCAGCTAGCCATCATAGCATACTAGGGACAATGCGTACATTTGAAGGGTGAATCGTTGATTCTGGAGACACCGGACGTCGATCCAATGCGCACCTTGGGGACAGAATGGACAACCGTAATTCCTTCTGGAATTTGTTCCTTGGACCATCCCCTACACACCTGTCTTTATTCCGAGTGAATCCATGTTGTCCCCAGACCTGTAGGAACGATTGAACGAAAAGCATAAAAATCCCATAATTTACATGTAAACCGCTGGGGACAGGCCAATTTTCAACCAAATGGGCTGATATGAGCATAGGTATCCTCTACTAAAGGAACCTCGGTTTGCCTGATTCTGAGAACTTTGTTTCGATGAAACACCCTAATATATATAGATTAAAAACAACAATTAATTGTGAGAAAGGCATTTAGTATCGTTTCTAATCTAAACTAATCTAATCTAACATAAACGCAGCCATTAGTACGATGAAAGTGTGCTGAAAAGTCTCAGGGGTTTGATTACGCCCCGCATTTTTCTTGTCAATGTTAATAATTGGAGTACATCCAAAACACAAAATTAAAAGCGGCCAGCCCGACTGCGTTGTGTTTACCGCAGAGAGATTCTGAGAATGGATCACATTTCACAGAATCTACAGGGAAGGAAGGATGCGTGGACATACCAAACGCTCCAGTTTAAAGTTTTTGGTTGGATTTAGTATCGTATCTTAACAGTTAAACGCTTATGATTAATGTAGATTTGCAAAAGTAAATTGTATAAATAGCATCACTTTCTATCGTTCTGCTTAGTCACCTTGTTCAAGAACAAAATTGAGCAAAAAATGAGCTCCACTAACCAACAAATGCCACCTTTATTAACTCGATCCCGGAAACCCCCCCGGTGCGTGTGTACCTGCCTAGTACGAATTAATTTTCCCTAAATTGCACGATTGCCCTTTCACACAACTTGCTTCATGCTATCACCCATTCATGGCGTCCTTTTGGCTGAATGAACGATACCCTCCCTTCAGAATGTCTTATAATAATGTTATAAGTGCGGGGTCCTTTCGGTTGCACAAAGGAGCGCAAATTTATTTACTCAAGGATCAGCAGGACCGTTGCCTCCACGGGACGCAACAATACACAAGAGGAAGGAAAAAGCCCCGAATCCCCGAAACAACAAGAAAACTCACTCCAGAGTTCCCCTTCGTTCTCCACGGGGTGTGCTCTTTTCCGGGACCGACCAAAATATGGGCACATATTTCATCCCCTCCCCCCTGGAAGCTTAACCAGTCCTGGGATGTAATTATCTGGGAAATTTATTCGCCACCTCTCTCCGGTTGAAATGCAATCGGAGAAATGTCCGAGTGAAAAAAAGTGTGAATTGTGGAACGAATTTTTAAATTAACATTTTGGAATGCTGTCAAGTTTTACTTTAGTTTTTCTGTCAGAGCAGTAAAACGGAACTGGGTTGTAAAATCAAATTTTGAAAGTGTATGGAATTGAGCACAATGTAAAAGATTAATCTTTTATTTTAAATAGTCTTCAAGACGAATTTTTTAAAGAAATTTTAAGATTGAAGATATTTCCGATAGATATTTCAAACATTTTTTTTAAATTTTGAATTATTATTCTTATTTTTAAGCAGTGCGCCCACCTTATTTAGTCAGCCGTTCACCTTCAAACCACTGACTCGAAAGCGTTTGCCAGCTGGCGCCAAAAGTCTGTCCTGGCGTCTGTTCTATGAGCTGCTGTTTTTGTCGAGCCGTTGTTTTTCCTTCAGGGCTTTTCAGACTAATGTTGCAGCACAGTGTCCACCCACGAAAATAAATGTCGGCCTGCAACCGAACCGGTACCTACCGACGCCGGTCTTTATGGCCCCGAGGGGTGTTCCAGGTGGAAACTGAATTTAATAAATTTATGTATTTAAAAGTATTAAATTTTACAGTTTTGTGTGATTAATGAATGCAAAATTGTGGAATTAACGTTAAATTAAATTTCATCTAACCAATAAATAAAATTTTGACAACTAACATTCTACTGCTCAATTTTAACTATTATATTTTCAGGAGATAATTTTTCGCAACTTTTGTTCAAGTTTTAAGCTAAAATACACTCAAATGCTTTTCAGGAATCATCAATTGATGAAAAATTAAATAAAACATTTATTTTGAAATCAATGATTGAAGTTGAAGAACAAATTGAACAGCCCAACCACTTCTACGTGCATACTGAGTGGGACATGCGGCGACATGACTTTCTACCGGTTCCAGACCGGCCGTCGTCATTCGTTAAAACTGCACTCGGGTATGGCGGGAATTCTATTTTTTTGCTTGTGTGTGTGCCAAACAACTCCAACTGCAACTCCTACGCCACCATTGACAGAAAGGCGCTATAAATGGGTGCAAAAATCGCTCAGTCACGGGCAGAATGACTGCTGGTTTTTTTTTATATCTCCCTTTGGCACGATTTTTGACTGTAACGGCTTATTTTAGTACATGTCATGGAAATGAAATCAGACGGACAGTTTGACAGTCGGTACACTCAATTAAAAGATGCGCTAAGTATGGGGGTTGATGAACATGGGTGATAGCTTATCTGATTACATTTGATTACTGTTCCTTATTTAAGTTTTTCCTCCTTAACAGAGTCAAAAGTGTCTACATGTCATCCGATTAACTTTTCTCCTGAGTAGAATCATTATTTGCTAGATGAAATTTATTATATTCTTTTGGTGGTTGGTGCCTTTCTTGCATTCATAAAAGTGAAAACACTACACAGCTTCAAAAGTGAATAAATAATACTTTGTTTAAAAAAGGGTATCCACTTCCCCCCTAAAAAAATATTTGAGAAACACTTTTAAAGCACACATAACTGATTCAGCGCGTTTGATACGGTATGTCCACGTATCCTTCTTCCACTATTGATTCTGTGAAATGGGGTTCGTTCACAGAACCTGTACCTGCGGTTAATGCAACGCAGTAGGCCTGGCGGCTTTAATTTTTGCAGACATTTTCGGGATTACTCCGATATCATGCAATCACTAAATTGACAAGAAAGGACTTGGTGCGTAATCTAACCGCAAGATCTTCCTGGATGTTTCTTTCGAACTGGCTGCGCTTGTGTTAGATTAGATTTTCTGCAGTATTGGGGTGAGATTGGGTCTAAGTGTTTTTTTTTACGGATTTTACAATTTTTCAGATTCTCAATGAAACTGAATTCTGTTAAAAGGGTTGTGTAGGGGATATCTTAAGATGACTTCGCTGAAAAAATCTCGTTCCTAGAGCAAATCCTGTTATTTTGGCAACTGTCTAAAGTTGAGGTTCGTTTTTGGCCAAAAATAATGACCTCTCGAAAAATCATTTTTCTAATATTTTTGTTGGAATTGTCCGAAAACTACTCAAATGTTTGAAAATCTCCACTTCAAACATTGTAGCATGTCAATACGATTCCCTCGAGCAAGACACACTGTTGGATGCTTGTTTTTAACCATATCGTTGTATTTGAGCATCATTTTAGTTTCATTTGACCCAATGTCACCCCCTCTAAGGGGTGAGATTGGTCCAATTTTCAAACTATTGGCATTTAAGGTAGTGTTCATTAAAATCCCCCATATTTTAAAAAAATGTTAGTAAACTATCTAAGAACAAATCTACGTTGAAAGATTTTCGATGTTATTTAAATTGTTTTTGTTATTAAGAAATTACAAGAGGTGTATCGTTTTTTAACCCATAATCACTCCCACTGACGGTATGCAAAAATCGTGGATCATGCAACCAAAACGCTTTCGTATAGCCAAAATCCGACAAGTTCTCGTTAGCTAATAATTTTCTGCAGATACAAATTCAGGATTCAGGCCTTGCGACTTCACAGAATATCTCACCCTGACCTTCCACTTTATCAAGGCCAAAGCCTTTTTCCGCTCCATTCTCGGTTTGCTCACACAAATTGTGCACAAATATAAAGCCATTTTATTTTCATGCATCCTCATCCGCCGTTCGACATCCTGTGTACACCATAATTGAATTTTCCATTTTCCCAGTTACCAACAACTCTGCAAGGCAGGGACCAGTTCTTTTTTTCCGCGCTAATTTTTTTGCTATGCACGATTTGTTAGTATCCGGAATATCCTCCGGTCACGGCATCCTTGAAAGTTTGAAGCAGAGTTGCAGAGCTTAAAAACACGATGTTGCATGTCCTTGTGAACCCACCACCTAGGCAAACGAAATCCTTTTTTGATAACATCACTTCCCAGTGGCATGTGCCTGCGGCGTATGACGCACGGAAACGAACGATTTAATCCCCTCGTCAAATGCGGCTTATGCTTTTAAGGGGAGGGCCTTCCACCCACAGTACTGTGTACGCCGACCTTCGATCCCTCAAGTTTCCCCACCGGCAGGTTTCAGATAACTCGTTAGATCATCCCTGCCTGTTCGTCGTTTGTTCGGCTGAGTTCAATGTCAGCTGCAACAACCTAGAGCAACACCACAGTAGGCATCGAGCTGTGTGCGCTCAATGATGTCACGTTTTGGAGCCCCACTTGGAGCGGATTGCTCGTTGGAACCAGTCCATTCCGAATCCCCTTTTAACTGCTTTTTTTGTGTGTGTACAGCATGGGGGTATCAACTAAGCACGTGGAACACTTGAAAGCTAGCACTTGACACTGAAAGATGCAAAGGTTTGGCTATCATCGTTTCCTCTTTGTGTCGATGTTTGTAGAAGCAACTATCAAGAGGGGGTTGTAGCCCTAGTGGTAAAGTCACGAGTGCAACAATTTCGCATGACACGCGACCAAATCTTGCCGCCGTAAAGTTCTTATTTTTTTCCGTGCACTCATTGCTAGTTTTGTGTGTTTATGGAAATTTTTCTCACGACCACGTCAGCCTTGGCGACGTTCCATTATATAAACAGATAGCCCATATACCTACTCAGCCGACGAGCGAGCGATTCAGCAGGCGTTCATGCAGAATAGAACAAAGTGCCGCAGTGTTTTCACTCAATTAACGAGAAGTGATGATGGTGCATAGAAATGGCGGGAAACTCATTTGCATATTGTGCATATTGCATGGAATCGCTCTGTCAATAGCTCACCGTGCCAGATGAACCTCCACCACGAGCATGGAACAATGAACCTCAAGGTCTTTTGTGGTTTGAGAGAAAGAAGAGTGTCGTCATCTTTCGCGTATTCGGAGCCTGAATCGATATCACTCTACTAATGACTCAACCTCATAATAAGCAAGAGTGACGTAAATGCCGCAACTCCATGCTAGCGGCACTCTCCAACAAGGCATCCCGAAATCCTTGTCCCTTTTACCTTCCAGAACTGATTCACAAATTTCCCAAAAAACACGCTTGCTTGCACTTCAATAGCTGTAACACGAGGGCGAAATTCAGACGGAACCGGCTGCTTTCTCAAGCGGAAACTGGCCAACCAACCGCTACTACCGGCGACGACGCCAGCCAGATTGGTTCCAGCTTGGCTGAGCCGATTGTGTTCTGTACGCAGGGCCGTAGCCAGGATTTTTGTTCGGGGGGGGCTTGGGTGCAAAAATTCAAGGAGTATAAAAATCAGCAAATCATTTATACCATCACTTGGTTTGTGGTATAATTATTGAGATGAATTGTAAAATTTTAATGTAATGTATGCAAAAAGTTTTCCAAGATTTTCATATTAAGTTATCAATGTATTTATTGAAGAAACTCGTTCGTCATTTTTTCTTTATTTTACCAGCTAGTTTGTATTAAAGGAGTAGAAAGTGTTTTTAACATTTTCTTGAATTGTTTAATTGTAATCCAATTTCGTGATAAACGTCGCTAAATTTAAAATATACTTAACTTGAATCAAATTTTTGAAAGCATAAATTTTTTTTAAAAGAAATATCGATTTATGTAACCATAAGTATTATGTTTTCTGTATTTTATACTGAGAGAAATTTTAAACCGTCTGGATTTACATTTTCAGCTGTGTGATAATTGTGATGGTTTATTTAACATTTTCATTTTTTCTAGCACAACATAAAACTCATAACTGGAATATTTGTTTTTCTTAAAATTTTATAAACAAACTTAAACAATGTTTTATTTTAATTGTTCTAAGCTATTGAAGCCATTTCATATTTTGCGAAGCTCCTGGTGCTCTCAAAAATAAATAATTTTAATGAAATATAAAAAATATAATCGTTGAAATTTCAGCTTCTGAAGTGTCTCCATGGCAACAAAAAAATTACGTCGAATCTCAAGTTTACATCAACTGAGTTTACATGTGATTCATTTTTCCGTGTCGAGTAAATTTACATTTTTTCTGTGTAGGCCTATAATAAATATATATTTGAAGAAAAAGATCAGTGCCTGTGTTTAATTTTAATGTGTTAAAAATTTTGATAAAATGTATTAAATCAATTTTTAACGCCAAAATATTCACTGGAAGAGTTGTTAATAATGCATATGTAACCATTTTTAAATGCATATGTAACCGTTAAAATTTTCCTCGATTGCATCAAACATTAAAACGAATCATGTTTAATTTTAATATTCCGACTAAACGCCATTTTCAAATTCATTACTCATTGTATTCTGAAAATTGGTCCAGAATTTGAGCAAAAATAAAATTTTAAATCATGACAAAATAATTTAATCAGATCTCAATTCTAAAGATAATTTTTTAATAAAATTTTAATCTATATACATGTTTAATAATTTAGGATTGTAACCATTTATTAAAATCGATGTTTGTTCAAGCAATATCTTGACTCTAGGAACAAAACATTTTATGGTTTGGAAATTTTATATTCTAACCTAATCAGACCCTAGCGCAGCCAATCTTTCGAAGGGATCCTGGAGAGTGCCTTAGGTTAGATGACGCCTAGCACTCTTCTTGTCATTTATTAACATTTGTAGTGCGCCATTGCATTAGAATGCATTGAAACATCACAAGCGTTAAAGCGGCCAGGCCTACTGCGTAAAGCCGTATCGCAGAGATGACTCGTAATTGGGTTGAGTTTGAGCACTGAGTGTTCGAACAACAACACAATTCTGAATAGACAGGGGAGGAAGAAGCGTGGGGACACACCACCATACGCTCCGAGATTTTGGTTGTATTCGTTGGGAGCACCATGCTAAGAAGGTTTGGTACTCCGAGACCCTCTGGGATGGGACATTGTATTTCCACGAATGCCCTGGACACTATTTGCCGTGGTTATAGCGCCACAACTCGCTCTCTGTAACAGTATTCCTAATTCCAGTCCAAGTTCACCAAGTCGTCATGGCCTAGTGGTTAGCATTTTTGCTTACCAATCCAAAAGACGGGGGTTCGAACCCCGTAACGAGCGACTTTTGATTTTCCGTTCATATTCATCATTTCAAATGTGTTCTTAACTTTCTCGCTGGGAGCAGATGGGCATCGAACCCAGAACCATTCGCTTACAAAGCGAACACCGTAACCAGTCAGCCACGGCCGCTCCTTAAGGTTTAGAAATTTTATATTTACGAAACGTTGCAAAATTAAAAATAAAGAAAACTTTATGTAAGAATTCATAAATTGATTAGTTTTATCCTGTAAATCTAATCTTAGTCTGCACTTGAATTCAAACATACCAATATTCGAAGCATAAAAAAAAATAAGATTATTAAAACATAATTTATTGAAATGATTGAAAATTATTTTTTAATTACTTTATTTAAAAATGATAAAAATATTTTTATAATTTAAGGATTTTTAGTTGTAATTATTTTATATTTTTATGTATTTGATTTTTTCATTTTTGGAATTTCTGATTTTTTGAAATTATCATGTGTAATTATTATCTTATTTTTTTAAAGTAAAGAATACTTTATGTAAGAATTAAATCAATTACATTTTTCCTGTAAATCAAATCTTAGTCTGAATTTTGCTACTAGAACTATATTTTACTTTCAAACGAAAATTTTAAAAAATGTCCTGTAGTACGGAGGCTCTTAAAACTCCAATCTCAAGGAACGGTCAAGAAAAGGTTTACGAAAAGACTTCTCTTAAGCGGTACGCAGCTGAAAAGGAACAGAAACAAAAAGCGTCGTTTGATATTTCTTTGGGAGCAATATGTGTTGATGAGATTTTGATTTGTTTATTTGGATGCGACTGAAAATAACGTTTGAAAATAATGTATTCGCTTAAATAATATTGAAGAATTGCCTCATGAAGCTGACTATCAAAACGCTGAATCTTAAAATGCTGAAATAAGGAAAAGCCATTACACTCACTTAATTTTCTGGTAAATATAAATTAATTTAGGAATACTAGAATTCAAACATAAAAATATTTAAAGCATCCAAAATTAAGATTGAAAAACATAATTTATTGGATTTTGAATAACTTAATTTTAAAATGATATTTTTTTAGTTTAGGATTTCTTAAGTATCAATTATTTTATTAATTCTTCAGTTTTAGATTTTTAATTTTTGGAATTTCAGATTTTTGATATTATTCTGTTGAATTGTTATCTTAAATTTTTATGTTTTTATTATTTTTATTTTTGATTTCTGGCATTTCTTTGTCTTATACCAAAAAAATTAAATCAAAAATTATGAAAATTTAGAAATTTGAAAGTGTAAAATTTTTAAATCTTCAATTAGCCGTTGCGAATATTAATCTGAAGTTTATGTCACTAATTTCTGACCAAAGTTGAGAGGGTTACAAATCAAAACTACAAGCTATGGTTTTATTATTTTAAAAGTGTTCAAAACACACTTTAAATCAGTACAGTTGTTTTGCATCATTAGTTTTCAAAATATCTAGCTGATGGCGAAATCCTTTTTTCGTGAGAAAAAACTTTCCGCGGTTCCGCGACATGTTACAAAAATTCTAAATATTTTTAAACGAGCCCAAACATGTCGTATATGATTATCAAAGCAGGAAAAACATTTCAAATTTGTTTTCCGGACCGACCTGGTCGCTGGTCCTAAAAAGACTTAATCGAAATAAGTTATTTCCATTAAAATTGTGAAGCTATTTTTTTTTAATATTGTATTTGCTCTCTGTTTTTTGGTCCATTTTGAAAAGGTGGCAACATAAACTTTGGAAAATATTTACAAATGATATTCAGAAATAAGAAATTATAAAAAAATAATAAAGAAATTTTAAAATTTTCAAAATGCAAATTCTAATCTGTAAAATCAAAAAAATAGAAATTAAATAGTTTAAAAATGAATTATTGATCAGAAATTATATAATTTGAAAGTGATGTTTAATTAATTTAATTTCAGAGTTTTTGAATCCAAGCTTAAATTTTTTAACGTTTTGAATATTTTTATCATTTTATTTCTTCCTTTAAAAATCGCAAGCTCATGCACAAAGTGAAAATTAGTTGATAATAAGTATTCACTTAGTTGATCTTCCGATTTTTGATATATTAAATAAAAATTGGAGATTGGCCACGGTGGAAACTAAAAAATGTGACCAAAAGAAAGAATTTTGGACGAGTGGTTTCGGAAAAAAGGTTTACGAAAAAGTAATAAAAAAATACACACAGATATTTCTCAAGCATTTTTCTCTAAGGTCTTAGATATGTTACTAACCATATTCTTAAAACCAAAACGATAAAATTAGAATTGTATTTTTGATAATAGTCAAAATTCACTCAAATGTTTTTCATATTAAATGCTTTCGTTTTTGAAAACAAAATCTAAATATTTTTGAGAAATTATGATAAATTTTGAAAAATGTAGAGAAAAAACATGTATTAACAGTTTAAAGGTTTTAATGCAAATAAAGGAGGGCTATTAATTTTACAATCCAAATTCGACTAGCCGAAGCCTCGATTATCCAAAGTTTCGATTATCCGAAGTTCGAAGGACTTCGGATAACCGAATCAGGAACAAATGAAATCGGCATGTTTTATTTGCTTGTTTTTAACATCAAATTCGGCATCTGTTTTTTTAATGGTCCAATACACCAAGTTTTTGCTTTTTGGGTGTTTTTTAATACCCCTGACGGTTTAAAAGCACCCAAAAAGCAAAAACTGGAAATTTGGTTTATTAGACCTTTAAAAAAAACACCAGAAATATTTCTTGACCTCCATTTTGACCGCCACATTGAATCCAAAAATTCTAAATTATTTTATGGTTCTTCAGGGTCATACTTAAGTTCTACAATCAAAAATAAGACAACAAGATCTAAGGATTTTTGCTGTCCCTATTCAGACTGTAGTCCCGATTCGCCCCAGATGACGGTAATTTTTCTATGTAGCCCTTAGAGCAGTCCGCTCGGAAATTGCTATTTTCGAAGGTTAATAACTTTTAGCAAAAACCCAAAAAAATAAGGTGTCTTCGGGAAAGTTTTTCCAAATTTAAAGAAGATATTAGATCTGAAAATTGATAAGAACTGGATAATTATTGCGCCTTCCATTGGTCAAAAACTGAAACAGTAGCTTTTCTCCATACAATTTGACGATTTTGCCCAAACTTGGTGGTCAGTGGTCAGAAAAAGCTCAAATTTTGGAACTTAGGCTAGTGATGCGTAAATCTTTGATTTCAGGGGATAGCCCAAGTAAGCCCAGATTTGGACCATCCTAACCAATGTAATGCTAAAACTACAAGATAAATGAGATGTTACTGAATGGAACAATGTTCAAATCTGCAGCTCAATTTTTAAATATCCAAATTTTGGATCCATAATCTACAAAAACTGAGCCCGGCAATGGACAGGCAAATTACTTAGTTTGATCAATCAATTCTTGATTCTCTATCTTACAAATTATTTCTGGGAAGAGAATACACAATCATTGATTTAAGATTTTTTTAAAGTAGTTCAATTTAAAAAAAATTGGAAAAAATTTCGGGGGGGGCTGCAGCCCGGAAGCCCCCCCCCTGGCTACGGGCCTGTCTGTACGGTGACCGAAAAGTCAAAAGACCGGAACAACAAGTGGTTTCCAGAAACTATCCTTCACACTGTTTTTGAGGGCATCTAATGCGGACTGCACGGGAGGAAATCTTGTTCAAGAACGTGGTGTTCTTGCTTTGAAAATGTAAAACGTAATTTTTTCAGTGTAAATCACAAAAAAAGAAAGAATCAAGAACCCCTTTTTTGTTCCACTTTCCGAGAAGTGCGGAAGCTGTTCAACACTCTCTTGGGCCAGGTGAACAGCTTTCCGGGGTTTTGTTGATACCCTCTTTCAATTAGAAGACCCTGCAAAGGTTCGCAGCTGAGGCAGGAGTTGAGATTAGCAGAGCCGGTGCAAATAACACCTGCGCGCTGCCGTTGAGAGCTTTACGAGGTTGAGGAATTATTACGGTGCGACTTCGACGAGTGTGGATTAGATTTTTTTATGGATACGTGAAGTGCACGTTGGAAGTTGTGCGGGTATTCAAGCTGATATGTTTTGAAACGGGTTGTAATTGCGAGAGTTGCTTATAGGTGAAATTTATGATTTTAAGATCAGCGAGCTCGCAAGATAGGTGGATCTGTGAAATTAGTAAATGTTTAACTCGATGTTGGGTTTGTTTTTATTGGTCCGATTAAGTTTATTGCTTTCTAACTCTGCAATAAAATGTCAATTAGAGGATCATGATCATCAAACAACTACAGAGAGGTTTTACTACTTCATGTTTCTGAAGACATTTTACCTTTTTGCAGGCAAACTTTTCATGTAATACTTCTATGAAGGTATTTGAAAGTTATGTAAAGAAGCTATTACACTACGACAAACAAACAAACAAGCAAACTCGCACTTTTTGACAGTTTGCTAGTTTTGCCTGCTTTGTTTGTTTGCCTGGATTTGTTTGGACAAACGTCAGCCTGCATACATTTTGCTTTGTTTGCGAGTTTGTCATACTGTCAAACACGAAAAAGTGCGAGTTTGTTTGTTTGTTTGCTTGCGGTAGTGTAATAGTTCCTTGACAAACCTATCATATTTAAGGAGATATTCGACTATGGCAAACAAACTCGAACATTTTCGCTACTGACAGTTTGCCAAATTCGCAAACTTGTTTACGGCAAATTCGCAAACAAAACAAAATGTATGCAAGCTAACGTTTCTGCAAACAAATGCTGGCGAAAAAACAACGCAGACAAACTGTCAAAATGTGGGAGTTTGTTTGTTTGTTTGCTGTAGTCTAATACCTCCTTTACATGACAGAAGTAAAATTGATATAACTTTTCAATGCAAGATGGATGAATTATGGAGGATAATATCTTCCAGAAGAACCTTTCTGTAAATAGTGGAATTTTTGATAAAGTTGGATGATCTGCCAATACTATAATGCATTTTTTTAGGAAGAAACGTCAAATGAGTGGGAGGAAGGCCCCAACCTACCCATTCACGATGTTCTAGAAAGATTCTAGCATAGTTCTTACAGAGCTGGATATTCTTACAGCATTCTAACAAAAATGTTTTACCGTTTCAGCAGGGTTCTGGCAGAAGCAGTTCTGCTAGAATATTTTGTGACTGAACGGAGAAAAAAGGGTTCCCAAAATCGTGAAAAAATGGGAACCACGAACAAAGTGTTCAAATTTCATGGTACGTTTTTGTTGCGTTTTTGAACACTTTGTTGGAGGTTCCCATTTTCATGAACGCTAGTTCACGATTTTGGGAACTCTTTTTTCTCCGTGTGGGTACTAGAGGTTTGGTGGATCAAATTCAGTAGAGTGTCGATTGGATTGTCTATCCTCAATTTTGACAAATTTTATTAAATTACTCAAACAAGAACTTTTATTATTGTTTGATAATCCCACCAAACACTCCGAAATTAATTTTCTAAATTTCAATTACCACACCATCCTACTATTAATAATTAAGACGAATGGTCCCCTTTTATTTCCTTTCATCCCTGGGACCAATCCGAACCTTTCGATTAGAGATTCCTACTGGATTTTCGGCCGTATTGGCAAACACACGTGTGCGTGCGCTAGCCGACCCGAAAATTGCTACCTTCCACACATATATTTACTTTATTTGCCATCCGGATTGGTGAATAGAAACCCAGAAAAGGGATTCCGGACGAAGTAATTCGAACCCTGCAGCAGCCGGTCGTCCGGACTATTCGTGGGGATGGTTCTAAACTACGTATTTGATAAATCAATTTTTGCAGCAGAGATTCAAGTAAAGGATCATATGGACGTCCCACGTTCTTCCAGTAGATATCGTACTTTGTGCCAGATTTGGACACCGGAGGAGGCGAACGACTGTCATTCATTTCCTCGTCCATTCAGAGTGGATTCAATGAAGTCCTGCAACATTCATGTTAATAGCTACCTCTCCTTTTGAAGGCGGACACGAATCGTACCCGGGAGGGTCAATCACCGGTGGATGGTGGCACCCTTCGTTTCCGATTACCACACATCTACACACAAAGTAAACGAACAAACGAACATGGTCCAGGTCAATTTCCACTTAATACGCAAATTAAACATTCATTTCATTTCACACGTACGCCGTTGATCCTTGAAGTGTGTGTCTTCGGGATCGAGCGCAGGGATCCTGGGGAACAAATAGTTGCTTGTTGCAGCTGCATGTTCCGTGTCCAATTGTTGATTTATACCTTCCGGAAACCGTTATGGCCCAATATGTCCAAATTTTGGAAATTGCTTGCGTTCGCGCTAATTCAATTAGCTACGACAATTTGGGTGTTCTTTTTTTGGGGGTTTTACCCTCCTCGAGCGAAAATATTTACCGTTCTAGGGCTAAACACTCCAGTTGCTAGTTCATAACTATCGTCGTCAGACTCTAGCTTGTATAGGGGGGAAAGGCCAACTAGCAGGGACGCCTCACCGGAAGACCCACCGCAGTGCGAAACGGCAAATTACCAAATGAATGTTGCAACGCGCGCGGCCGGCGGTTCTATTTTGTTATTTGGGTTCGGCATAGAACATAAATATGCTCACCGCGATGGTGCCAGAGCACAGGGGGTTGAAGAATATTCATTGCGCCCTGACCTGAATTGATTGCTGGACGTGCCGTCGATTGACCGTATTCTAGGGGGGCCAAAGCCAGGGGTTGATGAAGCTTATTGCACTTGGCATGAGCACGACGGCAGGGGGAATCGTCAAAGATGCTTATCTAGCACGTGAAATATTGATGGAATTGCATTGATTGGAATCCCTGCCAACCAAATTGTGTTTGTTTGCGTTTTTCCGCATAATTGAATAAATCTGATCAATTCGTCGTTGTCGTGCTATCATGTCGCACGTGCACACAGATTCTTCACAGATCCCCAAAATTCGATTTCAATCCTGAGATATTCAACAAAAACCGAAAAAACTCCGTGCATTGTTGTCACTCTTTATATGAAAGAAGTTTCAATCATTTCGTGCTATCTTGACACACCCTGAAAATTGATGTAAGTGTGACAACTGGCCAAAGGGATTTCAGGTCAGAACGCGTTTGATAAACGTACATGCCAGACTACCGTAAACATTTGTAATTATAACTTGGGATTCCAGCAACCAAATTGAACCCAACTTTGGGACAATGCTCAAAACGGTCGGCCAAACAAAATGTGTTTGTTATTGTTTACATTACGTGCTATAGTTTGTTTATTCAAGTTCAAACATTAAAACGCGTTTTTCTCGGAACGTCAAAAAGCGACGTGCGAAAAGGTAGCACGAAAATTTAGTATTTAGAACATTTGGTTCTATTTTACATTGCAATTTGCAACATTGTCTTCAAATCTAAACAAATTTCAAGTCATTTCTTTTCAAGCTCAACATTGTTTAAATTTAATCTTTACATAGCCTTCTTAAATTTATGCCTTCCTCGCTCACTTAATTCCATCCAGTCTACTTTGTCCGCGAGTTCACCTCCGCGGGCCATCGGATCTCGGCTTAATAAACCGCACTATTTCATCTGGATGTGACAGCTTTACGATCACTCCATCACACAAAAGAAACCACTCAACTTTCCCTCATCTCTCTCTCTCTGAAGTTTCTTCCTCGGTCATAATTCCGTAAACGACAAAAGCGCAATTTCTGGGCCCTTTTTTGCGCAGGCAAATTTACCACCTCACGATGTTGCCTTCCCAAGTCTCTTCAAATTAAGTGACATTTATTTTTTACCCTTTCTTGATTGCTGGCGCTGCTGTTCCCATTAACCTGTCCCCGCTTGCCGAGTCTTCCGGAGCAGACAAAACATAACGCATATGGATGACATATCTCTCCTTTGGACGGGGACCAGAAGAACCGGCAAGAGGTGTCAAGCTACCGGAGGCAACATGGTTTATACGTATTTTTCTTGATTATGGCATTGAAACTCACACCCTGATTGACACAGTGTAAAAAATTGATTTAAATCCTTTTATTTTGTTATGGTCAAAATGGCCAGCCCTAAAATTTTTACGTTTAACGCTCCGATGAATCGTTGCAACAGATCTGTGCAAGACATTTCGATGACATTTTCAACGGTGTAAACTCAACACCGGTAGTGCGGATCCCATGTGGGGATATGGTGGCATAATAAGACCATAATTACCCGCTTCTTATTTCGCAAAGACGACGACGACGAAGTGTTCGACCGCGGTATGCTAATATGCTATGATGCTCGGCGAGACGTCATCGTAATGAAAGAAGGGTGATTTCATGGTTGGTGCGATCCAACAAAAGAGTTGTATCGAATTTCGGAGTGGCTTACTTCTTGCCTACAATTATGCCCATAGAAGGTATAGTGGTCGGTGCGTACAGCGACTTTTTAGATCAAGGAAAATGTTCCAGAATCATGAATGAGAGAGCTTTTGAATACTTTCAGTTTTTTTTTGCTTTGTTCGGGTAAACAAGAAGCTCCATTTTTTTTTCGTCGATGAAGTAAATGTATAAATATAAGTTTGCTTTGAAGAAATTTCCAATATCAAAACTTCTTACTAAACAGAATCTCAAACCGGCACGCGACCCAACAATCGTTGCTTAACTCGTGTAAATACGTTTCGGAAATTATGAAAATTGCATAACCACGCTATCAATTTAACGGTGAATAAGAGAGCGAGAGCTAAAGAAAGAACGCCTCAACACGCGACCATGGGCGTTATTCTACTTCATCATCATCATCATCAAGATGTTCGTCGTCTTCGTCGAGAGTTAATACTATAGAGTGAAACCTAAACGGCGTTCATCAGAAGGCACCCAAACCGTCGCCGATAGTTTGCGTGAGCTTGATAAAACGAACGTTTTATAGCTTCAAACGAGTTTTTATGGCACGTTCAAAAATATGCTTCCAAAATCAGCAATCCGGTCCGATGACGCCATCACAGACCTGGATTTCGAATCTGACCTTGAATCACGCAATGAGGGTGCGCAAAACGACGCAAAAGAAGAGAAGAAGTGGACGCGACGCGACAAATGGTCGTAAAAATACCGTTTTTATAGCAGAGCCCACCAACAACTGTCAAACGGAGCCATAATGGCGCGCGCGCGAAATGTCCGTCGTCAGGTTTGATTGGATCTGATGGAGACCACTTGGTGGGGCAGGTTCCAAGAACCCCTCGAGCTGCTGCACATGTCACTGCATATATTATAGTGTAGTGTGGGGGAGCGTGAGTGAGTATGTATCATAAATTGCATTCCTGCATCGGGCGTCCTTAATTAATAGTCGCTATAATAATAATGATAAAAATAATAAGTGCACAACACACACACTTGAGACTATCTTGTGTGCACTATACGGCAAGTGCCTGATGCTCAGCTACCTACACACACTTTTTGCACAGCCGAGTATCATGTGACAGGCATGGCACCTTCTTTTGTTCATGATGAGGCATAAAATATGTTGCATTAAAAATGATGAACTGGCTTTCGGGGCATGTCGTGTCTTCAGTAGACAAGACATGCTCCCGCTGCTGCCGGAAGGTCGTCTGTCTCCAGCACTCACATCATTGCCATCATCGGCCCTCCAATGGTAATGGGATACGCCCAGTATGGAATATGATTTTCAGGTGGGCTTGACGCAACTTTGCTCATCAGTGTGAAACTCTACCCATCAAGGACAGTGTTTTGAGCAAGCGATCCGACACGGTCCTGCGTTTCGGAAACATAATTCTTCCATTCAGAACCGTGGCCACACACGAGGTTGGCACGTGTTTTGCAATCTTCGTCGCACCCTTTTGCCAACAAGCAGCAAGCTGTGACAAGTGACAGCTTCCTCGACGTACCGTAACTCAACATGTCTTCCCGGACATCTTCGGCGGTTAGCACCGATTCCTATCCTAGTTTGTACCGATCATTCGGCTCTAAATCTTCTACTAGTACCAACTCAACAAGTTCATCAGATTCTTCGAAAGCATCATCCGCTTCTTCGTCAACGTCGGTATCAACAATCCCGAACCACCCAAAGGTTACAACGTCCTACTCAACGATCCCGCCCAAGCACGAATGGGATCGAGAAGCTCAACTAACCGGACGCCCTTACGAGCTCCGTGACCTGGACCGACCCTACAAGCCCCTGCAGCCGTACCTCAGCGAACTCGGTGGACTGGAAGTACCCCCACGAAAGCCATGCCAGCCCCACAAACCGGACCCGTTCCACCGTCGAACCTATCCGGACGAGATCTTCCACAAGCGGGTGACCGATGCCAGCACGTTTTCCATCACGGAACGTCCGCGCAGCCGGGCTTGTCCCCCGGCTAAAGAGGAACCGCTGGACAGCTTGCGCGGTGTCTTGCTAGCGGACAACGTAGACTCCGATGGCGGCTCGAGCAGCACCGATGAAAGCGAGGATCTGTCCGAGATGAGCTGGCACGCGTTCCAGGCGAAACCGGAGAAGGACGCTGTGCTGCGGGAGTGCAAGCGGTCGTTCTTCCGCGCGCGGAGGGAGCTGTTCAAGCTGCGACAGTACGAGGACTACGTCGCGGAAAAGAACCGGAAGCCGGTCGAGCTGGAGTCGTGGGAGATCTCGTCGGAGAGTACGGTCGTGGAAGGTGAAGAAGAGGTTCAAGTTGAGGAGGAAGAGGAGCTGATCGAGGAATCAACCGATGTTGATGAGTACCAAACGACGGAGATTCTACGAGAAGATGATAAGCAGCGAGTTCAGGATCATAAAGCGGCACACCTGGAGCAGGTACGCGAGCGTATGTGGGCCGGATACGAGAAAGCAGAACGTGAAGAAGAAGAACAGCGGGCGCTCCGTGCCCTGTCACCACCGCCGCTGGATGAGGAAGAGATGATGCGAAACGTTCCCGAGCAGGATTATCTGAACAAGCAAAAGTGGCTGGACAGGGAAGCGATCGCGAAGCGTTTGGAGGAAATCAAGCGTTCGCAGCAGAGGATTCCGAGGAAGCTTCCGCAAACGGCGGTGCAGTTCGAGAAGTACACGGATGAGCTGATGAAGGCGCGTCGGGAGCTGCGCGATGAAGCGGTTCTGGTGGATGATCACTACATGAAGGCAGGGATTGAGGTAAGCGTTCCGGAGAAGGATCTTCAGCTGAGGAAGTTTAGAGCGGCGGATCACAAGAGTGATGCTTCGGAAAGTGAAGAAGATGAAGGGTCGGATACGCCGAAGGAAGAACCTGTGGTGCACACTTGCATGACTCGATTCGAGTGGAGTCGCTGGATGGGCACGAGTACAAAAATGGAGAAGCTAAAGCTGCCCAAGGTGAAGATCCCAAGGATGCCAAGATTGATTCACGAGGCGAAGCAGAGCCCAATTAGGAGATACATTCGAGGTCAAGTCGACGAAGAAGCGGAAGAGCCCACTCCTGATAAAAACGCGTTCATCAGCAAGAAGAAGAAACCAAAGTCGGTCGGTTGGAGACTGCTAGACGTTCTGTACGACGACAAACCGTTAGAGCACAGAATTTCCAAATTTGTACCTTACAAACCCCCAGTAAGACCATTTACGGAATTGTCCAAGGATAGCTTCAAGCAGCGGCAAGCAGGTCGCAGAACACGTCGTGAACTGCGGAAGAATCACATGAGCTGGATCGATGCACTGGTCGACGAAATTTGTGCAAAGAAATGAATGAAATAAACTACTGCGAAACTCGATACCCTCAAGGGGGGATGCAATCAGTGGGTTAATATCAGCATTCCACTAAAATAACCGTTATGTTTATCCGAAATCCCCAAACACGCGGGACTCAGCTATAAAAATCCAATCCGACAACCATGGACAAATTGACATGCGAATAAGGCCGGGCTTTGGGTTTCACTGGGGAACGGGATAATAAAAATAAATAAAAACTCAAAATTGCACTGCTAACCGACACTGCAAACAAACTGACTGATGAGAATCTGGCTTTCCTATATTTTGTTTTGAGAAAGAAAAGAGAGACTTTCTTGCGTGAACTCCACGTTGTTCATCAAAACATAGGCCCCGAAAGCCCTGCGCGGATTAGGTCGTCTGTAATGAAAAGGGCTTATCGCGGCCCGGCAATCGAGTCGTGATGAATCTGGGAAAATGAAAACATTGATTAAATGACCCGTTGCTTCCCTCCATCACAGTGTGAAGGTTGGTGGGAGACCTCACAGACAAACAAGTCGTAAAATTTGGTGCTAGTTTAGGGATGGATGCAGCGCTTTTTTAAGGAAATTAATTGTTTTGGGGCGTTTTCGGAGCTGCGCGAGCGCGCCGTTGATGGACAAGGTCTATTAAGTTGTGACGCTAGAAGCATAATTTTACTGCATTCAGTCACGCCACAAACCACTCTATTAAGGTTTTGGGATGAATTCCGAGAAATGTGTTGCCTGACGTGTTAAGAGTGTAAAGTGCCGATGAAGTTTTGACAGCTGCACGCCGACGTGAATTTGCCCAAACTTGAGTTTAATTGTGGCTTGTTGCTGCATGGGCATGAATCATGTATTTTTTGTCAAATTTTACACTCGATTAACCCCGCTAATCTGTCAAAGGGCGCCGAAAATCGGCGTCTGAACCCGTAATTGTCGACACACGCGCCCCACAGCTTTGCACCCGTCATTGCCGGAGATTTGTCGGTCGATGAACAAAAAGGGGTGACGATGAATAAATTAAAATTTTTATTACTTACTTAAGATTTCAAGCCGCCGATGAGACGAATTGCAGTTAGTACCGCGCCGGTTCTGGTCGTCGCCGGTACTGGAACCTCATGAACAATGCCTCCGTCTGTTGAGCTCTTCTGCGACGCACTTGAGTGACTCTCAATCACGTTAAATTTTCCACTCTTTTTGATTTCGAGAGGACTTGGCCCGCGAACTCGGAGTCGTAAATCGTCGCACTAAACACTTGGCCGCGGAGTCGTCTTCACCTCTTTATGTAACGTATCGATCTAATCGATCCAACACTGATTCTTCGTGCACTTGCCCCTTTAAGGGTGTGAAGTGATCTCTCTACACTAAGCACTAAATCACTGGGAGATCGAAGCTCAGTCGGTCAGGTTGTTCACAGTTCAGGTTCTAGAATGATACAGAGAAAATGATTTATGATTAGTCATGAGGCGTAACAGTGTGGCATGCAGGGTCAATAATTGCACGTATTCTGTATCGCGAGGCTATCGAGTGGAATTGTTGTTAACAGGGAGTTGTTTGTGTACATCGATTTGAATTAAAGACTTCAATGAGACGGTGATTAAATATGGTTTCCGTGGGAGAGGAAATGATTGGTTGTTAGGAGCGCTAATTGATTCCACGTAGTAAATAGCTCTCTTGGTGCTTTTCGTCCGTATAAAGATTAAAAATTAGCACTTCAAATTATAAATATTGATGAAAGTCATGTGATCGTGCAATTAACGAACTGTCATCCGTAGATCGAATGGTAAGTTACACTTTAAAAATTTACACTACAATTTGAGTTTAAGATGCTTTTGCTGCAGGGGTTCGAACAAGTGCAAAGGAACGCCAAGGGATACCGAAACCGGGTTCGGAACGGTTAGTGACGGACTTGACACCGTTCGCGATCACGATTGTTACAGATTGAAATGTTGGCCGCGAGCTGCCATGTGACGCTTGATATATGGCACTTTTGCATTCTAAATCAGGCGGGTGGCATTTTTTCTCCCCATTGCACGTCCGATCGTTGCAACCTGATAATGGGGGAGGGTGTGTGTACGAGTGAATTGATTTGCAAGCAAAAGGTACAATTTGATTAAATTGAAATGTGAAATAAGCCGGTTTTGCAAATAGCGATATCAAAAGCAATTTTAATAACGTTCCTTTAATGACTAAAATGCACGGCAATAAAGTTTAAGGATCCCATTTTATTTCTCACAAAAAATAAACAAAATAACTTCCAAAAAGGGTGAACTCGTCTTCCTCGGAGCACAAAATGACATCGACAAAACCGTTAATTTATGTTTCCGTCCCACGCAAACGATTGCTGCACTCGCACGGGCCGTCTTCCTGTCGAACTTTGTACCAACCAACTATAACAACAGACATAACCAAGTTCATTGAATTCGGCCGACTGGTTTGGAAATGCTCATCGGGAGTACTGGTACAACTAGGCGTTCTTGGGGTAATTGATTTAAGGGGCTAAACGTAAATTATATCAACATATCTTAAAATATGTAAACAATCGACCAAATTAATAAAATTATGAGCAAAAGGTTAATAAATCAGCAAATAATAAAAAGTACAAAAAAAACGTTGCTTAATCCACCTTTAGGTGGGTGGTGCCTTCCTCACATTCATAAAGTTACACTACAGAGCCTCAAAAAAGAGTTTAAACAAGACTTATTTTTGTCAAAATATCTGAGATCCGACCTAAAAAAGTGTATAAATAACACTTAAGTGGCTATAACTTTTGATAGGGTTGTCAGATTTTCAACGTTTTGGGCTCATTGGAAAGGTCTTTTGATTACCTATACAAAAACAGGTCGCATGGTGGATCCGGACAACGTTTTCATCAAAATATTTGAGATCCGTCCTCCAAAAAGTAAATAAATAACACTTAAGTGCTCATAACTTTTGATAAGATTGTCAGATCTTCAACGTTTTGGACTCGTTGGGAAAGTCTTTTAAATACCTTTCAAAAAATGTGTAGCATGACGGGTTTTCTTACAAAAACCACCCTTTTTACAATCTTCCGGACTTTATTCGAAATCGTTTTTTAAGCATAACTTTTGAAGTACTTTACTAAACTTCATAATATTAACTAGGGTCTTGTGGGACCCCAAGACAGATCGAATGAGACCAAAACGGTTGAAATCGGTTCAGCCAATCCGGAGATAATCGTGTGCATATTTTTCGGTGCACGGACTCACATCCAGACACACGCACAGACATTTGTACAGAATTTGATTCTGAGTCGATAGGTATAAGTGAAGGTGGGTCTACGAGGTCTAATAAAGAAGTTCATTTTTCGAGTGATTTTAAAGCCTTTCCTCATTAAGGTGAGGAAGGCAAAAACTAATGATATTTTGAAGTTGACGTCAGTAAACGCTTCAGTTTCGTCAAAGTATGATAGATTTGGGTTTCCTGAACATGCTAAAACGGCACAATTGAATTTTAGTGAACTCCCTGCCAATAAATAAAATTGTAAATTTCGAGTACAAATTTTATGGCATTTCCTTAAGCAACCAACGTGGTTTGTTTAATTATAAATAAGTGGCCGTTGTCCGTCATATCGGAATGACCCCCAAACCTCAATTGTTGTGACACTGAACATCCAAGGCACGCGACTCGGAACTGGTTCATCGCCACCGCAAGGCCAAAAGGCCATGAGTCGGAATCCGGAGTAAAAGTCTTTCCCCATCGCACTGCTGGCACCGCCTTAAGAAGGGGACTACGCGGAAAAGCAAAATTCATCATCGACAAAACCGTTAATCATTAACCGGAATCATTAATCAGCGGATTAATTAAGTATACACCCTCCCCCCTACAATCAGGCCAAACTAACCGCCCAAAACTGTGTTTACACGTGGGCCGGAACTGGGTGGACGAATTTCCGAGGCTTGTTTTTTGTGGTGGGCTTTCTCCCGAAAGGGGTCGAGAAGGCTTCTCCGTATAGCTTTCTTGGGGGTGAATTTGTCATGTCACGTGGCTTTCTTGTGAGTAATTGCAAGAGTTGTTTTTTGAAAGTGGCTTTTTGTTCGCGGAAATTGCTCGTTTTACGTTGTGTACAAGTTTAATAAAATGTTTCGACAGTTCGGGGAAATAATAGTGGGTTTCGATAAATACTTTGAATATCGACATAAATCAATTCCACCCAAATGAGATGCTGGATTTATCATAATTGAAGAATCGTGATAGTAGTTAAAATCAAAAGTAAAATTATATTACCTTCATTAAATCAAAGAAATGTGTTAGGAACAACTTGTTACGATTCCCCCTCACGATAAAATGTCAACCCGTTTCCCAAAAATGTATCTTAAACCTCTAATCTTGTACTAATCACCTACCAAGATGATGGCAGCACGTGTTATGCATCATTAATATTGAAACATCATGGTCGTAACTTGACACCGCGTATCGACCACAAACATCTGGTTACGGAACTACGGGATTTGATACCACTTGCTCCGGTCCCGACCTCCCAACCCAACGCGCTCTAATCCACCATTTATTAAAAGTCACCAATTTATCTTTCCCTCTAACGCCGAAAGAAGCCACATTCTCACGTCATTACGAACCATTATTATAAATCGGTCTGTCACACTTTATTGGCCCATGCAATCCCTCAGCTAAACCGGCAGCATTAGGGCATTTCGTGGGCTACCGGCCGGCAACGGGCCCCGGGGGAACACGTGGACCGCCGATAGTGGCCGTTTAGTGCGGACAGAACAGTTTGTTGTTTTCTTTGTTTTCGACTGTGTTTTTTTTTTTGGGAAATCAATCCCAATCACGCAACGGGCTTTTTGGTTCATTGACTTGTTGGTTTGCTCGGAAACAGTGGACTCTTGATATGCCGATATATGGGTGCGAAAGGGTCAAAGTAAATCAAATTTGTAAAGCTGGTATTACATTACGGGAAACTTTGCGCTTCATGCTAAAATTGAAAGTTTAGAAGCAAAATCGCAATAAAAAGCGTCGACTCCAACCTGCGGTATCGATTGCACGAGTCCGTGTCGTGCGTGATAAAAACCATCGGGCCGCTAGCTTGTCGATGTTTGCTTTTTGGCCGGTTCCGTTGACAGACGATCGTTAAGGGTCCAACGCGACCGAGCTCGTGGCCTTTTGCCCATATCCAGCTGGTTGTATGTTTTTATCGTGCGAGCGGTCAACCCCCGAGGGAATCTGCCGAATTTTAGTGGAAAACAAATTAAGATGAATGATTCATTGGATGGCCGCTGACAGTTGGTGTGAATCGCTGGGGTACTTGAGTTTGACGGAAATTAAGGTGCTTCTGCCAACTCGAGACTCGAGGTTTAAACAACGGAAATCGCATGTTAAAATTCAAATTTATACAATTAACAAAGCACTTTGCAAACCCATTTGATGCAAATCAAAACAAACCGTTTGGCAATTTCTTCAAAATGATCGATGAGCTCAGATTTCATCGCTGGCCCCGGGGGAGGACGCGCGTGTTCGAGACATCGGAGATGACATCAAAATTGAACGCCCGTTTTGGAAGCTGCCAAATTCAAATCTTTCACCCCCGAGGGTCGTGTGCGTTTCGTCAAAAGGCAAAGTGACGAGTGTAACGAGATGGCAGCCACCAAAGAAGGATGTCTGGGCGAGGCACAGCAAAAAAAAAAACGGTTGGGGCTCGAACAGGGATCATCCGGATCATGACGAAAATTAGGGATGCCACAGACAAATAGACGTCATAGACCAATTTTATAAAAAAAATCCTTCTATCACTCCTCACAAGAGTTATCTAGCTGTGAACGAGCGCGCTTGTGTTTGTGTGTGAGTGTGAGTGCAGGCATGTTCAATCAAATGTCAAATGAGTGTAAATGAGTTATGGTGAATACAAATGTGCTGTGGTGAGTTTCCTAACATTAAAATTGACCATTTAATTGTTGGTTAATGATTTTTTATAAATCTATATCTTAAGAAAATATTTAAAATATTAAAGCAGACTTTAAATTATTAACTTAATAGTGCCGAATTTTTCCAACATTTTTTTTTACTGTCAGTATTGTTCAGTCAACAAAAAAAACTAAAAAGACAGCAACACCATCCAACCATCAACCGCCAAGATCAATGCAAGATAATATTCATCTATTTGTTCGCATTGTTTGGCGTTTTTGGGGCCAATTCGTTCAGCAGTGATGTTTTGGAAAGACGCTGGACCAGGGGGGTGGCTGTCATAATACGAAAGGTTGAAATGTCGCTCGTCGTCGAGACGAAGATGACTGATGACTTTTGGGGATGCTGCTGTTGTGGCCAGGAATGTGCTGTGTCCTATCCCTCGCCTAGACCAGACCAAAATCCATGATAAAACTGACAGACCAAAGCTGTCAGACCAAGACTGTCAGACCAAAGAGCAAAAAGTAAACAATCTTGGTCTTCAACGTAGGTGCACACAAATCAAGAAAAGAAAATTTGAAAAAGAATTTTATTTTTCCAATTCAATGACTGGGTTTGGACTGCAAAATTGAATGGACGTCAGAAAATGATTTAACAGTGCGGCGTCCTGTACACCGACAATTAAATGAGCAGTTAAAAGCCTTATTCTTCCATTTTAATTTTTGATCGCGTTTACGGTTTACACCTGAAAAATCTTGAAATTATTTATACGGATTTGTGATTCTTCTCTTTCCATCATTCCCTTGGTTGTGGCAGCTCAAATATTTGCATATTCCTTCTAGGGGTTTGCGCTTTGGTGGTTCAGGCAGTTTATTTTGTAGCCTCAGAGGGAAACAGTTCCAATTGAGGCATTTTGTTGTTTGAGTTTTCAGATTTTTGAATTTTTATCAAATTTTGATTTCCGCTTTCAATGATGAATATATGAAAACAGTTTCGAGTATAATTTGAAAAGACATCTGAAATCTAATTAATCAAAAAAGAAATGTATTTTCAAAATAATTTTGTTCGAAGGCAATGTTTGTAAGAAAAATTAAACTAAAAAAAAATTTTCAACAGAAATAAACGAATTCTCGAAAGCATTTCCCCCAACCCAAAAAGATTAATGCTAGTCATGTCCACTCCAAATTTACCGCTAATCCCATTTATTGGTGATTGATTTCCTCCATAGGCAAAGCCCACCGAAACGAGTTTGATGTCTCTATTCTCCACATCGCGGAAACTCGTTTGGCATCGTTCGTCTTGCAAATTGGAAGAAACGAAAAAAACTATTCGCGCAAAAGTACAGTCTGTACTACCAAAAAAAAGGTAAAAATCTTCGGATTTTTGACTGTTTTTTATACAACGAGTTTCAAAAAGAAGATTTTTTGCACGATTCTTGATGAGTTGGATAAACGCTGCAAGTGCTGAAAAATCGATTTTTTAAGCTTGAAAAAGTTAAACTTTTCGATACTAGTTTAAAAGAGCTAAGCTTTAGCACTCCTGAGAGTGTCGAAATGAACTTTTCAGCACTTCGTTTATGATTCAAAAGTTAATTTCAGGTTGATTTTTATTCTACTGAGTGTACTTTGCTTTCACCACAGCACGAAAATCTATCCATCCTGGTCGGCAAAAAAATCACCGAGCACTATACAGAACGATCGCCTATAAATCGATTCCCGGCCAGCGATGAACGTGGACCCCACCTGGTGGCACACAAACAGATCAATCAATGCCAAGGTAGATGTCGTTAGTGTACCTGTCACATGGTCCAACTTTCGCGAAATGTGTTAAGGGTGCGCTGGGTGAAGCTTTATTCCATCGAAGTTTAAAAGTTTTTTATTCACTGCCAACAAACGCAGTGTCACCTTGCCAAAAGCTTAATGTCAAGGCTGAAATTTCATTTTCGCTTTATAAAAACTTTAAATCATACTGATGCTAATCGAAAAAACTGGAAACTCTGGATTCAAGCGTGGCTGCCAAAAAAACCCGTTGGCCGACTTCTTCAGTTGGACTTGTATTTTTTTGTTTGCAAAACTGGTTTGCGATTTTTTTTAATTTCCAACTGGAAGAAGCAGCGTCCAGACAGTCATCCGGAAATGCCCAATTATAGGAACTACGTCACTGTGGACTCACTGGTTTGACTGGGAGTCAGTTTTGTTTGTCGACAAATCCGAATTGACTTTTTAAACGTTTAAAGTGTCGAAAGGAGAAGAAAGGAGAAGCTTGTAAACTTGACTTCGCGCGCAACGTAAATCCGTTCTAAATACACCGCGATGATGGCAACTGTGGCTGGGAGACTCCAGCTTAATTGGCCACCCGCCGATTTCAATTTCAAGTCTGCGCTATCTGTGGTCTAGGCGGCAACCAACCCTACGGGGCCCATCATCACCACCCGATGACACAGCCCGGCAAGCCCCGCAGGGGGGTAAACGAGTTCTTCAGACAGTTTACAATCGGAAGCTGATTTTATGTGTTTGATACTTGTTAATTGCTCTTTTTTTCATGTGCTGTAATTGTGACTGGTTGCAAGAGTCGTTCTTTTGTTTTTAAAATAAACATTTGATTATCTGCAAATACCAAGAACTTGAAATTGTTTGGCAAATTATGAGGATAAAGTTGATCACTCTATAATTTTGTGGTTTGTTTTCAAAAATAACTCTTTTAAATCATGTAATACAGTGCGAGCTACCACGACTGCAATGATTTCTCGATAAGTTTATATCATTTCCTGAGGGTATTTGCTTAACACATATCTGCTTGCGGACTACTCCAAAGAAGTACAAAGACCGAAAACAATTCCATTCCCAAGGATGTGGTATGAATTTCAACCAACCATACGCAGCAGCATGACTCAACCCAGACGTTCTGGTTCTCCCGGCGGTGACTCACCAAATAGGAACGTTTTATCCTTTTCGTCCTAGATTTCCGAGCCGCACTCTCCACCATCCATCCCCAAAAACTCACATAATAAGAATTTGCTCCACTTTCCGTGCTCTATCTGCGGCATCGTCAGCAATATCGGGTAGACGCTGCAGCAGCGCGAATGTCTGCATCGTCGTAGGTCACATAATTTTCCCGGATCCCCTTTTTCCGCCTCGTAGAATCGACGCTGCGCTGCCAACTGGCCCAAGGACGCAGACACCGAGGAGACCGTTAATTTGCTCGAACTTTGTTCGATGGAAAATATGCAAAAGTGGCTCCTCTCTGTGCGGTGTCCCGTATCGTACGACAATACATAAAACGTGAACAAGCTGGTAGTAATTTGATATCGGTTGATAACTCTGTGCTGCGTTAAAATATATGGATCACTGGCCTGCAGGACCAAATTGAGCACGAAACTCAATTAGAAATTTATGTTCCAGCAATTAAATCACAAACTCCGTGTACGCTTCTGGGTCGACTCCCAGCATCCCTGGAGTGGACACAAGCGTTCCACAGTATTGTTGTATTGTAGACCAGCAACAAGCACACTCTACCGTACAGAAGATCCAGGCCAGCATGTCTAAGTGACTTATGCAACAACGACCGACGACTCTCCACAAACGGCATATTTACATACAGAAACAGTTGAACCCGTTTGGACCGGACTGGAGAGAGTTCTTCAGAACAGTTCTCCTTCCTCTCCCCCAGCATAAATCATACACTTTATGTGAGTTATGGTCAGTTGGTGTTTACCATTCGAGCGTTCCTTTCCGCACTGCTGTTCATGATGTCCTCTACAAAATGGAACAATTTCTTGCCATCAACTCCTACACGCGCAGAGAAAGAGACGCTGAAAGTTGTGACCAAGAAGCGGAGTACCTTTGGAAGTTGTCAACCGTTCTGATGTTTGCGGTTCAAGTTAGTGAGATTTTTTGTGAAAAAATAGTAACTCATGGTGATGTCCGAAACGTCGGATCAGCAAAATAAAAGTAGATAAAATAATCAAAATTTAAAAAAAAAATCTTAACAAATTTAAATCGCTAACTCTTTCACCGCCACCATCAAACGATGGACAACAACTCAACACAATGTTTGTGGCCTGTCCTCCCTCGCACAATCTGTCAAGCTCGATTTGTGGTTGTGTGTGTGTGTGCGCGCACAAATGCACAAACACATTTGGTTGTCCACATGTCGTCGGCTCTGTGTATACACGTTCGACTTTGATGACAAATAAATTCAACCTAAATTAGAGTCAATTGTTTGTGCCGCACCGCAGTCTGCACGAGAGTTCTGCTGTTTAGAGAAGCTTAGATCGAATGTTTAAAGAGTTGGTATCTCACTCTCTCTCTGGTTAGGCAGAGCTGAGCTTTGAGGTTTGTTTTGCTTATTTAGGTGAGGTTATCTAAGATTTGTTCTTGCTTTTTTTATATTAATAAAATCAATTTTAAAAGTATTCGGCAATTCCAGCTCAAATCGGGATTTTTTATGGTACTATTGTACCCGACCCTCTCAAGTTAAATGAATCACTGTAAGCCGTTGCATCGTATCAATAAGTAGTCAAAGACAAACTTGTAGGAAATTTGATGGGCTTTCTGAAAAAAAAAAAAAAAAAAATACGCTGAAAGAAAAAATACACGCCAATTTTATGAGAATTTTCAATTTTTAAGTTTCAAAGATAAATTTTAAGGTGATGCCAAGATTTTTTTTCGTTCAAAATTTTTGTGAAAATAGCCTAAGATGTGACAAAAAGACTCACGAAAAATGCAGGATGGTATGTCTCTCCTAAAAAATACAAAAATCATCTACTAAAACTGTTTTTTTGAAAAGTGGTCTAATCTACAAAAATTTCAAAAACCGATAGTGAGAATCGATTCCTCAATTGGCACAATTGGCTCAATTTACACAAAAATGGCTTATATAATCCTAGGATAACATATCTAAAAAGTTTCATTGAAATTGAAGAGGGTCGGGTACAAAAGTACCAGAAAAATTCCCGATTTGAGCTGGAATTGCTCATTCATAAAAATAAGATAATTACCATAACATTAATACCAGTGTTGTAACTGAGTGATAGAAAAAAACTATCATTTGATGATTTCTGCACCAAAATATCATAGGGTTTATCTACTGTCGCTATAACTTGTGAGTTCTCACTTGTAATTGCAAGAGCTTTCTCTTTTTATCAGTCCTTCTCTTTTCCTCTTTCACAAACACTCGCCAAAGATTATTTTGTTTTCTCACAAAACCACAACGGTGGAATGAGAGGGTGGATTGAAATCGACCACGCATTACGTTCCGTTAGGGATTACATACATGTAGAAAATCTCAAAATTTCAGATCACAGAAAATTTATTTATTCTACTCAAAAGATGACTTTCAATCATTCCTGAAAGTTTCATGAAGATATTTCATGATTCTAGTAAGTAACAGACGGTTTAAGTTTGAAGTTTTGCCGTGTGCAAAGCGAACTGTCAAACTTTCTGAGCGTTTTTCTCGATACACCGAGTTGATTTACGGGTGCCACGATTTCTCAAGATTGGGTGGAGCAAATTGGCTGAATTTTGAGATGAAGACTCTCATGACATATTCCGTATGCATGACGAAACCAGATTTTTAAATTAATTTTTTTTTTTGAAAAATACAAAAATCAAAAACGAAAGTTTTCTAATATGAAAAACAGAAAAATATTTTTATCTTTTTTTAAATAAACTTTTCGAAAAAAAATGTCGAGCCGATTTGGTCAAAGCAGTGTTGAGATATCGTGGCACCCGTTTTTTGAAACTGCTAACTTCAAATAGCCCTTATCTCTGCAATGATACAAGCAAATGTCTTCAAATTTATTTTGTTAATACTTGAAAAGGTTTATTTTAATGCACTGAAAACAAATTTAAAAAAGTTTAAGCGTGTACTTATACCGACCCTTGACATTTTTGCCGATTTATATGTATGTTACCACTTAAACTGCGTAGGCCTGAATGGCATTGAGTTCCATTTTTATTTTATATGGGCAATTAAGTGCTCATTTCATTACAAAGAGATGGCAGTCTTGCAATAACTATCCTCATTTGAAAAGCTTTAATTCTTAACATTTGAATTAATCTTAAAGAAACAAATCTTAAACAACACAAGAGAAAATAACATAAAATAACTCCGAATGTAAATAACATCACCATGAACTAGAGGTTGACGAAAAAAGAGTGAGACGCTCAATGAACCGGTTCACTAAAAAGAGCAAACGAGCCATGGTTCACAAAAAAAGAGCCGCGGTTCTTTTTGAAATTCTTTCAATTTTTGAACTTGTGTCTTTTAAAGATTATAAACTTTAATTCATTAAATTTCCAACAATGTTTACTGTTTAATTTGTTTTTGAGGATTGAACATGTAATTTCAAATATTTCAATGCTTTTAAATTAATGTCAATTTTGTCACAATTGTCCCACGGTGCTCTCTTTCAAGATATTTAAGATAAAAAAAGGCTAACTAAAGCGAGGCTTTTTCAAACTTTTGAGAGCTGAATCGACATGCTTCATTAGGAGGTAGTCTTTTGCAACTTCCTCATAAATTTACATTAAAAGCACTTGTTCCGATATTTGAACACCACATAAAAGTTTTCAAACCAAAATTTTCAGTTTTTCAAGTTTACTTTGAAACTACTCAAAAGTGAAGCTGAATGAATTTCTAACAAAAACTTTTACAAGTTTAAACATAAATTTAAGGTTTATAATTGCAAGGAAAATTTCCTGGTTCCTAGTTCATTAAAATAAATACGATAGCATAAAAACACCAAGCTTTGAAATAGCCTTTTCATCTAAATTTTGAAAAAGAGTTCAAAAGAGCCGCTCTTTTTAAAAAGCGAGTAAAAAGGAGCGTCTCCTAAAAAGAAGCGATGTAGCCCACCTCTACCATGAACACTGTTAATTCTACAAATTTACACAAGTTTTACCGCACACATCACACACTACACAAAACACTTTCATAGAATGAACCCCGAACGAAAGCACTCACGTGAGACGATGACAATGTTGCTTCGCATTATTATGGGATTATCGAAGAAGTGGTCGCGTTTCGTAAAACGTGAAAGGAAGTGACACTTGAGTGCGAAATAGAACTGATTGTTTAGAGGTGATCAAATAAATTTTAAAAATAAAAAGTCTCAAAACTAAAATTGTAAAAATATTTGGATTCAGTGATTTAAGGAGTTAAGATTTTCAAACAAAAATTCTTCGTTTAACATACTTGTTGAATAATACAAAAAAAGTTGAACGTACCAACAAAACGGCTAGAACACACGCAACGTATTATTTAGTACCACTCTAGTTTTGCTTTGCTTTATGGCAACTAATGTGTCACTTCAAAAGTACCTCCCGTGAGTTTCCCGAGCTAAACCTGTCGACGCACTAAACGGTTCCGACGACGTTACCTTCACAGGAAAGCGAAGGAACTAGCCGCGCGTCGGCGCAACTATGGTTAATTAGTCATTAAAAAAGTTATTGAAACCCTCGTGACATGAATATCACTATGTGGTGTTGGTTGGCTGTGGTTTCAGTTCAGACTAGTTTGGTTCTTCGCCGTTTCGATTATTTGTCGTAAATATTGTGCGTCGTTAGGTGCGTCCGACTGTCGTAAAAAAAAATCTTACAGCAATTTTACGAGCTTTTAAGTACGAAACCAATGATTAATGGGAACAATTTCCCAGAAGAAGACATCTTTACCTCGAAACCTTCACGCCCATCGTTACAGCAGTTGCACATTCCTGGGAACATGTAGTTTTAACGACTTCAACACTTCGCCATCTACAATGTTCATCCCAAGGTTCACATGACGGGAAAAGCTCGCGTCATCCCGGGCACCACTTTGCATACAAGTTCGCACATTTGCAGCAGCGGCAGCAGCAATTGCTAATGTGCACTCAATCCGGTATTATATGCGGCTTCAGCTGTAGTCCAGTAGTTGAACAAATGGAGTTGCATATTTAAATTGCATGACTTTTGCTGGGAAGTCTTTTCTTTGCATGCAAAATTGCTCCGAGTGGCGACACTTTTCTGCCAGTGCAAGATTAGAACTGTTTGTTAGCATAGTTAATGGGCAGAGGGAAATTGTTTAACCCAATTGAGGCTGGCAAGACGCCAACCGATCTAGATCAATTAGCTGAACGACGTCTGCCAACTGGATTAGAGCGAGACTTTGATGATATCATCTATATCTGGGACTGGCTCAAGGATGGAATGTAAATTGTAACGCTGCATTCCAAGAGCTTCGGGGACATGTGGAATTGAGGTCATAATAATTGCTTTACGTGAGATGAATGTGCAATCTTTGGATGTAAAAATTAAAACCTTGAGATATAGAACAATACTTTCCATCTGCTTTCTCAATGGGACATTAGGGTGTAATATGGTTGCATGGAAAACATTTTTTGTTCAAATAAAGTGAGCACAGCAACTTTTCAGTTCATTTTGGGGTCCTGAGAACGATTGGTTAAGTCCCCACTTTGCGCAAAGCGATTATCTTCTTTCAGGAGCAAGTTAGCACCAAACTCTCTTCGGGAAAGTTGTAGAGCACCTTCCAGAGCATCCGAATATGAATCCGGTTTTGATATCGCGTAAAACGTAAGTAAAAGTAAAAAGTGCTTTGCGCAATGTGAAGACTTAACCAATCTTTCTCAAACTTTGGGGAGTTGTTGGGGTCCTACAAAAGAAAATGAAAAATTGCTGTGCTGGAAAATTGATTTTGTTATTACACCCTAATGGAACATTTTATAAGACATTAGCTTACAAATAACTTTGAATATGCCTAATCAAAGTCAAAATCTAAGCCAAAACTAACTCGTTCCAGATAAATATCTGTTGAATTGTTTTAAATCCAACACCATAACAGTCATTTGTCTTTCTTCTCTCCTCAGAGGAAAAGAAAGAAACCCCAGCCACTCTATCAAAACAAAAGCAAACACGCGTCGTAAGCTCGGATCAAATTACAATAAATTACCATAAGATAAGCGGGATGAAAGTCAAAAGGCGCATTAAATTACTTAATCAACCGAACAAAATAGTTCACAATTTCCGTCGTCACCGTTGTCGAGTTGGTCCGCCCATCTGGGACCCCGAGGCCGTGGCCAATTATCCAATCTTGACGCTCGCGACGAGGGGAGCTAGCACACATTTGAAGTCCCATTCAAATGTGCTGCGGCCGGTCCACAAAATCCAAGGCCTGTCAAGTACCTTGTGGGCAAGAAATGCAGATTTAAAATTCAAATTTGTGCTCGAAAAAAGATTACCCCGCGGTGACACCCGGTCTTGTCGGGGATCACGCATATTTCATCGGCCTTTTAGAAAAGAAAAAAAAAACCTTTGAGTTGGAAAACGATGAAAGAAAAAGGAAGCATAAATTCTAATTTTCCAACTTTTCACCGACCGAATTAAGACATTAAGCGCCGAGAATTAACCCAGATAGATGTATCCGTGGCAGCCCTCAACGCCACGACATCAGAGCCACAGCTTTGGGGTTGATTACGCAGGAATTAAAACATTTCTCATGTTTGTTTACCACCCAATTTATCAGCCTGGAGGGATGCCGCCACGATCCTTATCAGAGGGTTGATGCTCAGGAATGTTTGCTTTTCGAGTGTTAATTTTTAACGGCCTCACAGTGGGATTATTGTTGAATTAATTTGATTAATCAAACGTTTAATTAGTTAAAATACTTTTTTTTCAATACTGATACACGGAGAATAAAGAGTTCCCAAAATCGTGAACAAGCGTTCATTATGATGGGAACCACAAACAAAATGTTCAAAACCCAGGGTACGTTTTTGAAAAACGTACCATGGCAATTGAACACTTTGTTCGTGGTTCCCATTATCATGAACGCTTGTTCACGATTTTGGGAACTCTTTTTTCTCCGTGTATTTGCATTGAGTATTATAAAATTATTTGGGAGACGTTTTCAATAAATCTTTTTGATGATCAAAATATAATTCTATCCCACTGTTACAAACTCTGTGTCCTGTACAAATATCCAACTCTGGAAACGGCCCCAAACAAACTTGTTCTTTGAGGTTAGAGAGATGTGCTCCCGTTTTTGGAATGTGTGTGTTTGCATATTTTCCGAATTGTGGGTGGATGGCAAACTTCTCTTTCCTAATTCCAAGAGATGATGCCGACAACGATGTTGGTGACCAGGAGATGTGAAAAGTTGGTAACCAGAAAGTTGGACTGTGGCTTTTCCGGGTGAAAATTCCAAAACACCCGTTGGCCAAATCCTATGAATAGACAAACTGTTGACCGAGGATGGTCGACAAAAATGAGTCCCACCAGGGTTATGAATAGATTAAAAGTATCGTGCGAGTGTGGACACAATTGCCACTTGGGGTCATCGCAATCTGGGAATCGTCAACCGTTTGGACGGAGAAATTTAATTAAAATTATGCATACTTACACTTCACTCAATCTTCAGTAAGCCACAGACAAATCCGAAAATCTGTAAAAAAAAACACAAACGAAAATCTCATTAGAATAATAACGACAGATTCGACAGATTAGAGCCGATATCATGACGACCGGGTGGGAATCAATTAAAGTGGAAACCACATCGCAATAAATCTTTTTTATTAGACTACCAAATACCGATAAAAAACAGTCAACAAAAGCCAGCCCATTCTTTCCCCTTTCAATGAAACGGCTTCGACCCTTCCGCTTGATACTTTCTCTTGCTGCTATATCCAATCTTGACGGGTGCTCAATGGGACTGAAAATCGAAACCTTTCATCGCCGCAGCACGCCACCAGTATGAAAAGCCCATTGTGGGCTCGATTTTTGTCAGATTTGGATCCAGTATCAAACTCCCACCGACGAAGTACAGTGATTGCTTGATTTTAAAGATTTACCTAAATGTAATTATTGAAGAAAATATTGATTGATGGAAAACTAAATAATTTTAAATTTAGTTTCAAAATCGAGTATTTCCTGTGTTATTGTAACTCAAAAAAAAATATTTGAGGGGCTCTCCCCGGTTGGGTGATGAAAAATAGCAAACAAATTCAAATTGAGTTTCAAATTTAAATTAATCACTGCGGCACCACGAGTCAACCATCAGAACCCACACCAGAGGGAGGGTTAGACTTGTGGGGGGTACCCGGTGTAATGCATACAAAGCAGAGAGGTTCCCCTCACCCGTTGATGGGTGACGCCCAACGTTGACGCGCGATCTGCGAAGCATAGGATATAGCATAGAGTAGCATAAGCCATTCGCAGAGAGAAAGAGGTGGATAATAGGCTTTCGGGGTTTTGCGCTTCTGCTCTCGAGCTCTGCATAAGCTCTGCCTCGTCGGTTTTGTTTGGTTTCACTCGATTTTTTTTGTTTGCCGAAAAATTTCCACTCTAATGTACTTCATTCGCTGGGTAAACTTTGATAGAGCACCGGACGATACTATGTGGTGGTCTATCAACAGATGGGATTGGATTAAGAGCAGAGATACTTGGAAAGTCTGTTTCCATTAATGTAAAATAAATATTATGAAATCCATGATTTTTTTGAAAATATGCAATTATCGTGAAATTCCATCTAAATTTTGAATTTATGAATTTCATTGTATTCATTTTTAGTTAAATAAAAAAACTTGTTTTTTGATTACAAAATGTTAAGGAGCGTAACATTTCTTCTTATGCAATTTTAAGGAATCAGTATTTTTTCGGTTTTTTTTATTTACTTACTTTTAACCTCATTTTAGTCAAATTTGAATATCTAATTGCCTACTAAATTACAAAATGCATTTTTTCAATATTTAATCACCGCTTTTTTGGCCGCCCTCTTTAATTTAAATTGATTAAGACAAAAAATACTTTGGGATACAATTCCAATCCAATTTGCACTGTACTAACAATTAGGACGTTCAACTGTAAAGAAATTGATGACACAAAACGTTAAACGTCAGGGTGTAATGTTTTCTACCTATTTTTGATATTTTGGTAAAAATAACTTCAAGTTTGTTGATACTTTGGTTCACGCCAGGTGTAGGAAATTGGTTTCCATTCTGATATTGAAATAACTTTTGTTCCATATTCCACATCATGATTTGTTGCTAAATCCACTTATCTCTGGTCAAGCCATTTCACACCAAGACCCATTCCCCATCCTGCCCCCATCTTAGGTAAACACATCATGAACCGAGTACGGTCCACCATTAAATTTGATAGTATAATAATGAAAAATGCAAACAAAACTCCACTTTTGAGCTATGACTACAACACCACAACCAGAGGCGTCAACCGGTCGTCGTTCCGTCACGTTGAACTCTTCGCAAACTTCCCCCCAAACTATTATCCACCAAACTCGTCCGCCTCGGGACAACTTGTGGAGAGCATGCTAAAAAGCTAAACAGTTTTCGCAAACACTCCGGTTGTCTGTCTGTTGTTCCTCGGTGAAAAGTCCATAGTGCCAGCTGTTTGGTTCTGGATCGCCACCGAAGCGGGACGACCTCCTGCTGGTTCTACAGTTTCTTTTCCCCGACCCGGCCGTTGTTTGGTACGAATTGGTGGAAGGTTTCAACGATTTGCAAAAAATTACCATAACGGAGAGCCCCACCGACAACGACGACGACGACGAACGCCCAGTGGTTTTACTCGAAATTTTACGCGGCCCGGATCGGTTTTGATGTTCAACACGCGGGGTAAACAATTGATTGTCGCGCGCAATAATTAAATTACGATTGGTCTAATTGGTCCCACAGGAGCGCGGAACGTCGACAAAGGCTCGGAACGTAGACGTTCCGGCTATTAGGCCATTAGCGTTCTTGGAATTGATTAATGTGTGTACGAAAGTAAGTTTGCTTGGTTACGCAAATTTGGAGGAATTTGCGTGTTGGGTGACCCAATTTGGCCGTTTAACTACGTGATAAAACTTTACAGAATATACTAAGATGCCGCGAATTAGAGTTATTTTCATAACATTTTTAGAGTGAACTGAAAACAACACACAACGTTTCAAGTTATTAAATTCTACTTGAAGAGTAGCCAGCAAGTAATTGGTACTTTTTGCCAACAAAAACTCATCCTGAATGTAACGCACCACAAAACGAAAGGTCCTAAGGGTCAACTTGTGCAATATGTCTTCCCGGAGGAGAAAGTTAACTGATCGCCTCTCGTGTATACTTATTGTTAACCCCTCGCCAAGACGACGACGTCCGACCAAGAAGAATCTCGTTAATTTATTTACATGTAATTGTTCCTCGACCAGAAACTGTTTTTGTTTGCTTTAGTCCAGCAGCAGCAGCAAATCCGACAACAGTGACCCTGGACAAAAACAACCATCCCAGCTCAAGATGTCCAGGAGGGGGTTGATTAATTGATTTACGACGGCTCCGGTTTGAATAAGTTGATTAGACGCAACGGATGGAGGCGAAAAAAACGGCTTAATAAATCAAACAGTTGCTTCTGCTGGGAAGCTAAGGTCACCTCTAAGGGTTGACTCTGGAAGTCGTCGTGTAGCTCATAAATCAGAAAGAATTTGAAAGAAATGACTGTTCAGAGGGGTTTGGCCACGAGACTGACGGGTACCACTTGGCGCGGATTCCACCACCACGCTTTGATTGACTTTGGCGCGTAATTCGCGTGTAACGCAACATATAGTGTCTGCCTGCTACCAGCAACAACCTGGGAAGAGACGCTATTTTTGGTCGAGTGCTTCTTGTTTGGCGTACTGCCCAAACGTGAGGGAAAACAAGCATGCCTTGACTGCGATGAGCCCAATTGCATGTATCTGGTTCCATGGTGTAGCGGTTATCACGTCTGCTTTACACGCAGAAGGTCTCCAGTTCGATCCTGGATGGAATCAGAAAGTACTTTTTTTTTAGGGAAAGGTTGCTTCAATTTTTAATGATTTTAAAGAATCTAAGATGATTTATGAATTAATTTGCACAACATGTGTCAACCCCTAGATCAACTCAAATAACATAATAGTACCGAATGGCGCTTGGGCCGAACAAAAAATGCCAAGGGGACCAACAATGTATTATGTTTTCTTAATAAAGTATAAAAATAAAACCTACTCAAATTTGTGTCCAAAGCTTACTTCACAAGTTTCCTTTAATTGTGACTGGAAATATCACAAAAAAAGTAAAAAATGTTTTATTTATTACATTTGATTATTGCATCTATTGGCCCCTCGATTATTTTGGTTTGTTTTTGTTTTTGACGTTTGTCTGCTTCTAAAGTGGGCTACAGCTCAGTTATCGAGCGCCTAGTTACCGAACAAGTACTGTATTTAATACAATGTCAGATCGATTGACCTTTGCAAAAAAATAAAATTTTCAAAAAATGCAGATCTGGCAACTCTGTCTTTTTGTTATGACCACTTAAGTGTTTTTTTTGTACTTTTTTGAACCCCTATCTCAGTTATCTGTATGGAAACTATGACTAAATCCATAGTCCACCTAATTGTTGGTTAGGTAATCGAAAGACCTATCGAATCATTCTTAAATTTTGATGATCTGGCAACACTGCATCAAGCAAAATACCATCCCAACGAGTCTAAAATTATCGCTAGTTGTTTTCAGCAATATTTACGTCAAGTAATATCCGTGCTAAACGCTAGTAAAAGTCACCGACAATTAAACGATTTATCTTGAATGCTGCAATCAGCTGATAAAAACTATTAGCGCCAACTTCACAACGACGTATCAACGATAGACGGTACAAGAAATAGCAAAAAACTTGATACGAAATAACACAGAGGAAAGTTTTCTCTATAAAGACACATCGAGGGAGAAAAAAAGGGCACAGAAATATTCACAACGTGCACCAATTATCGTCAGTTTTTTCCTCTTTCAGCAATGCGATCTTTTACCAACTGATGCTGGGAGGTATTTTTCTAAAACAAACTTTCTAAAAGCGCGTATCCACTGCGACCCTAGATATGAAATCCGTGCGCCCCAATTAAAAGTTACGTTCGATTTTCCCTCCGCCAGAACTTGCTCGCCAAAGTTACCAAAGAGGAAAAACTTGTTGAAGCGTCGATTGAGGGAAAATTACGACCCAGAGCGAGTGCTTATCACTGAGTTGAGAAGGCAGCAGAAAAAAAGAGAAGTCCCAAAGGCAGCAAACTTTAATGAATTTTAGATGGAAGTTGAAGATGCGAACGGAAAACTGCAGCTCCAGAAGCAACGAGACAGCATGTTAGAAGCAACGAAAAATGAAACACACACAGGAAATCTCGTCCCGTATCAATAGTTAATTAAATAGTTTCCATTGTAATGCTACCTTTGGACAGCTCTCAGCCTCTGCCCGGCACAGCGTTTAATTTATTGAACGGTCGGATCTGGATTCAACAAGCCGTGTTTTTTCGCTTTCGTGTACCTTGCTGCGAGTTTACCTCTCCAGATTTCGCAGCGCAGATACCTCCAGGCAAGACTTGAAGGGGTACAAAGCGTTGAGCGCAAAAAATAAAAATGCAACAAGCAGATCATGACCCGGCACGTAAATAGTCGAAAAGTGTACGGGGAGGAGAATTTACGGTTATTTTTAGATGGCGCCAACATGAATCACTGCTGCGCGAACTCTGACTCTGCGCGAAGCAAAGCCATGTTGTGATAAACCGGCTGGAACATCCAGCGAAATACCTTGATTTCTTTGAGGAAGTCGTTGTATACTTTCACCTCAAATCACGGAATGATCCGATCAACACGAAAAAATTTGAACAGACAGAGTTAAGTTCACTTAGTATTAAATATCTGGTAAAGGTGGTATTCCATTACGGGAAACTTTGCTTGCAAAGAGATTGACATCTATGTAATTCCGAAAAAAACATCTTTTGAGATATTCTTCTCAAATATCTCAAACGTATATTTAAAATGTTATTTGTAGTTTCTGATACAGTCCAGACTCGATTACTAGACTATCCAGAGTTTCGATAATCTGGATGTTTCTAAAAAACTCCTGATAATCATGGAGAAAAATAATAGTTTTTAAATTGCTTACTTCAAATTCGAGTTCTTGGACCCAATTTTATTCAGATTTTATCACCGCCATCTTGGATTTAAAATTTTCAAGAGCATTTCTAGCAAAACAATGCCAATGGGCCGTTGTGGCGGATGTTTACATCTGGCATGAAAGGGATACACTCTTTGTTTACAAACCCACAACGGCTCTTTGGCATTGTTTTGCTAGATTTTTGAGGTTATATTTGAGCTCAACAATCTAAAAGAATCTGGACCGTATTACATTTTTAATATTTGTTTTGTCTCAAATATTAATATTGAAAATAAACAGGTTAAAACAAGTAAAAAACAGGTCAGCGATGTTGGACAACAAACACAAATATGGATTTTCCTAATTTTTGTTTGAAATCAACTGTATCTATAATTTGCCGCTTTTTTCAAACTTTACTTTAACTTCAAGTTAAAATTTAAAGTGTAAAAGTTTCTCAGATATCATCGCAAACATTTCGAAAAACTAGGGACTGTCAAAACGTCAAAATTATGGATCTTGTTTAGATTGCAAACAAAGTTTCCCGTTATGTAATTACACCTTAAAGTGATTTAATATAATACAAACTGATTGTACGGTATTGTCATAAGGATTTTTTTTTACCGAATTCGGTAAAATTTACAGATTTACAGAAAACTAAAAAAATACAAATTTTAACAAATTTATGATGAATAAAATTGAATTCATCTTATACAGTCAAGACTCGATTGTCCGAAGCCTCGATAAGATTTTTTCTTACTTTCAACATTAAATTCGAGTTCTGCGATCCCATTTTAGTCAAATCAAAAATAAGACAACGATTTTTTTTTGTAGTCTACGAGTGCACTATGGGCCATCTCCATACAAACAGGCGGCCAAATTATTTTTTTGCTTTTTAAATGTTTTTTCATACAAATTTGGGTAATTGTATGGTATTGAAATGATATACGTCGATTTTTATGACTTTTCATGTTTTTCAATAGTGGATTGTTTATAATAAATAGTCTTTTCAAACATTTGCAAGTGCAAAAGAATCGCGTATATATTTTATTGCAAGTTTATATTATTAAATTATGGATAAGCTAATACATCCCCACTTTAAGGACACAACCCCTCCCTCCACTTTCTTTCACACTCCCCCCCCCTCCCTCCCCTCCTCCCCTACAACAAAATTTTGTTAAGCTTAATAAATCCATTTTAAGTCAAATATTTATTATTTACTGCTGTGTGTTTCTTTTTGTGAGTCCATGCCATATAACTTGAGACCCACCGCCCCCACCCTTTTGGGCATAAATTGCGAAAATTTTAATTGTTAAATCAAATAACAGAAAAAATAATTTCATTCAAAATATTAATTATGAATTAAAACGATAAAATACAAAACATATTCTTACTAATCCTAATGTTCTTGTTCATGAAAATTCATTTGATTACAGAGTTTCTGACGGCTTCAGGATATGTTAAAAGTACTTTTATGATGTTTTGTACTAACAAACATAGAACTTAAATGTGGATCAGTTTCATAGATTGATCACAGAAATTCATCATGCTAAGTCAATATTTTGCTGAATACTTTTTTCGGTATCAAACTGAGATTCTCCAGTTTCGCTTGAGAAACTTCGGTACGAATACCTTATTTTGACTAAGGTTCTCAATTTTAAATGTAGGCAACAGAAAATTCCAATAAAGTCATTTCGAACTTCTTGAAACCAGGTATTGATTTTTGAAGCGAAGATGCCCACGAAGTAGGTAGCAAAGCAAGTGAAATAAACGGGCGCATATGTAGATTGCAGCAAATTTTGATAAAACGTAAATGTTCCAAATGGCATATCTCCGAAAACGCAGAAAATCGCAGGCTGGAAATTTCAGCAATGTTAGATTATGATCCAATCTTTCAAGTGATCTTAGTTTCATGTTTAGCATCGGTTAGCAAAAAAAGTATTCGATTAACAAACACAAAAAATAAGTTTTGTCAAAAAAATGCTCCAGTTATTCGATGAAAACTTCAGTTTTTGGTTTGGACACAACATTTTATCTATTAATAGTTTCAAAGCTTATCTCATTACCTTTCCAACGATGTATAATTGCCCTAATAAAATATTTAAAATGGCTGAGCTATGGGTAATTCTCCGCCAACTCACACAGCAGTTGCCCCGACCCCTCTTCGATTTGCGTGAAACTTTGTCCTAAGGGGTAACTTTTGTCCCTGATCACGAATCCGAGGTCCGTTTTTTGATATCTCGTGACGGAGGGGCGGTACGACCCCTTCCATTTTTGAACATGTGAAAAAGAGGTGTTTTCAATAATTTGCAGCCTGAAACGGTGATGAGATAGAAATTTGGTGTCAAAGGGACTTTTATGTAAAATTAGACGCCCGATTTGATGGCGTACTCAGAATTCGAAAAACGTATTTTCATCGAAAAAACACTAAAAAAGTTTTAAAAATTCTCCCATTTTCCGTTACTCGACTGTAAAAATTTTGGAACATGTCATTTATGGGAAATTTAATGTACTTTTCGAATCTACATTGTCCCAGAAGGGTCATTTTTCATCTAGAACAAAATTTTCATTTTAAAATTTCGTGTTTTTCTAACTTTGCAGGGTTATTTTTAGAGTGTAACAATGTTCTACAAAGTTGTAGAGCAGACAATTACAAAATTTTGATATATAGACATAAGGGGTTTGCTAATAAACATCACGAGTTATCGCGATTCTACGAAAAAAAGTTTTGAAAAAGTTGGTCGTCATCGATCATGGCCGTTCATGGTCACCCGCGACAGACACGGACGACGAAACAAAGAGAAACGCAAAAAGTAACTTTTTCAAAACTTTTTTCGTAAAATCGCGATAACTTGTGATGTTTATAAGCAAACCCTTATGTCTATATCAAAATTTTTGTAATTGTCTGCTCTACAACTTTGTAAAACATGTTACACTCTAAAAAATAACCCTGCAAAGTTAAAAAACACGAAATTTTAAATGAAAAATTTTGTTCTAAATGAAAATGACCCTCTGGGACAATGTAGATTCGAAAAGTACATTAAATTTCCCATAAAATGACATGTTCCAAAATTTTACAGTCGGTAACGGAAAATGGGAGAATTTAAAACTTTTTAGTGTTTTTCGATGAAAATACGTTTTCGAGCCATCAGGCAATTTTACATAAAAGTCCCTTTGACAAATTCTGTCATGCAAATTATTGAAAAACATCATTCGCATGTTCAAAAAACGTATTAAAGATTCCGGGACACCACGCAAATCGAAAGTCGAACAACTTTCCCGATTTCGTGTGAGTTGGTAGAGAATTACCCCTATGTTAAAGTTAAACAATTAGCATTTTTTACGAAAAACGCTAGTTTTTTACTCCATTTTTTGACTTTCAGCTTGCGTATCTCCGTAATGAACAAACTTAGAGCTTTGAAAATTTGGGTTTTTCTTAGTCAGAATGTTTACTTTCGAGAAAAAAATACCAAAAAATATTTGGAGAAGGTCACTTTTTTGAAATTTGGCCACCCAATGTACCATAGTGGAGTGTTGTTTGGTGAGTTAAGTTAAGTTTTCAAATAACACATTGAAGAATTTATGGAAATTTACAGCAACTGAACATTACACAGTTATTATTTTCACTGCTACAAAATTGTATGAAACCCAAGCCGGAAGTCGGCAAGTCCCATAAATCGATCGGATCCTCTCCAGATTGCATCATTAAAATTCATCGCATAACTATTCCCTCACCCTGAATCCCCCAACACGGAAGTAAAATCCGTTTCCCAACCCCCTCGAAACCCCCAACCATCCAGTTCAGGCCTTCCAAATCTGTCACCCGTATTTCCCAGACTAATTAATCAAACGTGTTCGTCTCCATGGGCTGGAGTTTGTCTGCCGTTTTCGGCTTCCAGGGGAACAACGTCGTCCCCATGTACGTGTCAACCCGGCTCGGACCAATTTTGAATTGGAAACTTTATGCAAAGTGCTCGAGCAGAGAGCACACAATCGTACCGAGACGACCCATCCGAGGTGTCAAGAATTTGGAAATTGGATTCATTGTCCCCGTCGTCGGTGTGACCGCGGGTTGGTACATCCCAGATGTGCCAAGTGGCGTTGCCCTTCATGCGTTAGTTCGGAAAGTTATTTAGCACCTACTCGAGAGGGGAGGAATGTTGGTCAGTTTTGGTTTCATCACGCAGGGGCCCTTTTGTAACTGTTTGGAGTCGTCGACGCGGTAATACGCGAAGGTTAAGGTGAAACAAACAAGCTTCAATCATAATTTATCAGTCCAATTTATACTAGCAGGGCTGACCGACTCTGTAACTTAACCGACTTCCCGGCAAGCTGTGTTGAACCATTGATTCGTTGCGGCCATCATCCCCGGCGCGTTGCTCGCCAACTCGTGACTGACTTTGGCTCAAGTTCAAAAAATTACTGATTCCCCCCTCTCGTTGAACTGCAACTATGATATAGTCAGAAAGAGGGAGTAGATGAAAGTTTTGCACTACAGTTGAACTATGGCAGTTTGGCAATACAATCAAATCTGGTAAGTTTCAGCGTCAAACTAAAAGATGTCCAATTATCGCCGTTGAACTGTTAGTGCGGCAAACCGGCAGCTAAATTGGAAAGGCCCTTCGGGAAGGGACAAGACCACCCTTTTCGTCCAAGTTCAGGTCTTGTAGAGACTTTGAACTACACTCACACACGACAAGTACCCGGGACTCCTTCCGAGGTCGAATCGTTGCTGTAGGTCTGAGCGTAATCCCATAAAATGCAGTCTACCGCAGTGCTGCACGAGCCTCGTGTTAGTTCGTTTGGGCGGTACTTGCCTAGTCGGCATAGTCCGTAACAAGAACTGACTGTCTCAAACCCTTTGTTATTCCACGAAAAAAGTGCGTTTTAGGTTCTCCACGGTTTAATATTTTATAGTCCTGGTCGCAACTACTTGCTAAAAATAACGTCGTGACCTGGCGTCAAGGACTTCGATAGGGGCACCTCACGCACGACGGTGCGTGACAAATCGCGCTGGCTGGTACGCACACCATCGGGGGGCACTCCCACCCGATATACTTTGGAATAGTTGGAAATTGGCCACGGTGGCGCCATATTTTATTGGTTTGTTGGGATCGATAATGCATATTGACTTTGGGCGAGGGAAAGGTCGTAAAATGAGTTATTCATGAAACCAAGCCTTAAACTAAACAGGTTTTTGAGAACCGAGGAATATTCGTATAGAATTCGCAATGGATTACCTGGGTTGAAACTTTTAAAGTCCATCAGTTAATCGGTAATGACGCAGAACGCTTCCAATCCAGATTCTACCAATAACTTCCAAGTGATAGCCCCTGAAGCGATCCAATTCTCAACTCTGTTCAACGCATTCAGCCTTCGTGACTGACCACAACGGACAGAATCATCACAACCCAGGAAAACTTCCCCCGTGGCCAGACAACTATTACCGATTTAATCAACCTCGATGTACGCTTACAACTTCTCTCCATTACACCTGAGGCCTGCCGCAGCTGAGAGAATCGAACGTTTGCAAGTGCACAATGAAAAGAGAAAATCCCGTTTCACGGTAGACTTAACCTTGGAGCTCCAGACAAACCACTCTGGCCCGGTGTAAACATCCGGACAGGCCGCAATTCCGCCGCGATGGATCCGTTTTGTTCCATGTCACGGTACACGCCATAAAGCATGGTACTTCAAGCATTTCTCTGGCTATCTCGCGGTCGTGGTCTTGGCCAGGCCAAAAGACACGTCCGTTGAAGTCCGTTCTTCCTCGCGGGATGCAGATGGGTTCATCTCGAAGTGTTTTGCGTGATGTTTTCTTTGCCTTTGTACCAGAAGCGTGCAGATTCCTGGACGGTCTTCTTTTTCCCCGGTTCTCTAATGAAATAAACAATTTGTTTTTGTTCCCACTTTTTTTCGCTCGCCCTGCATCCATTTGTCGAGCCGTTGAGCGATGACTTGGCACGGAACGGAACCGTTCGGAGCGTGAGAACACGTGATTCACTCCCACGCGCACCGACCGCTCCGCTGACTTTGCAAGACGAGGAAAAACTCATTAAAGTCGTGTTAAAAGTCAAATAATGACAAACTGCCACTTAGTCAAATCGATGCTTGCACACAAGTTGCACGGTGGAAATCGAAGAGACTATGGGATTGGGTTTGGAGAAATGGTCACTATCTAAACCACAATTAATAATCAACGATATGCCGTCCAAGCTTAGATGCTATGGAGAGCCACCAGTTGAAGTATGCTGAACATATACTATAACAATCTTCTAACTCTTCCAACGACGTGCCTTCCAAGCTAAGATGCGAACACAAAGTTGCTTTGGACCATTCTTAAACCACAAGAAATCCCATAGTTCACCAACTAAAGTAACCAAGCAAAGCCCGGGGCGCGGAGGTCGATCTAATTCGATTTACTCTCGCTAATGGTTCCATTGCTTTAATTGATTGGTTTTCCTCAACCCCAAGTTCATCATTCCGCAAGATATTACTGGCGGTGATGATTTGTGTAACTGGAGCACAAGTTGAAAATACCGATTGTGTTGGGATTAGAGAAAGGGGTTCCGACCCAACCCGAAGGACGTTGATTGAAGTGGCGTCTCAAAAGGGCGACGATAGTCTGAGCCATAGTCGATGACGGAAGTGCCAGAAATGCGGTGGTGATGGGAGCAGGTCTCTATTTGCCTACCACGGCATGGCTATAATCATTTTTGCGGTTGGGAGATGATAGGCTCCTTGTATAAACATCTACCCTCTGGGTGGGTAACATTTGGCCAACGATAATGTGTACATAGCGTTAGACTCCTCGGAGCTTGAGGAGGAGGTGTGAGAAGATTATCGATTTTCGATCTCGGGATGACATGACATGTTTACACTGGAGAACGCACTTCATCACGATCGGGGAGAGTGCTTCGCGTGATGAACTGTGCAAATATTTATGAAATCTCAATCAGATCGGAATGCCTCGATAGCTTCTCAACTTAAAGCTGAGATTGTTTGGATTTTGCAAGCTTTAAACTTTTTAGTGTGTTGATATATTAGCACATGGATGACCAAATATTGAAAGCTGAATCAACAAACTCTTACTCGTTTTAAACGTTTTAAAGATTTAGGATGTGCTTTTCAAGTGCTATGGGATTCTAATGTTATATTTGTCCTGTTTTACATTAAAACACAGACAAGCAGACGTAGATCTCTTCTCAAATTCATCATTCAACAACTCAACGGATGATTTGAATTTTCGGAAACTCACCACGTCAACTTGAAATTCACCACACCTCAAATACACGCGTTTGACAGTTCTAGCAAAACAACGCAAAAGGACCGTTGTAGGATTGCAAACAAAGAGTGTGTCTTGCTCACGCTAGAGGGTGTTTACATTTGGCATGAAAGGAATACACACTTTGTTAACAAACCCACAACGGCATTGTTTTGCTAGAGTTGTTGTAAATGTATGCACGCATACTTTCGTAAATTTCGAATTTTTGATATAAAATGTCTTTTTGTCTGTGTTGAAAAGGTCATTCCATAAATTAAACACATGGAAGACACAATAACTCGAAGTTGTCCATATCGTAAACTATCAATAATCAACTAAAGAAAGATCGTAAAAGTTTTATCTTTCGCCTTAACCAGCATTAAACCATAATAATACTGCACAAAGTGCATAGCAATAATGGACAACAACTCCATGCAGCCATAAAACTCAAGTGCACCAACAGAAAACGACTTTTGGTCGCTCGTACGGAACATTTCTTCTGCCTTGAGGTTGAAGATTCAATCAGCCGTTGCTGCCTCAAACTGTGGCAATAACTATTCATTTTGACCTCGACGCCACAAAGTTTGCGCAAAACACACCGGGATTCTACGCCCCTCGTACCGTGCGGTCAATCTGGCGGTTTGTGGGACGTTCATTCATTACGTAACGCTAACCGAGTCGCACAACTTAATGTTCTCTTTGTTCCAAATCTAAATTTGAACTCCCTGGACTACTCTAGATGACTTGTCCGAATGATCAATCGTTCCTCGTTACGTCATAAGGGAAATCCCCCCAATGCCGTGTCTTCCGGCGCACCAAAGCTCATCCAAGCGTCACTTTAGATATACCTGCGGGACTACTCATGCCGAGTGCCGCGCCGTTCCGGCTGGACCTGGAGTGTGGGATCATTATTATTGAGATTAGTTCTACGATGAAGACATACTACGCCTGTCCAACCGGGAACGGGTCGGCACGCGATTCTTTCGAATAACGAAGAAGCGACCATTGTGTTTCGATTTCGGACCCCTGCTCGTCAACAGCCCATCCGGGCCCTGTCAAGTCGGCGACACTGTCTACGCGCTCTTTTATGGCTTTTTGATGGTGATGATGACCACGCGGAGTGTGTGGGCAAGGGTGCCGCCGGGTGTCAATGCCTCTGGACTCGTCCCACCGCGTCTCTTCCGATCCATAGCGTGGAAAAGTAACGAAATAATCGAAAAGAAACACACTCCGGTATGCGCATATAGATAGAACACAAAATCTATCGCCACTTCACACCTCATGGATTACCCCATCGTGTATGGACAACCCGACGAAGAACCAAGTCAACCACATTGCGTTGAGAACCTACGGATAGAGACGCAACTGTGTTGTCGTGACGACATTCGATAGATTTAGTGCCCGGGTTCCATCTTTATTGGTACTGCCGCGGACTATTCAGAGATGCCAAGGATTTTGATACAAAGGTTGGTACCACTTTGATTTTCTTTTTTTAAGAGACAGAAATCGATGCTAAGCGACTTCAAACAACTTGTCTTATAGAGTCTGATTTGACTCCTGTCGTTGCTTCCAACCTTAGTGATAAGATCTTGAAGTTCAAGTACAAGGTTCAGCATCTTCCCGCGTGGTTCTCGGTGGTTGCGGTCGCGTGTCACGAGCCGGGTCTTCTTCTTGTGGTCTGGAATGGTTTCTCAGCGGTGGAGGTGGCCGCCGTTTTATGGCTTTCGAATGAGCTTATAATGAGTGTAGTAAGTCGGGAATAATCTTAATTTGTCTACACGCGCGCTTGAACAACAAACACAGAAAATAGACGACACACGAAGGCGTGGACTTTTGTACTAGCGATTAAATTGTGCGGAATTTGTTGATCTGGCAAGCTAGGAAGACTTGTTTATTTGTTTTCTCGGGAAATCATTTTCACAACTGTTTTTGAACTCAAAGCTTATGCCTTGGCAAATCTACTCTTCCAAGTCAACTCCTAAAACCGGTGCAGAATTGTGCTCCCTGCGTAATTATTTACAGTTGCCCTGTCAAAACTGTCAACCGGTGGTGGGTAATCTTGTCGTCGTGGTAACCATCAGTCAGATCCGTAATGGTTGCACGCAATTAAGGTGCAACGCTCCCCACAGACGCCACGCCACCGAGCTAGAGACGTTTGTACAATTATCGTCCATCAGTTCGGCTGGGTGTTTACCGGTTTTCTCCCGATTACGATCTACCGGATAGTGTCGGGGAGCTGTCAGAGGTTTGACAGATTCAAGTAATGGATGTTAGAAATGTTTTTAGGCATTGACTTATAAAACGGTTAAAAGTCACATCGAGGTAACTATAACTCCATTAGCAACACTATTAATTACATGCAAAATGAGCACAAATCAATTACAATTATGACTCATTGTAAACTTCACCGACGAGATAGCTCTAACCCCGTGACTCGGCATCAATTCGTTACATCTTAATGAACACGACGGGCCGCCAGCATCGTCGGACGCGTCCATCCATCTCATCAGATAACGCTAATCCCCAATCAGGAGTTAAACGCTCGTAATGAGCTACAAAGTCACCGGCAAGATACAGCGATAAACTGAACCTTGTGACCAATAGATTAGACCTCATTAATAAATCTCACTCTACGGTGCCGATGAAACCTAGAGTGAAGACCTCCAACGTTGCTTCTGCGTAAACTGCAGAGAAGATAGAAATAAATCAGAGCAATTTATTCTCCGAGAAGCCACACATTACTGCCAACAACTTATTCCAGGCTTCGCTCGTCCCACCTACACGCGTTCCCATTTCTTGGTCATCTGCAGCACGCACACGTCTCCGGGTCCTCGACGAGATCGTGACGGCATGTTAGGACAACCCCACAAAGAAGAGTGAAAATTAAGGCTAAAGGCGTAGCACAGTTGTGGATCTCCCTGAACACGGGGTTCATCATCTTCAGCTTTCTTCATGGTGCCGCCACACGCGAAATCCCAAAAATGGGCAAACGCACCCCGGTCTTGGATTCCCTTGTCATTAACCGGTAACGTTGGCCGCCACCACGGTGAGCCATTCAAACTCTGACATTGTCTTGTGTGATTTGCGGGATGTGTATCTTTGCGACCCGGAAATCGGTAGATCTTAAAGAAATCATGCTCAAGTTCAAACCAATTAAACGAATTATCTCTGCGGTAAACTTTTCGATGTAGGCCTGATCGCTGAAAGGTTTTGTGTTGTTTCTGTATTCGTCTAGTAATCCGATCATAATATTTACATTTTTGACAGTAGTAACTGGGCATGACGCTCTTCAAATGTCAATAAATGACAACAAGTATCTTCAGGATTCCTTTCAAAAGATTCGCTGCACTAGTGTTGGATAAGATTAGACGTTACACCTGAAATCAGTTGATATCGACGGATATCAAGCGATCTTGAAAAGTTCAGTTTATATCCACGAAAACCGCAGTGTTTTTAAAATAGGACGAAATAGGCGAAGTTGTATAAACTTCAGTCGATCTTGATTTATTTTGATACCCAACCTACAAAACAAGTGAATAAGGTCGCAACGAGTTGACCATTCACCGCTGACAAACCACTGCCAAGCCGTCTTAATTGCGTTTAAGCAACGCGTGTGAGTACGCTGCTTTTGCGCGCGTTGTGCCCTTTTAAGAAGTGTGCACACGCGTAGAGGCTGTTGCCCATTTCCCCCTCTTCATTCGCTTCGAAATTGGAACGAATCGTTCACGTCCGTCCATTGAAGGGTGGCATCCAGATCAGTATGGGCATGACAAGACAACTTCCATTCGGATTTCTCCTACGGCTCGCTCGCGAGCCAGCAGCGCCAGATGGGCTAATTTGAGGATGGTTTTTTTTGTTGTGACCGCTCCCAGCATCTTGGTCCAATTTCAGGACGACAGATGGAATGAACTGCTGATGACTTATTTCTCGCGCTGGGTATGTCCCCACGCGTCCCCAAACGTCAAGCAAAAGGAACAGATTGATGACGTTATCGTGATTCCTGTATCGGTTGCGGAGCAAAAACAACGAAAAAATCGTGAAGAAGTTGTGACCGAAGACACAAGGCTGCAAACCAGAGAAGAGGGACATCTCTCTTTTCGTCAATTGATTTAAATTGATTTAGGGGCACTGGAATTGGCACGCATGCGGACGTGTGTCATTGAAACCGAGCGCTGGACGCGACATTTAAGCTTGAGCAGTAAACAAGCATGTACGCCCAATCATAAGAAGGATGATGAATCTTGGCGGCCTGGAAGTTTGAGTGAGGTCATTCGAGAAATTATGTCGTATTCGCTGGAATGGTGTTTTTGTGAGGAAGTGAAGTAAACAACATGGTTCATAACAACAAATTTGGACAAATTGTTAAAATATTTGATTTTCAACATACACCAAACTTTATGAAATCAAAGAACCTGAGAATAATTTCAACTAGAGGTGGGCAAAACCGCTCTTTATTAGGAGCCGCTCATTTTCTTTCGCTCATTAAAAAACCGCTCTTTTGAGCGGCTCTTTCGCTCTTTTTCAAAATATGAATCATAAGGATATTTTGTAAGAATATTGTGATTTTTTATGCTATTTCACATTGGAATTATTTAAATTATTTGGAAAAATAACTAAAGACGAGAAGATGCCCTTGAAAACTATAAGTCTTAGTGGTCTCTATGTCAACATTTCTACTCGAACCAAAACGTTCGAACAATTGAATTTTGGAGAAATTGAAATGTTTAAAAATAGCGTTTAAATCTGCCAAAATTGATATTTAAAATTTTAATTTCAATTTGTGTTTTTATTAGAATTTAGCAGTTCTGTTCCAGGATGTAACAATGCAATTCAGAGATTTGGAGAACCTTTTTAACTGAGATCAATTTATAAGCCTTTGCTGGGAGGGTACATATTTATATAATGCTGATATTTTGACATAGGACTATGTCTTTACTTACTATATTGGGGGGCCAGTTCAGAAATTCGATCCAAAGCGTCACATTTAAGCGTTAAAAAAGGGGACATTTTGAACGCTTATATCTTTTTTCCCTGTGAATCAATCCAGATGGTTGGACCACCAATCGAAAGAGGAAGACTTCAGCTATTGTTTAACTACATAGATAGTCTGACTAAACATAGTTAAAGCACTTAAAACATGCAATCAAAATGAGTAATTTTTCAGTACAAATCGGACAGATGACCAATCAGAGCGAGCGTATGCATTCGAGACCGCGCCCCTTTTGCCGTTCTCCGGCTGTGCCGCTATTTAAGCAGAAAATTTCGCAAAAGCAAGTCACTTTGGAACGAGCACTCGAACTGTGCACGTCGGGCCGGCGCGGAGCAGCAGCAGCAGTGGCCAATAGAAGAGGACCAGCAACCAGAAGGAAGAACCACCGGCAGCAGAAGGAGGAAATTCGAGCGAAGCGGACGGCGTGGAAGCCGCTATGATGCGGCGGTTCTCATGAAAAATGGCCAATTCGACAGTGGTGGCCAAAACCAGGAGTGGCCGATGCCCTCAAAGAAAGTTCCCCCGGGGTCTGGGGGGACATTTACAGAAACATACGAGTTGTGGCAATATGGGTATCAAAATTCATGGTTTTTTATACTGAACATAATAATGGCCATTTCGACAGTAGTGGCCACAACCTGGAGTGGCCGGTGCCCTCAAAGAAGGTTCCCCGGGGCCTGGGGGGACATTTACAGAAACATACGAGTTGTGGCAATATGGGTATCAAAATTCATGGTTTTTTATACTGAACATAATAATGGCCATTTCGACAGTAGTGGCCACAACCTGGAGTGGCCGGTGCCCTCAAAGAAGGTTCCCCGGGGCCTGGGGACATTTACAGAAACATACGAGTTGTAATATGGGTATCAAAATTCATGGTTTTGATACTGAACATAATAATGGCCATTTCGACAGTAGTGGCCACAACCTGGAGTGGCCGGTGCCCTCAAAGAAGGTTCCCCGGGGCCTGGGGGACATTTACAGAAACATACGAGTTGTGGCAATATGGGTATCAAAATTCATGGTTTTGATACTGAACATAATAATGGCCATTTCGACAGTAGTGGCCACAACCTGGAGTGGCCGGTGCCCTCAAAGAAGGTTCCCCGGGGCCTGGGGGGACATTTACAGAAACATACGAGTTGTGGCAATATGGGTATCAAAATTCATGGTTTTTTATACTGAACATAATAATGGCCATTTCGACAGTAGTGGCCACAACCTGGAGTGGCCGGTGCCCTCAAAGAAGGTTCCCCCAGGGCCTGGGGGGACATTTACAGAAACATACGAGTTGTGGCAATATGGGTATCAAAATTCATGGTTTTTGATACTGAACATAATAATGGCCATTTTAACAGTAGTGGCCACAACCTGGAGTGGCCGGTGCCCTCAAAGAAGGTTCCCCCGGGGCCTGGGGGGACATTTACAGAAACATACGAGTTGTGGCAATATGGGTATCAAAATTCATGGTTTTTTATACTGAACATAATAATGGCCATTTCGACAGTAGTGGCCACAACCTGGAGTGGCCGGTGCCCTCAAAGAAGGTTCCCCCGGGGCCTGGGGGGACATTTACAGAAACATACGAGTTATGGTAATATGGGTATCAAAATTCATGGTTTTTGATACTGAACATAATAATGGCCATTTTGACAGTAGTGGCCACAACCTGTGTTTCGACAGTAGTGGCCACAACCTGGAGTGGCCGGTGCCCTCAAGGAAAGGTTCCCCCAGGGCCTGGGGGACATTTACAGAAACATACGAGTTGTGGCAATATGGGTATCAAAATTCATGGTTTTTGATACTGAACATAATAATGGCCATTTCGACAGTAGTGGCCACAACCTGGAGTGGCCGGTGCCCTCAAAGAAGGTTCCCCCAGGGCCTGGGGGGACATTTACAGAAACATACGAGTTGTGGCAATATGGGTATCAAAATTCATGGTTTTTTATACTGAACATAATAATGGCCATTTCGACAGTAGTGGCCACAACCTGGAGTGGCCGGTGCCCTCAAAGAAGGTTCCCCCGGGGCCTGGGGGGACATTTACAGAAACATACGAGTTGTGGCAATATGGGTATCAAAATTCATGGTTTTTATACTGAACATAATAATGGCCATTTCGACAGTAGTGGCCACAACCTGGAGTGGCCGGTGCCCTCAAAGAAGGTTCCCCCGGGGCCTGGGGGGACATTTACAGAAACATACGAGTTGTGGCAATATGGGTATCAAAATTCATGGTTTTTGATACTGAACATAATAATGGCCATTTCGACAGTAGTGGCCACAACCTGGAGTGGCCGGTGCCCTCAAAGAAGGTTCCCCCGGGGCCTGGGGGACATTTACAGAACATACGAGTTGTGGCAATATGGGTATCAAAATTCATGGTTTTTATACTGAACATAATAATGGCCATTTCGACAGTAGTGGCCACAACCTGGAGTGGCCGGTGCCCTCAAAGAAGGTTCCCCCGGGGCCTGGGGGGACATTTACAGAAACATACGAGTTGTGGCAATATGGGTATCAAAATTCATGGTTTTTGATACTGAACATAATAATGGCCATTTAACAGTAGTGGCCACAACCTGGAGTGGCCGGTGCCCTCAAAGAAGGTTCCCCGGGCCTGGGGGACATTTACAGAAACATACGAGTTGTGGCAATATGGGTATCAAAATTCATGGTTTTTATACTGAACATAATAATGGCCATTTCGACAGTAGTGGCCACAACCTGGAGTGGCCGGTGCCCTCAAAGAAGGTTCCCCCGGGGCCTGGGGGGACATTTACAGAAACATACGAGTTGTGGCAATATGGGTATCAAAATTCATGGTTTTTGATACTGAACATAATAATGGCCATTTGACAGTAGTGGCCACAACCTGGAGTGGCGGTGCCCTCAAAGAAGGTTCCCCCAGGGCCTGGGGGACATTTACAGAAACATACGAGTTGTGGCAATATGGGTATCAAAATTCATGGTTTTGATACTGAACATAATAATGGCCATTTCGACAGTAGTGGCCACAACCTGGAGTGGCCGGTGCCCTCAAAGAAGGTTCCCCGGGGCCTGGGGGACATTTACAGAAACATACGAGTTGTGGCAATATGGGTATCAAAATTCATGGTTTTTATACTGAACATAATAATGGCCATTTCGACAGTAGTGGCCACAACCTGGAGTGGCCGGTGCCCTCAAAGAAGGTTCCCAGGGCCTGGGGGACATTTACAGAAACATACGAGTTGTGGCAATATGGGTATCAAAATTCATGGTTTTGATACTGAACTTAATAATGGCCATTTCGACAGTAGTGGACAACCTGGAGTGGCCGGTGCCCTCAAGAAGGTTCCCCGGGGCCTGGGGGACATTTACAGAAACATACGAGTTGTGGCAATATGGGTATCAAAATTCATGGTTTTGATACTGAACATAATAATGGCCATTTCGACAGTAGTGGCCACAACCTGGAGTGGCCGGTGCCCTTAAAGCAGGTTCCGGGCCCGGAGGACTTTTACAGAACCATACGAGTTGTGGCATATTGGTATCAAAATTCATGGTTTTGATACTGTACATGAAAATTGACATTCCGACAGTAGTGGCCACAACCTTGAGTGACCGGTGATCTCAAAGCAGGTTTCCCCGGGGCCCGGAGGGTCTTTAATCAAAATTCATGGTTTTTGATACTGAACATGAAAATTGACATTTCGACCGTAGTGGCCACAACCTGGAGTTGCCGGTGTCCTCATAGAAGGTTCACCTTGGGAGAACATTTATGACAATTTTGCCGACAAATCTATGAAACAAAACAAAATAATCTTATTTCAGATTTTACTAGCAATCCAAAAACACATTCAAATTGTTTGGTCCTATGTCTTTCGGTTATGTCTCTGACATACCATCTTGAACTTTTTTTTTTTTAATTTGTGTTCGGGTAATGTACGATCAGTACAATGAAAAGATTCTTCATTTTGTTTAGAAAATCATTTTCTTTTGGAATTTCAAAAAAAATAGGAAACTGAAAATATGAGCTTGAAAATTATTAAGTTGTAAAATAAAATAAAAAAATAAAAAATTGAAATTTCAAGCCAAGGTTTCAACAAATAAAAAAAATATAAAATTGAAATTACAAGCCAAGGTTTCAACATTTGGATGAAAAAAGTGTTTTAAAATGCATTTTACAGGCGTACAGTTCCTTTCCAATCATTAGTTTTGGAAATATCGAGGTATTGACGGAATTTTTTTTTTCGCTAGAAAAAACTTTTCGTTGGACTGTACATTGGTATTTCATGAAAATTTAAAATTTGGGAGGGGGGCGACATAAACTTTGAAAAATATTTGCAACGGCCTGACTAGAAAATCTTTAAAAATCCTCTGAATTTTTTTAAAAAAATAAGAAGCGACAACAAACAAAATGACACCAGTCAATGTAAAAATTTAAAAATGTTTTGAATTTCATGTTTTATGTAAACTGGGGAAAACTGGGACTACAGTCGGAATAAGTACAAGAGATTTTAGAGCAGTAAATTTGGATACCGGGGTAATATTTTTTTGTTCTGTTCCTGTTTTAACCAAAGTCAATCAAAACATTGTGCTTACAAATTGACTTAAATAGCTGTCTTAATTCGTTACATTTGTCCTTATTTACCCCAGATGCCTGTGTTTTATGAATAGCAACCATATATGATTTTTTTTAATTTAAAAAATATATCATATTGGTCCCGGTCTTTTAAAAACAAATAAAATAAAAAAGATAATATTTAAAGCGCAAACTAAAATTATAACAATTTACCCTAGCAAGCCAAATTTATGCTGATATATGCAGAATGTAAATTTTAATGCTTTAAAATTCTTATCGATTAATTATAATTCAACTGTTCATCTTTTTCCCCAACCAAAACTGAATTTCCAGACCAAAATTGTTTTTCTTTCAATTTCGGGAATTCCCGGGACAAATTTTAAAAAAAATCCCGGGATTCGTAATTTTCCGGTTTTGTAGAAATCCCGGGAATTTTGTCCCTGGAATTCCCGGGATGGACGCACTACCTCGGCGATTTGCACAAAATGAAAATTGGTAATAATTATTTTCTTCACATTTCTCAGTACTCATCATAGGCAATCACGTCAAGTTAATATCCCTCACGTGCACGATATTCGATTTACGCGGTAATAACATCTAAATTTAGACATGAATCATAATTAGAGTGGCATATAATGCACGTCTGAAGCCGTGATTCAGCCTGTCCATAGCTCGAAGAAATTTCGTTAAAGCTCGAGAATTCATCATGAACTAGTTATTCCGCATAAATTGCCATTTAATGGAATCGATATACAAATCTAATTAGAGCCTCACCTTACTCCACCTTTCGTTCGTTGGGAATTTCATGCATCGAAAGGATATCTGTCCAAAGTACAGTCCAGTCCGTTGGCACTATCATTAACATAAACATATTCCATCCCCACTTAAAGTGATACGCAATTTATGCGCATCGAGTTATGCCAAGCAGAAGAGCAGGGGGAAGCCCCTACATTCCGCATTTAATTATCGCCCCGCTGTTCCCCTAGCCGTTTTATAATTCCTCGTCACTTAATTGACGGGTAAATATTTACGTTAATTTACGACACACTGCTGGCTCTCTGGAGCACATGCGAGCTCTCGATGCCCATCATCGGCCGTCGTCTTGGGTGGACACTTGAAGCTTAGTACGGCATTTAAAAAAAACGAACTAAATAATGCACTAAAGTGACGATCCTCTGCCATCCGACACCAAACCGGTCCAACCCCGGGCACATTCAATCATATTTTAATGGTCCATAAGCCAGATTGTGGTTCCTCGCCGAATAAAAAAAAATTGAAGCTGACATGTTCACATAATCAACCGCGTGAAAGTGACCGCGCCGCGGCAACCATCACGATTTGGTCTGGACTGTGTATTAAAATAAGTTGAAGTTAAAAGCTTTTGACACACCCCTTCCTCTGGAATTGAAAAATAATTGCCAGCTCAATGACGGCGGATTCGCCCTTTGGAAATGATATTCGTCACAATTACTTTGACAATCTATAACATTACTATTAGTATTATTTTTGCATAAATAACTCGAGCGCCAAGAGAGCACAACTCCTGCCACAAAGAAAGGCGAAAGATTTGCACAGTTCAACTTTGGCTTTGGCAGAAGTAAAAAAAACTGCTTCGAGTGTATCATTTCATCGCGATAGCTTGCCGGCCGGCCGCCATTATGGCGAAATTGTTTATCTTTTACTCGCATCAAATGGTTTCGCCATAAATGGAGGGTGTTAGAGCGAGAGAGAGAGTGAGAGGTGGAACAATAATTACTAGCCGCTCCAAGCGGTCCACCGAATGCTGATCCGCTGAAAACGTATTCGTTTGCGCATATATGCAAATGTGAAATTTTCTGTGTGCTCCAGATTTGGGACCTCCTCGGAACCGCTTGGGACTCTTGGTTGCAAGCGGTGTCAGGGCGTAATTGGGTTTAAGATCTGCACGGTCGCTGTCGAGTTAGAAACGTTTCATAACATCCGCCATTATGGCAAGCGCGGAGAAACGTCAAACGCTATAGGGTAAACAACGCAATGAATTATGGAAGTTCAATGGTCAAACTCGGCTTCGTACTGTGCGCAAACTACCGTTACCGATTAATTGCACGATAATTCAGGCTTTCTTCGCGTCCAAAACCTCTGACCAAGAACTCTCCGGACACGCTCCGGGCAGCTTCTTATCCATGTAGGGTAATTATCTTTCCATCAGTGCCAGCAGTGCCTTTTACCCAGAAACCGACTGCCTCCGGGTGCCATGAATGGACGTCGTTTGGGGTAAGAAAAGCTACTTTATCTTTTTCACTTTTATCACCTCTAGCTCAATTTTGCTTTGCCCAGCGGAGTCCGATCTCAGGTGGTTCTGGCCTAGAGGGGTTCCCGTTGCGGTTGCGTCGGGTGTGAGAAGTTGGTCGGACCCGGCGGACCATGACGTGACGCGGTTTCTGGTTACGGCGACCTTCCTCTCTGCAAGCGTGTTCATCATCGCTGGACTTGAGTCATCCTTATCCGCCCTGCGGATGGGAACCTGCGGTTTGGATCTCATTTGTGCTCGTCATAACAGAATGAAAAAGGGGCGCTTCGTCTGGCTTTGACTCTCCAGGGTATTCTGGACCTCGTCTCAGGTGTACGCGCGCTGCATCTCTGAAACATTCTCCGGTTGCGTTTTTAATGTTTTTATTTTGATGGGAATGGTGCCGACAGGAGGGGGAAACCCCAACCGAGTGGAAGGAAGGTGTGTAACGATTACACCTTCCGGTCTTCCTCCCGCCATCGACGGAATGAAAGAAGACCGCCAAACCGCTGCGCTGAAAACCAGCAAAACCTGGTGGTGATGAGGCTTCTTCTCGGATGAAAGGTAATTTGGATCCAATTGAAGGGGGAGAGAATCTGTGCGCTCACCTTGAAGAAGACGTAGTTAGGGGTAGGGGTATCGAAAAGTGATTAGATTCAGCGGAGAGACGGGTTTGAGTCTTTCCCGCAGCGAATCAGTTTAATAACTTTAACGGATTGATTTCCCGCGCCCATCTGTCCCTCACTCGAACTCCACACCAAGGTAAAATTTGAGTTAATCTTGGAAGCCGTTCCGGAACAGGTAGATTATTGTGATTGCTCGTGGGAATGGGCATTGCGGGCACCATTGATCGATTGGACGCGCTGGAAATTTGTGCTGGGTTCCCCCCATTCGGTGGGGCCTTCATCGGCAAATATCCGAGTTTAATCGATTTTAATTGCGGCGCTGGGAGATTCGCTTCATGGGTTATGGTTTGGTTTTTAAGGGGGCGATAAAATTCCGGGTGGTTTGGAATATTAAATTAGCGATGGATACGCCCAGCATGCGATGGTAATTTACTGTGGTGGTGCTATGACCTTCGAAGAATGTGATTTAATTGAATCAAACACCCTAACCAAACTCCACTGTCATTCAGTGATGGCAATGTTTAAAAAGTCCTAAAATTTTAACAAATCTAAACACAGCCCGTTGAAAAATTACAAAAAAGTGAATAATTGCAAACATGTATGCAACACATGCTTCCCATTAATCATCTCCCTCTCCGGTGAAATTTAAACTCAAGTGCACATGACAGTTATTACATTCCACGCTGTAAATCAACTCTCAATAATGTCTGATTGCAATTTAAACACTCCGTAAATCCCGCTCGCAAGAGGGTCCACACATTATCGACTCATTTCCCTTCTCTCCAACATTAAATGAAGAAAGAAAGAAAAACTCGTTTCCCCGAAAAAAAGAAAAGAAACAGCAACATGTCCATCGAAGAAATGTAAATAAATCAGATTATGCCTCGCAGAACCCGCGCCAACAGTCTTGAACTTGGTCCGCGAGAAAGAAAAACAAACTTGGACCTTAAAAAAAACCGAGGCTCGCGCGCGCCTACTTGAATAAGTCGGGGTGTCCAACTGTTAATAATTTTGAATATTTTGGCTTCCAGCATCGCCGCCGGTTCAAGCTCAAGGTTTTGTGATAAACTGTGCCAACGGGTTTTTGTTTTTTTTTTCGTTGGCCTGAAATAACGTGGAGACAGGCTTTCGTGGGTACTTGCGGTAAATAATATTTATTTTTATTCATGAACCGGGCTCGGTTATGTTGAGGAAAGGAGGTGTCGAGGCGTGGAACCGTTGGGGGTTGGACAACAATTTGAGAAGAAACGTTTTTGCGATTGTTTGACTGGAAAAAGTGGATGGTACATATTTTATGGAAAAAAGTGTCAAACTCATATTAGTATTTTATGACATGCTTAGATTTCCTTTTTATTTTTCCATTAAATTTACAGTGTTGTTTGTAAATACATTTTATCACACTGCACGAATTTTAAAGCAGCCAGGCCTACTGCGTTAAGTTGACCACAGAAATGATTCGTTGAAGTGGACTGAACATGAGCACGGGTGTTCAAACAACATAAATATCATTTCAAGATGTTACCATGAGGTTGGGACACGCTTCACAAAACTTCTAACCACGAATAATGTAATGTGATTCCATATCACTGCAAAGTGAATGAATTCCCACTTAATTTTCACAATGATTTTGGGAACGAGAAATATTTCACTTATCTGCACCGTACGACGCCCCCCGTTCAGCGAGAGGTGGCAATTCAAGACATTCCAAAATTGGAATAAACATTCACGAGGCTGCTGCTATGACATCATCATGAGTCGCGCCTCACATTCTGCTTCTGCGCAGGCAGCAAGGTAACAAAAATGGTAAAAGATAAAAGAAGTTTCTTCAAGCAGAACAAACATCACGTTCAAACACAGCACAGCAAAGAGCAATTTAAATTTAAAACATTTGGGACGAAAACAGAACGAACGCAGGAAGAAAAGAGTTGAAAAAAGTGAAACATAATAAGTAGCGAAATGAGACACACACAACAAGTCGGAAGAGAGGTAATTCAAGAAGAAAAGTGGCACACGGAACAAGCGTGTAGTACTTGTTGAAAGTAAAGTGTTTGTTTGCTCACGCCCCAGACTTGTGAGTGTTTAGGAAAATTCACAATTATTAGAGATTTTTTCTCTGCGCAAAACTTCAAACATCCCCGTCCATTCATCTCTCTGTCTCCGACGGTCATGAATTCAAACACTCTTTCAACTTCAATTGTGCGCTATTCATCTCTTTTTCGCGAAAAAAAACATCTTGAGATAATTGCATTTTTTTGAGTGCTCCGTTTCCATCCCGCCCGGTTAATGATTGTTAATCGGTTTCCCCCTCTTCCCTTTTCCACGAAACATTTTTTTCGGTAAAAAAAAACCGCACACAATTATGTTTGCGGTTGGAAGGCCTCTTTCAAGTGCGGCAATCACAAACATATTTAGCGCCACCGCAGCAGCTACCACGCCGTCATTTGAGTGAAATCGACAATAATACTGGCAGAGTACGAGGGTTGGGGCTTGGGGGGAGTTGTAATTATACGAGTTATTCGGATGATTACACTTCCCTGGATCCGAAATGCGCAAATTTGAAGCCCGACATTGAACTGGTTGACCTTCCCGAAAAGCGTGGTTTTATTCCAGGCAGGCAATATCGTCTGAGTCGTTGATATCTTGCGAATCAACCAATCGACGTTTCGTGCCATCTTGAATACACAAAATCAATAGCACGCATTGTAAACGTTTTGTTTGGTTGACCATTCCGTGCGTTGTCCCTGAGTTTGGTTGATTTTGGTTGCCGGAGTCCCGAATTGTAACTAATAATTGTTTACGGTAGTCGGGCAGGTACGTGTGTCAAACGCGTTTTGACCTGAAATCGCTTTGTCTAGTTGTCGCACTTGCGGCACGCTAAAATAGCACGACAAGATTGAAACTTCTTTCAAATTAAGAGTGACAACAATGCACGGAGTTTTTTTGGTTTTTGTTGAATATTGAAAGGATTGAAATCGTATTGAGAGCTACACAAAATGACTTTCGTAACTCAAATTGGACCATAATCATCGTGCAACAGGATAGCACGACAACGACGACTGTACTAGATAATTAAAACAATGTTTTCATATTTGGCATTCCAATTTTTTATAGTTACAAGAATTTACATGCTTTTCTGTTTGCACAAATTTCATACACATTTTGGTTCTCATTTTCGGCAAAATATTTTTTTTTGTTTGGTTCCGTTTCGACACCTTGAGTTTTGGCAACTGTTTTCCAGTTTGGAGACAAATTTAATAACCAGTAGCTCAAACAGGAAAAAGTTACTAACATCAGAGTATGGCAAATAAAGAACCAACCAAAAACGCAATCACGCTACATATATAACAGAGCACGTCTTTAAAAATCACCAGGGAATTTCTATGAAAATAAAATAAATCCAGCTAGGGGAACACCTATCTTCGTCATATGGAGAGTTTGATGCTCGACAAAAGCTCCAAAACACTATTTAGGCTATAAACTCACCAGCAACAGCACCGCTTCGAGTAAACAGGCTAATGTATGCCATTTACTGGCCAAAAAGATCAAATTCAATGCACTTTTGGTCATAATTTCTATTTTGCGAGACCATTTCTTAACGAAAGTCGCCATCAATATCTTTGCACTTGCGCCAACGTTTTCAAAGCGCTTAAGATATGAAATTGCTTCCAACTACCGGCAACATGTTCTTTTGAACATTAGTTAGTCACTCACTTGAAAAATAATTCCGAAACATGTAAATAATTAGCAAGCGCGATCAAAAACACATACGCGCCAAGTCTTCTGACGTTTGACTTTTGACGACCCATTTCAATCGAAGGCTGAAGAAAACCGAGCGAGAAGCGAAGGCAAATAAAGAACAAAGGGTGGCCACCAACACCACCAGCAGCACAGTGAGTCAGTGATGCCAGGAAACATTCTCTATCAGGGGTGCCCAACCTTTTGGCCCTGCGGGCCAGATCGGATATTTCTAAAGTTGTTGCGGGCCGGAGCTTATGTTTAATATTTAAAAATTTTTTTTTTTCGTAAAACCTATTTTATCAGATTGTTTTAATTAAACTTATAAATAAACAAGTGTTTTAAATATGATTCATATATCTTAATTTTAAGAAAGAAAAAAAACAAAGATAACTTTCACAGATGTGTTTATTGGATTTATTTTTAGTTTGTTTTGAGTGAATTTGTATTATAATATTTTTTGTCGATTGAAGTTAAATATCCTGATATCATTTATTAAAAAATAACATGTAAATTGCAAGTTTTTTTATAATTTTTAAAATCAACGAGACAAGATAAAATTTATTGAAAAGAAATCTTCTGTACAATTAAAAACTATTTTTACGTTGTAGTGCACCTTTATCCAAATATTTTACAAAATTGAAAAGTTTAAGGATTGACAGTGCGTGGCCGAATGGTTACGCTGTCCGCTTTGTAAGCGGATGATTTTGGGTTCGATTCCCATCTGCTGCAACCTTCCATCGGATGAGGAAGTAAAATATCGGTCCCGGCCTTGGTTTTTAGGCCGTTAAGTCATTCCAGGTGTAGGAGTCGTCTCCATGCCATAAGTACAAACAACACACCAAACCAAGCCTACTCCGGTGGAATCGCTGGCGGCGGTTGGACTCGCAATCCAAAGGTCGTCAGTTCAAACACTGGGGTAGAAGGTTCCTTGGAGTAGAAAGAGGTTTGGGTGCCCTCCCCATTCAATCCTTCGGACTCCTAGGTTCGAGCAGAAACTTGCAATAGAGACCACAAAAGACCCGGGGGTCGTTAACATTCCAACGCCCAAGGCTCCAAAAAAGTTGGAACGGTAACTTCAACTCAACGGTTCTCGGACATAACTCAACCAATAAAGATGATTCTTCATTCCAGTGATTTGTTTGGATGTCTAGATGATTCTAGAACTTTGCAGAAGTTGATTTGATCAAATCTGTAATTTTTGCAATCAAAAACATCGTTCCAGCTTTTTTTCCGCGTGTAAAAAAAAAATTCGCCAAAAATTCCGCGGAGGCAGTCATTTTAAAAAAGGTGGAACGATGTTTTCGGTCGCAGAAATTACAGATTTGTTCGAATCAAGTTCTGTAAAATTTCAGGATCATCTAGACATCCTAACAAATCACTGGAACCAAGAATCGTCCCGATTGGTTGTGTAATGCCCGAGAACCAGCGAGTTGAAGTTACTGTTCCACCTTTTTTGGGAGGCTTGGGCGTCCGTGCAAGTTGGACATGCGTTGGGCGTTCCAGTGTTAATGTGGATGGTTTGACTTTTTGATTTTAAAGCCACGAAAATAATTCTTCGTATTTCTTAGAATTATTGGCGATAATAAAAATATTTTTTTGCTCTTTGATGTTTTGACTCATTTTGAAATATTTTTTATATCTTAAAAATATTTGCAGCGGATTTTATTTCCAATATGATTAATTGGCTTTTTTAAAGCTTTTTTTCAGCAAAACTTTATCACTGAAAAGCTGTTCTGAAAAATTTCCTTATCCTTATTTTATGAAAAATCAATTTTAATCAAAATCCTCAAAAAGCAATATTTTAATTAAAAGTGAAATCAGCCAAGACTTAAAGAAATTTTAATTTAGTATCTTTTTGCAATCTTTTTGCAAGGATGACAAGAATAAAATTCAAAGAATGTTTAAATGTGAAATAAAATCATTTAACAAAATAAAAAGGCAAAATCCAAACAAAACTTTGAATTGGCAACATTTTATGTCAAAAGCAAAAAAAAACAAAAAAAATGTTTTTTTTGTAATGTCTAAAAGATTGATCTCAATACTATTTTTAAAATTTTGACACTCAATTTATTTATTGAGTTTTTCAATAAAGCCTTAAGTGCCGGTTATAGAACTATTTTGAAAAGTCGTCGCGGGCCGGATGGATTGGCTTCACGGGCCGGATCCGGCCCGCGGGCCGGACGTTGGGCAGGCCTGCTATAAATGTTACAATTCGGGAGTTATCACAATTGGCAACACAAAGCAGACCCAAACTAGCGCTGGAAGAAAAAGAATTAAGCTGAAAATAGAAAAACGGACGTGGCCCAATGCATTCTCGTCTGATTAGAATACATTTGAGAATTATTTTTTTTAAATGCTTGTAAAAGGAATAGAAAAACCTTTAGTAAAAGTTCACTTTTTACTCGTATGTACTTGGTTTTAGTAAATTTCAAGGAACACTCCAGATTATCCAGCATCATTCAAACACGACCGCTTATAAGGCTAAAAATGGGTATATTTCCCCTACGTGCTGAATGACTCAACAACCCTGGTGTTATCCGTCCTCCAGGTTGCAATCCTAAGAATTCGCACCAAGCTTTGGTTATCCAAGCCGGTCATTACATCATCCATCATACATGTCCACGTCCAGGTGCTCATTAGGGGAGCCCCGGTGTAACCAGTGCGACCTGTCCCGGTGGCGTGATTCCTCACTGTGTCATTTCACCGGTTTTATGTGTCAAACAGAGAAGATACACTCTACAGTCAATTCTTGAACCGTCCTGATCCAATTATTTCTACCATGGTTTACATACCGCAGGTGGTGTTCTGCGCGGGTATAACTGCGACTATCGCTCAACGCCGTGTTCGAAAGGTAATAACGGGGACTGTCTCCCTTTGAAAACTAACTAGCGGGAACTCGCGTAGCGGAGAAAAAACCACATCAGAAGCGCAAATGCCGCCAAAACCTCAGTACGGTAGTACTCCAGTGCGGTGAGGGTGTTTGGACGGCTTGGAGGCTCGGTTTGTGGCCGCTACCTCATGTTTAGAAGGTAGCTTCTAAAGAAGGTCGGTGTTTGCGGAAGGGATGAATGGGGAACAAATGCCAACAAGCACGTGTGTTTCAGTTCAGCGTGATTTTTTAAGGTTACGGTGAAGTACACCGGAATTCGATGAATGAATGAATGGCGAACGGGTCATTAGAGCACACGAGCAGTAAGAGTTGCTACAGTTGAATCTGGGTTGAAGTTACAGTTTCGAATGACACTCCAAAAAAATAGGAGCGGGCACCTTTTCCCAGGCTCGGGTAAGATTTATAACCGTAAATAGAGGTATAAAATTTTCAGACTTCACCATCATCATCATCTTCATCAACTACGGTTGACACACAATAGAGATTAATCTGGTCCAGAATGAATGGCAATACGGCAGCCGGGGTTCGCCGCTGGGATCGATTTATTTTCTTCTATTTTCCCCTCTGGCCCAGGTACACACTTACCTTCGGTTTAGATATTATTCTGCTTCCAGCTGGCTCTCGTAGGCTCGTGTTGCTTAAGTATAGCAAAATATTTGATTTCCCGGAACACTTCTTGCCGTACAGCTTGCCGACTCGACTATCCAGGTCAATCCTCACTGCAAAATCACTTTCAAATACACTTTTTTTTCGCCAGCAGCTTGAGTTGCCTCAATATTTCAATGAAATTTTCCCTACTTTTCAAACACACTCACACTCGTGTACACGTGAAGTTATGCAAAAAATAATATCGGTAATCGATGAAAAAAAAAACTCAGAACATATATTCGTTAAGTTGCTCTTTTCCGGTGGCTGGTGAACCTTCCCGCCCGGCTTCACGGTAATTATACTTTTAGCTCTTCTTCCTTCGCTGGAAAACTCACTCGTTTCGCCAATTTCGTTGAACCACCGGCAACTCAATCACAATTTTATGTAATTCTGCAGTTTCCACCGAATTACGCGGTACGTAGGTAAAATTGTTTTCTGAAAAATGAAAGAAAATGCGAAATTTTAATGCAATTTAATTACCATAAATAAACAACTCCCACAAAATGTAGTAATTAAAATTCCACGTAGAGCACACATTTAAATTTATGACTCATCACGCCGAAAAATAACTGCGAGGCACGTCCTTGCAGCGCACACGTGTGTGTGTTTATTGGTACGGAGCTAGACACCGTGACGCGCGTCCTGGTCCAGGGGAAGGATGCTGCAGCGGCAGAGCGTCGCGACGGCCACGGAAAAAGGATGACGAGGAAATAATGATGGTTAGGATTATGGAACAAGGGGACGACGGCGTGGAATTTGTTTAGAGGTGAACGAGGGGATGAAAATTGCCTTTTGCACTCGAAGTTTAAAGAAAACTGATAATTTTTCCCCCGTACAAAAAAATATACACAAACATTTGAATGAAGCGTTGATTGGATGCAAATTAATTTTATTGCATTTTCTGAATAACTTTCAAATTCAACTGAAACAAAAAGATACAGCTACAAAATGAAAAAGAACAGAATAAATTTACTTAGCAATAAACATCGAAACTTTGATCGTACACAGTCCAGACTCGAAGTTCGAATATCCGAAGGTTTGCATGGGACTTCGAATAATCAAATCACGAACAAAAACATTTTTTTCTTTTTTTTTTATTTTCTTGTTTTTAACATCAAATTTGAATTCTGCGACCGAATTTTAATCAAATTGAATGTTTGATTGCCTATTAAATTAATAAATGCATATTTTCAATATTTTAACATCGCCATTTTGTCCGCCAGTTGAACTTTAAAATTCTAAATCACATTAGAATAGTTTGAGGTCTTACCTAAGCTCAACAATAAAAAAACACGGAGAAAAAAATATTTTTTTCATGATTCGATAATCTGAAGTTTCGATGAAGTGAAATTTTTTTGAAGGTAATCGAGGTTGGAATGTATAACGTAAAAGCCGATTTTCAATATAATCATATCTAAGACAGACGCAGCCAGTCCGTTGAATGCATGCTGGTAAGTCTTAGGGTTAGAATACTACATAAGCGATTTTTTTGTTGTAAGTATTAATAATTACAATACTTCCGAGTACACCCGACAATGTAGAACGAAATAAAATGCGGCAAGCTCTGCTGCGTTATGATTCTGTGAACGGATCACATTTCATAGAATCTACAGGGACGGAAGGATGCGTGAACATACCGTACCAAACGCTACGATTTATAGCTGTAACAACAAGACGATTTTCAACTCGAAAAAAATAACATTTTCTAAAATTTTATGATCTTTAAGAAAAAAATACAAATTTAAGGGGGAGAGAAAAAAAACTATGATACATATTTGCAACAGGCTAAATTATAAAAAAGTAGTCTTATTTCATAATTTAAAAAGAAGGCCACAAGTTTACAAAGTTAAAATCAATACAGGAAAATGTTGGAAAATCCAAATTTAAACCAGAAAATTACGTCAAAACACTTTTATGCTTCGAATTCTGATTGCTCCAAAAACCTATTAAGGACAATCAGGTCCCTACAAAAAAATCAAATCAAATTATTCGCTCTACAGCATTGCCTTGGCGTTCTCGATTGCGAGATTCCTACTCGAAACTAGGTGTCCGAAGGCTTGATTGTTGAGGCAATTGCAAACCTCTTTTTACACCTTAGCTTCCATCTACCCCGGGATTCCAACTGACGACCTTTGGATTGTTAGTCCAACTGCCTACCAGCGACTCCACCGAGACAGGACCCAGGGAGACGACTCCTACACCTGGACTGAGCTAACGACCTAACCTTTGTTGGTTAGTCCGGGACCAACATTTACTTCCCTTCCGACGGAAGGCGTGATCAGACAAATCTCGTCTCGAAAAATGCCACCGAGACCGTCTGGGATCGAACCCAAGCCGACTGGGTGAGAGGCAATCACGCTTACCCCTACACCACGGTCCCTACAAACTTTAAGCTAAATAACAAAAATAAAGGTACGAAATTGTATAGAAATGCTGATCAGATTACCTTTATCATTAAAATATATACTTATTTTCATAACAAAAAAAAAAACAAAGGAATTAGTTTTAAAAACTAAGTTATGCAATAAATTTACAATACAAATTAAAGCCAAAGTTTTTATCCCGGTTTCGATCATTCATAAGTGTTTTGAAAGTCTTTTTTTTATTAGTTTTAATTCTAAAGCAAACAAAATCTTGAAAGGAGTTCAAGAAATTAATAAAGATCCTAAAATGTCTTTGCAAAAAAGATCTCTTGGGCCTTTTCTTACTCCAATAATAACATTGAATGATAAGAACCTCATCTTAATGGTCAACAGAAAATAAAGAATCTATTTATTCGCCTTTAAGGCTCTGGAAGGCATCATCCCCAATCGGCCATTTGGTGGCCATGTTTGTTTCAGAAAATCATTCAAATCTTGCTTCAGAATGTTTCAATAAAAAAATGGGCTTCTTTGTGTTGTTTGTAGAAGCATTTTAATTAATTATTTTTTTCATTTCAATTTACTATTTCTGGACTCTGAATTCAGAACCATCATTGACAGTCATTGCCCCAAAAGTGAAGGACACAATCTACCACCTTAACATAATGCCAAACTTTGTTGGGTAAAAAAAACACATAAAAAATAAACTAGCAACTAGATTAGCAAAGGATCTTATAAATAACAAACATCATCAAAGAAACTTTCAAGAGCCATTCCAGCTCAAATCAGGATTTTTTCTGGTACTTTTGTACCCGCCCCTCTCCGATTTCAATGAAACTTTGAGACATGTTATTCTAGGTCTATATAAGCCATTTTTGTGTACATGCCAGTTGCACGCGATAATGACATTTGAGAAGGGCGTAAGGGTTTTAAATATTTTTGTATTTTGTAATTTAGATATTGCTGTATCTCTAAGCCGTTACATCGTATCAAAAAGTGGTCTAAGACAAACTTGTAGGAAATTAGACGGGCTTTTTGAAAAAAATACACTCAACTCCCGGTGGTTGGTCACTTTTTCGTTTGACACTTTTTTAGTTTGTACCCCGATGGTTGGTCAAAGTCAAACTAAAAAGTGACGAACTGTCACTTTTTACACGGCGCTCACACGCACTATCGCAAGTAGTGTGTGTGAACTCCGGGTAAAAGGGGTGTCAAACTAAAACGTGACCCCGTTCGTTTGACAACAGTTGGTGTCAAACCATCGGGGTTTGAGTGTACACTGAAAGAAAAATACACGTAAATTCTATGAGATTTTTCAATTCTGGAGTTTTTTTTTTGAAAAGGTCCAATAAACCAAATTTCTAGTTTTTGCTTTTTGGGTGTTTTTGAAACCGCCTTGAGTCAGGGGTATTAAAATACACCCAAAATGCAAAAACTGAAAATTTGGTTTATTGGACCTTTTCAAAAAAACTCCAGAATTGTTTTTAAGGATATATGACAATTTTTTTTCGCTCAGCATTTTTGTGAAAATAGCCTAAAATGTCACAAAAAGACTCACGAAAAATGCAGGCATATGCCTTAAATAAAATTCTATCACTTAAACATAAAATTATATTACTCTCAGAATAGATATTTTTATTAAGAACTTCCTAAATTTGTTGTTTTAAAAGGTAAAGCATAATCCGCTTGATATAAAACCACTCAACCACCTGCAAGTCATATTTCGCAACACCCCTGCAAAATACTCGTAATACTCCCTGACGATGATGATTCATTCCATGCGCTGCACGCTCTGCTAGTATACCACACACAACCATCCGCATGTCCTGTCAGCCCCAAGCAGCAGCAGTAGTGACTGTATCCTTCCAGACCGCGCGCGCCCGCCGTGGATCGCCCTGCGGGGTCCACCACAGCAGCAAAACACACCAAAATTGCAAACACGGATATCGATTTTTTGTGTGTGTATGTTAGTTCCCCACTACCACCACCACCACCGTCACCACCCCCCAAGCAGTGACAGAAGGAAGCAACGAGGAGGAGGACAAAAAAAACATTCTATACTGCTCCCCTCCATCGCCCCAAATCCACCCCCACCACCCTTCGCACTCACACAAACACAAAGCCACTCGCACACATCGAGAGACATTCACAACAACATCGTACAGGAGCACACACACACACAACGCGCAAAAAGGACTCCTTCCAGGCTGCGTCTGTTTCCACATTTTACTTCCTTCCGTTTTATCTCCGACCCCGGCCACTTCCGTCATCAAACGGTTCCCCTGTTGCCCCATGAAGATGTGGCGGTCCACATGCGGCCAAATTTTTGCTGGCGTTATCCTTTTATGCCCTTTTCCTTCCGGGTAATTTTGGGTTGACTTTTAATTTTTTAAACCCATAACGTCTTCATTATCTGGATTTGAAATTGGGCAAAAAAACATTTAAAAGATTCTTAAAAAAGGTTTAAATTTCCACCATGATGTCCCATAACTTTTTTTTTATTTATACGAAATGAACACAAATTTCTTCTTTTTTAAAAAAATACACACCTTTTTCTAACAAAATTGAACCCCAAGAAAACAGCGCGCGCGAAGTTCAAAATCCTGCATTAAACCACTTGCACAAAATAACACAACTTCCAAAGGACTCTAGTCCAAAACCGCTCTCTTCCACTCTGTACTGCAATCTAGAACCGCAGGCGCGTCGTTGTACTCCACAGAAAACACGTGCGTCCGCTCAGAAGTCCCGTACGAAACTGAATGACTTCGCGAGTCAGCGGGAACCGGGAACGACGAGCAACAACGCGTTGAATGGGAATCGGTTCGGAGTTCGGATCGGTTGAATCGAAACGAGCTTTTATGTTCGTGCGGTTCGTGTGGACACGAATCGACGATGTTACAGTTTGATTGACTTAATGTTCGACATTTTTCGGCATCAATGATTCATTTATCTTATCTTAAAAATGCTCTAAAAAAATTAAAAGCAGAAATTAATCATTTTTTCCGTACCAATCGTAGGTCTACTGTAATACGAAACCACTTCGGAGCTTTTGTGCTGCAAGCGCATGCGCGCTTTCAGATGCGTACGCAACTGACAGCACTCGCGAGAAAAGCTCTTTTCAAACCGTGCGAAGGGGACGCATTGTAAACTTCAAAGAAAGACCGTTCCAAACTTGGTTCCAAATAAATATTTTTTACTATTTTTTAATAATGTGACTCTGGTCAAGTCGTGAGTAAGGGAGGAAGCACCATTACCTAGGCATTTCTGAGACATCTGCTCGAATTGGATCTCTCTCGACTACTTTAGTAGGATGTAGCAAAAATGACTTAATGGCGGGCATTCACCTGTTTGTTTCGTAAAAGACTTTTTTCAAAAATGCAATTTTTTGAGGCACTTTTGCAACTGAAGCGATCATAACTCCAGGGAGTCCTTAGAAGATTCAAGATATCCAAAAACATTAGCAAAGTAGTCTAGTATATACTCAATTGCTATGCGGGTATCATCGGTGCTCAAAATCTGTCGACATCTGGCTTGTTACGGCGGTAGAACTACAAGCCCTAACTCCAAGGATTCCTTGGATGACCCTGAACATCCCAACACAACATGAAAGTGTTCTACTATATTCACTGAAGTTATGCGGGTATGATCCGGGGAAAAATCCGTCGACCTTTGGTGGTTACGGTGGGACACCCACAGATATTAATTCCAGGGAGTCCTAGAATGACCCAAATATTCAAACACATTACCAAAGTAGTCTACTGCAAACACTGAAGCTATGTGGTTACGATCAGTGATCAAAAAGCACTGACCTCTTGCTTGTCACGGCGGTAGACCCACCGATCTTAGCTCCAAGGAGTTCTTTGATGATCCAAAACATCTTAATAAGTTGTTACAACAATGTTCTGTAACCATCCATACTCACTAAAGCAGTCTGAGTAGAAGCCGCTTTCAAAATCTTGAAGTTTCGACTTGTTTCTAAGGTTAGCCTTTTGCACAAACGGTTAAAAAGAAAGAAGTTAAGGGGTTACATACAATCAAAATCACAAAATTTCATAATACAGAAAATTTATTAAATCCACTTAAAAGGTAATTTTCAATACCTCCTGAAAGTTTCATGAAGATATTTCATGATTAAAGGCTAGTATGGAGATCGGAAGGAAAGGGGTCAAGAAACAGTTTTACGAACAGCAGAACAACGGAGTGGGAACGTTTTCTTGGCGCTTTTCTTCACCCTCTCTGGCTTGCTTTCGCTGCCGCTGCTGCCCATTTAAAATTTTTCTTGACCGGTTCCTTCCGGTGTGCGTATACCGCTTAAACCGAGAAAAAGACGATTTAAGCTAAACATTTTGCCATGTGCAAAGTGAACTGTCAAACTTTCTGAGCGTTTTTCTCTAAACAACGAATTGATTAAAGAATGGCATAGCCATGGTATACGAGACCGGTTTAACGAGTCTTCACTAAAATTTTCAAACGATTTGGTCAAGCCATTGTTGAGATATCGTGGCACCCGTTTTTTGGAAGTGCTACAACCAAATTTCTTTGAATTTGTTTTGTTATTAGATGAAAATGGCTAAGCGAAATCTCAACCCACTCCCCCCCCCCTTTTCCCTAAGGTATCCACGTGGTTTATGGATGGTCCCTAGGTCATCAGAACTAATAGTTTTCGCTTACATGCGTCAAATGAAGTGGAGATGATCGAAATCCATAATAAAAAAAATGAGAGCCGTTTCAAAATTGTAAATGTGTAAATTTTGCCAAAACAGCACTGGATGGTCTAAAACCTGAAACCGATGCAAAATTAAAAAAAAAAATCTAAAAGAGATTGAAAAAATAAATTTTGGAATAGCATTCCCAATAATAAATAGCTTTTATTGTTCAGATTTGTATCCGGGCAATATGTTGCTGTATTTTGACAAATCGTACAAATATTTAACCAGTCCTCTTGGTTCTTCCAGCTTGAATTTTGGGATAATTTCAAAGAAAGCTAGAAATCTGGTAAATTTGGTTCAAGCCGTGGGTCAAGCTTTGAATTAGAGGTCAGATATTGATGAACTATGTACTTTAATATATGAACATAAATCCATCAAATTTCAGCGACTTTTTTTGAAGCAAAAACCTATAAAATAAAATAAAATGCTTTAGACTACTGACGGAATATTTTGGCTCACCCTGTAAAATGTCGAGAAAGAGCCTTATTTTGATGTTCTTGGAACAATGCACCCTGCATTTCACTGGCATAGTTCCTGCCAATATTTTATAAAATAAAAAATACTATTCTCAATGATTTGCTGTAAAAAAGTAAAGATTTGACTACCGGAAAAAAAATAGTATTGCTACGATTTTCATTTATTGAAATTCATCAATTATCAATAAACATATCTGGAGTTTTTTTTAAAAAAAAAGGTCCAATAAACCAAGTTTTCAGATTTTTGTTTTTTGGGTGTTTTTGAAACCGCCTTGAATCAGGGGTATTAAAAACACCCAAAAACAAAAACTGAAAATTTGGTTTACATTACACGCGTTTAAATGGGACGAAAGCCCATAAGAGCAATGTCGTACCACCCCTTTCAAATGTTGCTCCAGATATTAGAGGAATAACCAATATTCCTCGAATGTCTGTGTTCAATAGAGCGAAATTCGAGTTAGCAAATCCTGTGGCAAATCCGTTCTGTAAATAATATTTACCACAAAATCACAAAAAAAAACTGTTTCAAATTACTTTACCGTCACTGTAAACTGACAGCACACTACTGACAGCATAAATAAAAATCAACAAAAAGCACAGCTGTCAGTCAGAACTGAAAACAAAAGAACGGAAGCATTAAAAACATAACACCGCGAGAATTCTACAGCTGAACACAAGTTCCGCCTTCATTTTGTATTTAATTAAATCAATTCAAAAACCAATCGCAACGGAACAATGACTTTCACAAAAAGTGTAGACCAGACCACGATCCTGCAGGGCGATCGCTCCAAGTAAGTAATCCGCAAATCTCGAAAACTCCCATCCAAGCTAATCCGAACTTTCCCCGATTTCAGACTAAAGGACCTGCTCCGGGTTCGGCTGAACGCGTGCGGCTGGAACGACCAGGTCCGGCTGCTGTGCCGGGAAACCATCAAGGAGCAGGACACGGTCAACTGTGACGCGCTGGTGCAGCAAGTGACGCCCAAGGCGCGCGCCCTCATCCCGGACACGGTCAAGAAGGAGCTGCTACAAAAGATTAAGGCGATTCTCATTCAGCAGGAGGGCATTGATATCTGATGGCTGGGGGTGTGATAAATATAATTTTAAGGAGGATTAAGATTTTGATTAGCGTTGCAATTTTGCTTTTGGAAAGAAATTTCCTGTCTTTCTTTCAGCAGAAAAAATAAACCACTTTTGTTGTGATATTCAAAGAGAGAATTTATTCGGGATCAAAACTGTAGATCGAAGGACGATGCATGGTTTATACAATAATTGAATACAACAGCTAAAATACCACCCTAAGCTTTGAACAAACCGCCAAAACGAAATCAAACACTCCCTTAAGCTAACTTACTAACTAACGCGTGTTTAATTCTTGTGTGTGGCAATTCAAGCGCGTACCATTTACTCTAATCGTGTTGAAATAGACAATTGTAATTCAGAAAGGGGAAAAAATATTTACAATTTACACCACCTCGGTGGGCACGGTCAAAAAGTGGACCGCGTTCGTAACGCTCGAACTTTCCGACTTGGGGTTCTTGTTGAGCCCGCCAAACACAATCAGCTCCCCATTTCCGGCGACCATGGTCGAGAAGGTAAAGTGGTCCGGCGCTCCGGCAATCAACCCACTGTTCTTCGTCTCCTGCCACTCAATGACCGGCTCGTTGGCGTTCGTTAGCAGCTGGGAAATGTCGCACACGTAGATCGCCAGCCCGTTGCGTTTGATGCGCTTGGGCGTGACGGGGAGTTGGGCTTCGTGGTGGGAGGTTGCCGCTGGGAGGTTGTTGGCCGCGGCTTGGGCTTGCTCGAGGTCGCGTTGCTCCTGCTCTTTGATGCGTCGCATGGCGGAGATCTTTTCCTCCATTTTGCGGAGGCGCTCCAGCTGGCGTTCGCGGGTCGCGTGCAGCGGGGGGTGGGTTTGTGGGGGGTACGCTGAATGCGGCCATCGCCATGTGGCCGTGCTGCTCGGGGGATTGGTTGAAGCGTTTGGGGAGAAGATGGTCGTCGTCTTGCTGGCGATAGTTTGGAGAGCGGATGGTGGGAAGGGGTCGCGATGGACCGGGTTGGGGTTGAGCTGGGGGTGGGTTCGGTGCGGACAGTCCGGATGGACCTGGCCGAGGTTCCGGAGGAGGTTGCTGACGCGGCGGGGATGCCATCGGGGGAGGGGGTGGTGGTCGAACTGGGTTTTGTCTGGGTGGAATATTTGGTTCGTTGTTGGCTGCGGCGGCGGCGATGCGATTGCGTTCGGCAGGGTTTACCGGACGTGGGCCACGACCGAGATTCGGCGGATGAAGTCCGTGATGGTTTGAGGGACGATGCTGTCGAACAATTTGGAAATCGTTTGGCGAGGTCGGTCCCAGCACGATCACCTTTGAGCCGATGTTGCAAGCCGGGTAGCTCCAGTTGTGGACGGTACACTTTTTGTTCTTGATCTGAACGGCTCTCCAACGCCACACGTCGTTCTTCATGTCCAACAGCCAGGCATCGTTGAAGATTCGATTCACTCCACCGGTCCCCCCTAACACCAAGATGTGATCCTCCCCGATCGCCATCTGAAACTGGCCATACCTAGGCGGTGGCTTCTGCTCCGAAACCGTCGGTCTCTTCCAAGCCATCTTGTCCAGATCCAACACCCAGATGTCGTTCGAAGTGCCCAGATTCTCCTGCGTCTTCTGGTACCCACCAAACACCACCATCTTGTTGCGATGCACCGTGGCCGAGTGTCCCGTCATGGGCGGAGGTCCAAACGCCAAGTTGTGGATGGTCCACCGGTTCTCCGCCACGTTGTACTGATGCAGCTCGTCAAACAGCGTGCACATCTGAAAGGGCGTGTACGAATGTCGCCAGCCGCCAAACAACACCAACGCGTTTTGATAGCACACCAAACTGGCGCCCGCCTTCGGCGAAGGGTACGAACCCATCGAGATTGGCCTCACCCACCGCCGCAGGCTCAGATCGAAGCGCCACAAGTCGTTGAACGTCGTGTCGAAGCTGGACGCGCCTCCGAACACAAACATCGAGTTCCGGTGCAGCGAGCTGGCGTGCGCAAACCGGGCCGCTATGCTCGGCGTTTGACTGCTGAAAAGCTCCTCCTTCCAGCACAGGTTGAAATCCGTGAGGGCCTTTTGGAGGCTCGCTTTCTTGCGTATTCGAACATCTGCAAAGAGAAGGGATTTGGTATATTACTTGTTACTCAAAAAATAGATCTAGGACGACTTTAGGACATTTTACCCTACACAATTTTCATGAACCAAAGAGTACCTTTGGATATTACAACTTTGTTCCAGTTCCAAAACCCACGCCCCGCTATACTCACTGTTGGCCAGCGACTCCCAGCGCTTGCACACGACGCAGCAGCGGTCCAGATCCTGGTACGGCGGAACCAGGCTGAAGATAAACTCCAAAATCTCGTTCGGCAGATCGTTGATGGAGGCAAGCGCTAGCGTTGCCATCGTGCCACAATCCTTGGCTCACACCGGACACACGGAGAATTCGCACGATCTGGTCTGATTCCTTTGTCTGGTGCCGAAGCTGGAATCCGGAGGATTTTTTCTCCGTCGAACGGAGAGTGAAAATTTTCTGCGATCGGATTGTGTAAACAATTTTTTTTTTCGTCTGACAGCCAACTGACAGAAAGCAGCTGATGGCAGTGTTGGAAGAGTAGAAATCTGCAATTTCCGTACGCAGCCAGCTGTGGTTGGTGCTACCGGGCGGCAGTTTGCGCAACAACACAAAGCCGAAAAACGTGCAACGTAAACAAAAAGAAATTCCGTTTGACGTCGTTTGTTTTGCTCGACTTGCTCATTAACATTCAGTTCCTCGTTCCCCCGAAAATAACAACTTCTACGCACTTTGTCTGGTGCAATATTTTGGCAACAGCCGGTCATACAAACGCGTCGTGTCCAGAATGTCCCGGTTTTAGGCGGCGCAAGCTGCTCGCGTGTTCTCCGCCGGGATGGCCCTCAACACATCTGGCAGCAAGAAGGAAACCTTTCGCGAACGCCAGGAAACCGAACTTGAAGTGCTGCTGTCGATCTACGAGAGCCAGGTCGAGGATTTGCGACCACCGGGTGGTAAATGGACCGAGGTCCGGTTGAAGTTGACGCCCCAGAAGGGTTCGGCGAAGGAGGTTTACGCGCGGTGTGATTTGAAAGTTACTTGCAATAAAAACTATCCGAAATATCCACCGAAGATTGAGTTGGAGAACACGAAGGGACTGTCGGACCAGCTGGTTAAGGAATTGCTTGGGGAGCTGCAGAAGCAAGCGGATGAGCGGAAGGGTGAGGTGATGATCTACGAGCTGGCCGGGACGGTCGAAGCGTTTCTGCACCAGCACAATGTTCCACCGAAGGGTAGCTTCTACGATGAGATGTTGGCCACCAAGCAGCAAAAGGAGTTGCATTTGCAGAACACCAAGAAGGCGGAGGAAGATCAGCGCCGGCAGGTCGTCCAGGACGAGCTGCAGAAGCGCAAGAAGGAGCTGGAACGCGTCCGGCGTGAGTCCAAGCAAAGTATTAGCGAGGCCAGTCCCATGCATCGGAACACCAGTTCGTCGGAGAACAGCGCCGGGGATGGGTTTTACAACTTTTGCACCGAACATCGGCGCAGTGAGACGCTGTTTTTGCGAGGAGGTCGAAGGGTTTTGAAGGGCGCCTGTTTGGGTCATTCCCAGCGAGGTTGTATTGCGTATGCTGGGATCGACGACCAAACCGGGCAGCTGTTGTACGTAACGGAGTGGAACGTTGATTTGAACGACGGGAAGACTCCTTGTGGAAGGTTGGTGGACGAGGTTGTCGCGGACATCGAGAAACAGGTGGCTTGTTTGTCCACCCTAAAACATAAAAACCTTATCCCTTACGAAGGAGTCCTCTGCAACGTTGGCAAGAGTAGGCTGGATATCTACCTGGTACAGGATTTTATCCTTGGAACCAGTCTATTCACAATCTCCGGAACGCTCGGGTGGTCCGCCGAAGGTGCCAGCAAGGTCGCCAAAGGAGTCCTCGAAGCATTGATCTACCTTCACAACAACGGAGTGTCCCACGATAATCTGTCCGACTCCACCGTGTTCATGGACAACTCCGGTTGCATCCGCGTCGCCGACTTTAAACTCATCCCTTACATCCAAGAAATCAGCAGCGGTCAACAAGGCGTCCGTGGCGATCTCCCCGCCCTGGGAACCCTCGTCGAGTCCCTCTTCAACGCCCACTCCGAAATGAAGGACTTTATCGATCGCTGCAAGTCCGAGCGAACAATCTCGGCCTCAGACCTGCTAGAACACCCCTTTCTCCGGCCAATCCTCTTCCAAGTCATCCCACAAAAGCTCAACAAACCAACCCGCGATCACAAACCAACCGATCAACCCCCAACCGACCGCTCCCACCAATCCCTCATCCCCGCCTTCATGAACACCTCCCTCTCAACGGAGAAATCCCGCCTGCAAACCGAATTCGAAGTCATGTCCTTCATCGGCAAGGGCGCGTACGGCGACGTCCTTAAAGTGCGCAACATCCTGGACAACCGCCAATACGCGATCAAACGAATCCTCCTCCCAGCCCGCAGCAAACAGTTCTACAAAAAGATGACCCGCGAGGTAGAGCTCCTCTCCCGACTGAACCACGAAAACGTCGTCCGCTACTACAACAGCTGGGTCGAGGCCGTCAGTCCGGGCGATGAAAAGTACCAGGGCGGCGAGTCCAGCTGCGATTGGTCGCTGAGCGCGGGAAGTGTCGCTGGCCGGCGGAAGGTCCCGACCGCTGCCAAGGTGGCGAAAAAAACTAGCGAAAAGAACTCCGACTGGGTGCTGGACTGCATGGGGATTGATACGAGCAGCGATGAGGACGACGACGACGACGATGAGGATGATGACGAGGACGATAGCTGCTCGGACGGGATTGAATTTGTCAACTCGGATGGGGAGGTCGCGACGTACGCGAGCTTCAGCGAGGGCGTGGAGAATGAAAAGGGGAAGAATGGAGGGGTGGCGTTGGCGAACGTCAATCCGGAGATGTTGTACATGTACATTCAGATGGAGTTTTGTGAGAAGAGTACGTTGAGGTAGGTCGTTTGGAATTGAAACAATCGATTTCTAAATATTCTTGATGATTATTGCATGCGATCGTTATACTCAGGTAGTTATTTCTCGATTTCTCGCTTGAACTATTATGATCGTAATTTTTCGATCTCGCTGGTCGAACGACAGATAATCGAAAAAATCGATATGTATTCGGAATGTTTTCAAAAATTATAAAACTCCAAAACATTCAAAGATCCCAAATTTCCAATGTTCGTAAGGGTTCGAAAAGAAAAAAGAATAACAATTTCAAATAGTTCAGAAACTCAAACATTGAATAATCCTCGGAATAATCTAAACATATTGAAAAATTTAAATTTCAAAAAATAAAAAAATAAAACTTTACGAAATCAGAAATTTATTAATTGGAAAATGTATTGATTTAATCTCAAAATTATTTTCCAAAAATCATAGAAATCGAAAAAAAATAATCCTCATTGATTCTTTTTTAAATTATCAAAAATTCAAAAATAGTCTAAACTTATAAAAATTTTAAAAACGGTCCAGATTTGATTACCTGAAAGTCTCGAAAAAAAATGGATAATCGAATGTTTAGACAATAGAAAAACCATTTTTATGTCTTTTATTTTCATAACTAAGAAATTTCAAATCCATGATGACGGCCAAATGGCGGTGATGTAATATTGAGAAAATGCATTTGATGATTTTATAGGCCATTTAACCATTCAAATTTGCCTCAAATGTGGTCACAGAGCTCAAATTTGGCAGGAAATAAAACAAAAGTTCTTTTCATGATGAACTGCAGATAAAAATCTATGCTTAAAAATTAAAAAAAACATCTAAAAATAATTTAGATTTAAACAAATATTTTTTTAAATTTTAATTAAAAATTTGAAATTTAGAAAGAAATGATAGTTTCAAAAATATTTTTTTTTAATTTAAATTTGAACAAAATCCAAATTTTAGTTTGCTCGATTTTTTTTAAATATCAAAAATAATTTTGAAATATACACGTGAATAACTATTTTTTTTTTATTCTAAGATCTTCTATTAGATTAGATTAGATTAAGATCTTCTATTTTTCCATTTTTTATTGATTTTTTGTATTTGTATTTTAAGACTTTTGTTTTTTTTAATTTTTTCATTTTGTCGGACGTGAGATTTTTTAAAATTTATTTAAATAATTTGAGAATTGAAAGTTATTTTTTAAACCCAAAGGTTCAAGGTTTTTTTTTATTTTTTTTTATTAGTTTGATTTTTTTTTTTTTTGCAGGCCAAGGATTGATACCTAAGAGCATGCAATGGCACTGACCTTGTTAAGTGCTCTTCGGTTGACGTCCACGTAAGGAACATCCTGGAAGGAGCGTAACTAACTACATCCGTAGTTCTGTTAGATCATCCGAATTATCTTGATCAGAACAGTATAGCTCTGGTTCCTTGCGAGTGTCCTATTTTCTTACCTCCACGTTGGCTTGGTTTTCATGATGACCTAGCTGGTGGCCTGTGGAAACGGATCGTAATCCTTTGACCACCGCGGGTCAGAGTCGAGACGGCTAAAAGAAAGGGGCGCGACAATGTGGGAAAGGGAAGTAATTTGTGATTGTAGACGGTATTGTTTTGATTCGCAGTATGTTGAGTCAACTGCTGTGGATGTACCTGAAACATCCCACAACGGGGTTTCTCTTCTCTTCATTCTCAGCTACCACCTATGTCCTGTTTTTAATTTGCTCTACTGATTCTCTCTTCTTCACTAATTCTTCTATTTAATATCCATCATTTGATTTTGATTTTACTAACTTTTGATTATCTTATCTCTCAAAGCTTTTCCACTGTTTTCTATCAATTGATACTGCTGTAACAAACTTTGTTTTGTTTTTTTTCCTTAAAAATATACTTTTCCTTAATGTACTAGTGTTATTATCAAGTCTATTTATCATTCGCCTAATCTTTTTTTTTTTATTTTATTGCGAATATATTTATTTGAATAATTCTTTATCTGTCCTATAAATTATCATTACTATAATCTAAGCTTGTTTTGTATCTCTATTTATTAACTATTGTCTAATTTTACATCTAATACATCTAGCTTCTCATATTTATTCTTCAAAATACGCTCATCATTTTCTTACTATTGATACTTGATTTTTCTAAAATAAATTCTCTTTTACTGTCAATTGTTTTCAATCTTCACCCTTTTTTCGAACAAGTGAGGTTTGAGCCCTTACTCAATTTATGGAATGGTTAAAGGATTAACACAAATATTACTATTGTATTTTTGGTAAACTTTTATAACATGCTTAGGACCAAAAATTGTAACAAAACACCGCGACAAAAGAAATAGCAACAGATAAACAGACTCAACACTAGGGAAGATTTCAGGAGAAAATAATACACAGTAAAATAACAATTAGTTTTTGAATTCAAACAAAAAATAAAACAGTTTTTGCTTTAATGAAAGTTAATAGGCACACTTTAAATGGTTAGGCGCTTATACTTACATCAAACCCTCCGTAATGTACCACCCCCGGCCGAGTTAAAATGCGCAACCGGAAAAGAAGGTGTGCATGCCTGGCACGAACACTCAAAGCGTGTTCTAGCGTGCTGCTCGTACTGACTCAGAGCAAGGGTGAGATGTAGGTGTAAGGGCAGTGCGTGTTCGTCGGGAACCTAGTGCATAAGATCGGTCAAGGCCCGTTCTTACACTGCAAATTGCGAATTGCGAATAGTTTGATTTTTTTTAAACAATAAAATAATAATTAAGAATAAAAAAATTAAAAATGAACAATTCAAAATTCGGGAAAAACGAAAATCTCAAAAACATTTATGTTAAGAATTTAATTCAAAAAAATATTTTTTTTGTTATCTCAAAATTCTAAATCAAAATATCAAAAGCAATTTTAAAATGTATATGAATAAATAATTTTATTTTTTGAAGTTTAATTTGTCAGTTTTACTTTAGTTTTTTTTTAAAAATTTTCAGATTTTTTTATTTTTATAAATTTTTATATTTTTGGTTATTTATTTTTTTTAAATTTTTTTGAGATTTTAATAGTATTTTTTAAATTAATATTAAAACTTTTTGCAACTTTTTTTTTATTTTAAGGTTATTGAAAGCTTTACATTTTCTAAAACTTATAATTTTTTTCAAGTAGTTGAAATTTTAGAAAAAAGTTCTGGATCAACATTTGAAAAGGGCGCATAAGCATTTTGACAGTTGAAATTATTTTGCAATTTCTCAGGCAATAGGCAACTATTTTACAGCTATTGCTTTTCATTTTGAATTTTGAGAAAAAGTTACCTGAAACTTGAGAAATAGCAAAATAGTTCAAACTGTCAAATTATTTATCCGCCCTTTTCTCGTGTTGCTCTGGAGTTGAGTCTTTGTTCACACTTCGACATTGGTCCATATTTTCGCTTCTTTTTAATTTTTCAAAATTTTTCTTTTTTTGTTATTTTTGGAATTTGTAAAATTTTATTAATTGTGGTAGTTTCAAAGTTTATATTCTTAGTTTTCTTTTAAGTTCTTAACGATATTTAAAGCTTGAAATTATGTTTAAACTAAACTGTTTTTTAACTTATTTTTGTAATTATAAATGTTTTAAAAATTTTATTAAATTTTTAAGCTTATGATTTTTTTTTAATTTTTTTGCAATTTCTGAATTTTGTTTTTTAAGAATGCTGGATAAGAAGACTAATTGATCGTAAGTCGAGAAGTTTCGATGCAATAATCACCACGATTGTAATTTTCCAGAACCGCCATCGATTCCAACCTGCACCAGGACGTGGACCGCGTTTGGCGTCTGTTCCGGGAGATTGCCGAGGGCCTCAGCCACATCCACCAGCAGGGCATGATCCACAGGGATCTGAAGCCGGTCAACATTTTCCTCGACTCGCGCGATCAAGTCAAGATCGGCGACTTTGGGCTTGCCACGACCAGTATTTTGGCGCTGCAGAATCAGCAGCAAGGTTGGATTGGTTTTTGGAGTTGATTGGTTGAAGTTCTAAATTTGAGTATTTATTGTAGAACACGTTGCGCAGCAGCCGAAATCACTGGATATGGGCAACTCGCTGACCGGGAAGGTTGGGACGGCTTTATACGTTGCGCCGGAATTGACCGGGAATGCCTCCAAGTCAACTTACAACCAAAAGGTTGACCTTTACTCGCTAGGAATTATACTGTTTGAGATGAGTTCAACGCCGCTGGCGACCGGCATGGAGCGGGTCAAAACGCTGATGGATCTAAGGTCTTCTTCTATTCAATTTCCCGACCACATGATGACCGAGAACAAATATTCGCAGCAGCTGCAGGTCATCCGTTGGCTGCTCAACCACGACCCCAGCAAACGACCATCCGCGGAGGAGCTTCTCTCGTCGGAACTTGTTCCCCCAACGCGTCTCGAAGCCGGCGAGATCCAGGACATTGTACGGCACGTCATGTCCAACCCCCAATCCAGGCACTACAAACACCTGATCGCGCGCTGCTTCGCCCAGGAAAGCGACACGATCTGCGAGCTGAGCTACCATCTGGACATGGTGCCGATCATTCCGCGCTTCGACTTTATCAAGGCGAAGATCATCGACCTGTTCCGGAAGCATGGGGCGATCGAGGTCGTAACGCCACTGCTGACGCCTTGCACGCGCACGTCAACGCGCGAAAACTCGGTCAAACTCATGACCCACTCGGGCAGTATTGTTTCGCTTCCGGAGGATCTCCGGTTACCGTTTCTGCGTCACGTGGCGTTGAATGGGGTGCGGTTTATACGGCGGTACTCGATTGGTCGGGTCTATCGCGAGAAGAAGGTCTTCAACTTCCACCCCAAACAGGTGTACGAATGTGCGTTTGATATTGTGACACCTTGCCGGGGCAACATGGTCGTGGACGCCGAGCTGATCGCCATTGCGAACGATATCCTACGCGAACTGAACCTGCTCGATCAGAAACGTAACGTATACTTCCGGTTGAACCACACCAGCTTGCTAAAGTCCATCCTGCTCTACTGCAACGTCCCGCTCGAAAAATACAAGGAACTCTTCGAGATCGTGCTGGAATATCTGGAGAACAAAATCTCCAAGTTCCAGCTCGTCGGATCGGTAAACAGCCAAATCTCCCAACCCGGCGTCAAGATCAACACCGGCTACCTCTGCGACATCCTCCAGATCCCGGAGATTTCCCTAGAACAACTCAAAGGTACACTGAAAGAACTCTTCAAAGGTCGCGGCGAGGCGGCCATGCTCGCCAAAATGGCCCAACGCGACCTGGAATCGGTGGTATCGCTGGCCCAGGGCATGGGCGTTCAGTGCCCGATGATGGTCTGCCCGGGGCTGCCGATCAACTACGAACGGGCCAAGGGCGGTGGACTGGTTTGGCAACTGCTCGGCGAGCTCAAACCCAAGAAACGCAACCCGATCACGACGATCGCCGTGGGTGGACGGTACGACGCGAAGCTGGTTGATTTTCAGTAAGTGTTGGTGATCTTGGTTTCAGTTTTTGCTCAACTAATTACGATTCTTCTCGCAGGAAATCCGGTATCGAAAACGGCCTTCAAGTGCCCAAAGTCGAGCTCAGCGGAGCCGGATTCAGCTTTCACCTGGACAAACTCGTGCACGCCATTGGTTCCATCCGCGGCTGCGACCCAATCGAGGTCATGATCTACATTATCGGCTCACGACCCCCAACCAAGGAGGTCGTCTCCATCCTCCGTCCCCTCTGGTCGCACGGCATCAAAACCGGCATCCTTGAAGGCGTGATTTCGGTAGAAGATTCCGCCAAGGAGGTCGGCGCCAATCTGGTGGTCATGCTCGGCGAAGGTGGTGAACTCCGCGTCCGCACCTGGGACCACGATCGCTTCCAGGAACGCCACGTAACCCGTCCCGAGCTCATCAGCTACATCCTGAAAACCCTCCGACCGGAATGCTCACCAACAGATTGTAGCTCCACGTCCCAGCCCAACACCTCGCTCACGACGGTTTCTTCGGTGAAGAACATTCCGTCGCTGGCCAGCCAGTCCCAGAGCAACGGAACCGCCTCGCTGGACATCATCTTCCTCACCTCGGAAAAGCCAAACATGAGCAAAAAGCGACGCTACGAGAACCAGGTCGAGCACAAGATCTCCCCCATTTTGTCAAAGTTCCAGCGCAAGGAGAAAATCTCGCTGATCATCGTAGACCTGCCGAGTGGGCCGCTGCGTGGCCTCGTTGGGCTGATTGATCCGGCCGAGTGTGGCAGCGAGCAGGGCTCGTCGTCGCCGAACTCGGTTGAGCTGCAAGCGTTGATCGATCGGTACCCGAAGTACAAACACAACATCATGCAAATCTACGACGAGATTGTGGACATTTTCGGGGAGAGTCGAACACTTCCGGTGGTGGGGGTGTACAGCGTGCTGGATTCGTTCTGCAGGTTGATACTTTAACGCGGCTTTGAAGGGAAGGCAGCGGCTACGTACACTAGATTTATAGGAAAGAAACGCGCTTATTGTAAAAGTTTAAAAAAAATATTTTATATGTGTACGAAAGTCGTTTGTATGATGAAAGAATAACCTTGGTATCGTTTCAACCAGAACATCGTTTTAGCCGCCCCCTCGTCCAACATTTTTATCCTATCAAGGCGCACTTACAAATCCTGTGTAGAGTCCTTCTGTCTATCACTCAGTTTGCAGCTTCCATTTAGGGGTTTGAGATCATTTGCTTTTCCACACACATATGAGCACATAGGGTTAAAACCGCGTCCAGATTTGCTTTACTTTTGACCAAGCTTACGATAATCAAGATAGCCTACTGTCATAACGTGATCTTCCTCGCAGTACCATCGTGGGTCACTTCTACTCCAACGGCCGTTGCTGTACGAACTCCTTTGATGTGGCTTGTCGTCTTTGCATTCTCTGGAAGCTGGTTGTAAAGTTCAAATCTTTTTTATAATAGCGAGTTCTGCGTGCATGCCTTTTTCCAATTCTGCAATCTGAGATCGTCAGCTCCTCTAGTGTCATACTCATGGATATCTCTTTCGCATACCATGGCCATACGATGAACAAACACAAGGGTGTTGTACTCGATTCGTTGCTTTACCGACATCCACTGTAAACATTCGAGCATACTCCGTCGAGGCTTGCTTTGTAGTATCTGCATCCTTTTCAGTTGTCGTTATGTTCCCAAAAACATGATCAGTAAACAATAGTCAAAGTGAGGAGCGATGAGCGAATTGTACACCTGATTTTTTGTCTCTGCCGTCAAGTAGCGTTTGATCCTACACAGAACACCAAACTTCCGTGCTGCCATCCGAATGGTATAGTTAATATGTTCGTTGAAGTTCAATTTTTCGTCCAACATGACTTCTCCATCAATCTGTACACACCGTCTGCAGTCGTCGGTTTGCCGTGTCGTCACCCCCATGCACTTCGTCTTCGCGATGTTCAGCTGCAGCTCCTTCCATTTCAAACAGTTCGTGAATCCGACTAGCTCTTCGTTCATGATGTCAATGCACTCATCAAAGCTGTCACCAATCACAAAAAACTGTGTCAACGGCGAACAGATTCACCTGTCCTCTTTTCAGTGCACGTTTAATGTCGTTTATGTATAGTATGAACAGCAGTGGGACTAGTACGCTTCCTTGCGGTACTCCGAGCTTGACTGCCGTTTCTGATGACACCGCGCTGTTGTACCTTGTCATTTGTGTCCGGTTTTTCAGGTAACTGCTGAGCCATTTTAGTTCCGTGCCTCGTATTCCGCTTTTCTTGAGAACACCTATTAGTTTCGTTCGGTCAATGGTTTCGAAGGCCCGCTTCAGATCTACGAAGACTGATAGAACAACTCTTCCTTCTTTGATACACTGCTTCCACGTCTTCCGTGATGTTTCCGAAAGCCAGATTGTTCATTCAGCAGCACACCAGTACGATCTATGAACGCCATCAGTTGTTCCTTCACGGTTGTCTCAATGACCTTTTCGTACAGCGGCAACATGTGGACAGGTCTGTGGTCCTCCGGGTTCTTCGACTTATGAAAATTTGGGATGGGAATCACCAAGGTCTTCTTTCGTCTGGGAATTCACCTCAAGGCAGCGATTTGTTTACGATATCCAGCAACTCAACTGCAACCACGTCCAAAGCATCCATCATGACCCGTTTCGTGACATTTTCAACTCCAGCACAATTCTTAAGTGGCCGTATCGTTTCCTCCAGTTAGTTCATCGTGATTGGTTCAAACTTACTCAACAACTTCTTGTGTTCCGTCCCTCCTGACATCGGCGACGGAAATGCCTCGGTGAGAACTGGTGTCTTGCGATCAGTAGGTATTCGTCGAAAAGAGTTCGGTCATCTCTTTCAGCTTGCTCAACAGGGTTCGGGAGAGTACTTTGCATGCAGAGTTGAGGATTGAATGAATTAATTAGAAGTCGGGACGTCATCTTAACCAGAAACCAAAACTCAACACTGTATTGTTCACAATTTCTTCATTCTTAGTAGAACACCCAACCTACTTTACTCATCCTCCTCCTCCTCGCGTCGCAAACTACCAAACACCTTGGCCGGAACCGCCTGCTTCTGAATGGGCATCTTCTTGCTAACGTCCTCCGCAGCTTCCCCACCCTCACCCTCGGTCCCTTCTTCCTCATCCTCTTCCTCCTCGTCATCCTCGTCGATGTCGATCTCGTCCGGATTGACCACCTTGTCAGCGTTCTTCGACCCGCCCTGCGTCTCACCCCGCACAAACATAATGTTGCCGCCGCTCGCCCCAACGGCCGCGATCGCCCGGGCCGACGTTTCCGCTGCCTTCGCCTCCAGTGCGCGCATCGCATCCCTCGGTTCCGACGAGCCCGCTCCCGTCACCGCCGAGTTGATCAACGTCGCGGACATCATGTTGATTTGCGTGTTGTACGTGGCCTGGATCGATCGCTTGATGCGCAACATCTCGCGCATCGTGTCCTCGTTGCCGTGACGAATCTCGAACTCCTTCCACGTCTGCCAGAACTCGGCCGTAATGCGCGGGTCGCACATTTGCGAGCAGTGCGCGTAGATGGCGCGGGCCCGATCGATTTCGCCGAGTTTCGTTTCCATCTCGGCGAACAGCATGCACATCTGGCGGGATTGCGCTTCCTGGAGGACCTCGATGGCCTTTTCGTAGATCTGGCGGGTGCGCGGGATTCCGTAGATTTCGGCGGCCTTCTTGATGTACAGGTTAAACATGGCGAACGCTTCGTCCTCCTTGACGGCGGTTGTTGCGCGCTCGTAGACGGCCATCGCGTGACGGGCCAGGCCGTGATCTTCCTCGAGTTTGGCGTACAAGAGGTACAGGTTTTTCGCCAGGTCTGGGGGACATCCGTCGAGGCATTGTTCGAAGAGATCGCGAGCACGTTCGAGCTTTTGGCCGCCGTAGCGTTTGAGGAATTTCGTGAGGTAGGTGTTCCAGATGTCGTACACGTTGGGCCACTTGAACAGGGAGATGCCCTTTTCGTACGCTTTGAACGCTTCTTCAAAGTAGTTGTGTTCTTCTAGGAAGAGCGCGTAGTTGATGATGATCTGGGGCGTGCAAATCTTCAGGTCGATGATGCGGTCGTAAACTTGCTTGCAGGTTTGGAACGTCCCGAAGGACTCTTCAAGATCCGCGTACATGGACCATAGCTTGAGAGATTTATAAACGCGCATCTGAACCGTCTCCGTATCGTCGTGGTAGGCAACCTTCCGCTTGGGCATCGCCGTTGCGCGCTGCATGATCTTCAACGCTTCGTCGTAATTCTCCGCGCGGATTTCCATCTCGGACCACTCGCACCAAACGCTGGCCAGTTCATCCACCTTCAAGTAGTCAACCTGGACGGCCTTTTCAAACACAATCCTCGCATCCGGAAGCTGTTTGTTCTTTTCGTAAAACTTGGCAAACTCAACCCACAGCGTGTACAGCTTGCCAACGGCCAGTTTTGGCTGAACCGTGTGCACCGCCTCCGTGTACGTGTTGATGATCTCGTGGGGCTTGCCCTCGAACAGCTCGATGCGCTTGTGCCATTCGGCCACATTGTGCGGATTCTGCCGCAGCAAGACACTGTTCAACAGCAGCAACCGACGCTCCATCAGATATTCAAAGCGAGACATTCGAAGTTCCACGTCAATTTCTTCGTCCTCAGTCGGGGTCGGATTCTTGGCCATCTCTTCCATCACTTTGCTCAAGCTCAGTTCCTCAAACTGGGCGTACGCGTCAAACACCTGGCTAAAGTCACGAACCGTCGTTACGGTCTGGATGGCTTCCTCGTAGATATCCCGCGCCCGATCGAACAGTCCACTTCGAACGTAATAATCGGCCAACGAGTTCCACAGGTGACCCAGCTGGTCCGTGTAACGACGCAGACCTCCCCGAATGATTGCGTCCACGTTCAACGAGTGAACCTTGTCCGGATTCTTGGAAATTAACTCACACAGCTCGTTCCACAGCTGATGGTTCGACTTGCCGTGCTTCGACACAAAGTTCTCGTTGTCCACGATGCTGGCCAACTGCTGCGCCGCCTCGTCCAAATGTCCAATCGACACCAAAAACTCCACGTACTCCTCCGCGTCCTCCGGACAAAGCTTCAGATACCTTCGCCAAACTCGAACCGCCGTCTCCGGGATGTCAAACTTGCGCAAAAACTGCAAATACAGCGGCCACATCCGGTGGTGCTGCGTAATCGGCAGCGCCCTCAACGCCCTATCGAACAGCTGCCTGGTCCGCGTTATCCGGCACTGCCCGGTCATGAACGCACAGTAATCCATCCAAATCCGGGGCATCTTGTGCATAAACACCAACGCCCGCTCGAACGCATTATTAACCTCCTCATACTCCGAATCCGTGATACACTTGCCCTTAACCTGCCGCCGCAGCGTCTTCAAATAGTTGTACCAAAGTTTGTACGACCCGGGCAGCTCCTTCAACGCTCGCTCAAACACCGTATTGATCACGAACTTGGGCGCATTGCGCTTGTGCTCGACGTACCGCATCCAGTGCTTGACCGAGTACGCGTTCCGGAGGATTTCCTCCTCGTACGGCAGGTCCTCTTCATTCTGTGGCGTTGAAAAATAAACAACTTGTTAGAGGAAATTTATAAACAGCGATTTAAGCGATACTTACGAAGAAGACATCCGCCAAATCAACGCCCGCAGATATCGGCATCGTGGCTCGGCTTGTTGCGACCAGTTTGAGGCAGGTTGGAACCGGAAAGCACGGGAAATTCGAGGGAAATAGGTATCACAATTTTTAGGAAAAACTTGCTAAACGTTTGTAAACAACCGGTGCGAAACGCGTTTGATTTCTTTTGACGTTTGGGATTTGTTGATGTTGCCCCGCGATGCAGTGGCTGGTAGCACCAGCCACTGCACTGTGGGGAGCGTTATTTAAATTTGGGCAAAAACATATTTACACAACTCCCTAAAGATGATCGGAAGGAACCAGGAGGATGCTAAAGGCCGCCATGTTGGGTGGCAAATTACACAGTAGTTAAGTTGAATGTTTCATGTGATAAAAGTACAACTTTGAATGAGGTCAACTGCCCGATGTGTCCTTAATAATCCAAACTTTAGTACTTTATTTTGCAAACAAATTGATAAAAATCACCTGAAAAACATACACTAACTTTAAAAGTTACATACTGGTAACATTTTTCATAAAATCAATAATTATTTTATAGCCCTTTTATGCCTGCAGTTTTTGTACTTTTTTTATAGTGCGCAGTTACTTTGTATGGTTCCGTAACGAAAAGCTGTTCTTTTGTGCTGGCGCCGTAATTGACAGCTCCCTTTTGTTCTGGTGCCGAAGTTGACAGCTTGTGTTGGCTGCATGCGAGCTGCCTGTAGTGAGATATAGATGTCACCCGCTTGGAAGGAACGCATAGCTCCATATCTGGAGTTTTTTTAAAAGGTCCAATACCATTTTTTTAGTTTTTGCTTTTTGAGTGTTTTTTAATACCCCTGACTCAAGGCGGTTTCCAAAACACCCAAAAAGCAAAAACTGAAAAGGAACAGAAACAGAAAGTGGTCTTGGACGTTTCTTCGCGCGGTGCTTGTTTGCAATAAGTTTTGACAAAAAAAATGATTTCTAGAGTTTTTTTAAAGGTCCTATAAACTATTGTATTAGGTTTATAGGACCTATTAAAAAACTCTAGATTTGTTCATTTGAATGCGACTGAAAATTTCAAACGTGTCTATATTTTTTTAAATTCCAAATTGTCGTATAATTTCGAATCTCAAAACACAGAATCTTAAATAATATTGAAAGATGTATTTAGTATTTTTGCTATAATAAACCAGAGTAAACCAGAGGGAAAATTCTAACAATTTAGGAATTTAAGAATTGGGTGCTAAAATGAAGCTTAAATTTGTTACATTATTGTTCGCAATGATAGAGCTATGATTTTGGGTCGCATCATCATCTTTTGTGTTGAATCCTGACCAAATACCCTATCCTAATAACACATTTTCAGGTTCCTGGCGCTCGTTGCAGCTGCCCTAGTAGCAACCTGCGCTAACTAACATTCCCGTCCCTTAAAATCGAGATCTACAAACTGACATGGCGGGCGCCGCGGGTGGCCAATAACTACCTATTAGCAACTGATCTAGCTTTAGCAACCGTGGTGTTTTATCTTTTCAGCGCATTCATACATGCTGTTGATAAGGGAAACACCACTAGATCGTCGAAGCATATGACCAGTAGTGCTGAAAGGATATTACGGTTCTGTTCAGCAACGGAGGGGCAACCATGGGTGGTTTCTCATGCTCATAATAATATTGTCCGTTTCTCTCGAAAGTACACGCCGCGCGGCATTTCAGAATGTCCCGCAGACACTGTTGCCAGCGATTTTCTGCACTTTTGGTGCAATAAAAAACATTCCCGGCAACAATGCCATGCAATTCGAAGAAGAAGATCATCAAAAACAAAACGCACAGTATTGGAATTGACAGCGCGCATTTGCCGAAAGTGCGACGCGTCGTTTCGAGGCTGGTATGCCGCGTGTCTTTTTCGGGAATACGCGCAGTAATCTAAGCTTCAAATTTGTTCTGCAAAAGCAAAAAGTGCGCAGCCACGACCGCTAGCACCAATCACAAAGAAATAATTCGTTTGTCGGTTTCGGCCTCTTCCCTTTCTCGCCTCGCAAACGACGATATTCAAAACAAAACGTGTGCTTGTCTGACAGCCGGTCCGCGCGGTTTCACAACATGTTTTCGTAACCGAGTCTCTTTTTAAAATTTGTAACAAAAATCTCGCGTTTCTTTCGTGAAAACTAACTAAAAGTAGCGAAAAATGTTAGCCCACTTGAGGTTTCTAAATTCCTGTGGGAAAAGTGCAAAATACGTGCTTGGTTCGGTGAATTCACTCAACGCTGGAGCGTCAAATCTCCGTCGGTTAAGTTCCGGATTGGAATCACCCGAGGTGGACATCTCGCTCAGCACAGGGTAGGGTGGTCTGCTTAAACAGTTTAAATTATGTCTTACAATTTTCTATTTCAGTCGCGTAGTTCGCATTTCGTCCGGTAAGTACGCGCGCTTCGCCGATGGATGTTCCGTCGTGACGGTCGGGGACACGGCCGTGATGGTGACGGCGGTGGCCCGGCAGAAGCCGGGGGGCGGTGGGTCAAACGCTTCATTTTTGCCACTGGTGGTGGACTACCGACAGAAGGCGGCCGCGGCCGGTCGAATTCCCACAAATTTCTTGCGCAGAGAGATGGGCCCGTCGGAGAAGGAAATTCTGGCGGCGCGATTGGTGGACCGCTCGATGCGGCCACTTTTCCCAGCGGAGTTTAGATGCGACACGCAACTGGTGTGCAACATGTTGGCCATTGATTCGAGCAATCTGCCGGATGTGCAGGCGATAAATGCGGCTTCGGCGGCGCTCAGTTTGAGCGACATTCCGTGGAACGGTCCGGTGGGGGCGGTTCGGGTTGGGTTGGTGGACAACGAGATAATAATTAATCCGACGCGGAAGGAGCTGCAGCTTTCAGCGTTGGATTTGGTCGTTTCGGCTACGAAACAGAACCTGGTGGTGATGTTGGAAGGTCGGGGCAACATTGTGAATGAAAATGAGCTGCGGATGGCGATTAAGAAGGGCACGCAGGAGGCGCAGCTGATCATCAACGGGATCGAGAAGCTGCAGAAGAGCCACGGTAAGCCAAAACGGGCGTTGGAACCGTTACCGCAGGCCGATGAGGAGATTGAGGCGGCTGTGAGGACGATGTCCGAGATGCGGTTGAGGGAGATTTTCCGAGATTTCACGCACGACAAGTTTAGTCGGGACCAGGCGGTTAGTAAGACCCGAACGGACACGATCGATAAGGTTTGGTCGAGTTATCCTAGTGTAGATCCGGGATTGATAGGGGAATGCTTCAACAAGTTCACGAAAAGTGTCTTCCGGGAGATGGTTTTCGAGGAGAATCGACGCTGCGATGGTCGGTACTTGGACGACTTAAGGAAAATATCGTCCAGCGTAAACATGCACAAACCACTGCACGGTTCGGCGTTGTTCCAGCGAGGACAGACGCAGGTTTTCGCGACAGTTGCGTTGGATTCGCAGGAAAGCGCCCTAAAACTGGATCCCATCACATCTCTGGACATGGGCGTCAAATCGAAGAACTTTTTCCTGCACTACGAGTTCCCACCGTACGCGACTGGTGAAACGGGCAAGATTGGACCCGTAGGACGGCGAGAAATCGGTCATGGTGCCCTGGCTGAGAAGGGCTTACTGCCAATCATTCCAAACGACAATCCGTTCACAATTCGCCTAACCGCAGAAGTACTCGAATCTAACGGATCCAGTTCGATGGCCACCGTTTGCGCGGGCTCCATGGCCCTCATGGACGCGGGCATCCCCGTTCAGGAAGCAGCTGCCGGAGTGGCCATCGGCCTAATGACCAAATACGAAAACAACGACACCAAACACCTTCAAGACTACCGAATACTAACCGACCTGCTGGGCATTGAAGACTACCTCGGCGACATGGACATGAAGGTCGCAGGAACCCGCCGCGGAATGACCGCCATCCAGGCAGACATCAAAGTCCCCGGAATCCCGCTCAAAGTCGTCATGGAGTCCCTCCAGAAAGCGATGGAAGCGCGCTTCAAAATCCTCGACCTCATGAACGAGTCCATTAGCACCGTTCGCACCCTGAAAAAAGACTGCTGGCCCGTCACGGACAAACTCCAGATCGAGCCCCACCAGCGATCGAAGCTGCTCGGGCCCGGAGGAATCAACATCCGACGGCTCTACCTGGAAACCGGCGTCCAGTTCAGCCAGGAAGACGAAAACCAGTTCCGGATATTTGCCCCCTCGGAGGCGGCCATGCACGAGGCGAAAGAGTACCTGGAAACGCTGATGAAGACGGAAAAGGTGCCGGATCTGGAGTTTGGCGCAATTTACACGGCGAAAATCGTCGAGATGAAGGACACCGGCGTGATGGTGACGCTGTACCCGTCGATGTCGCCGGCGTTGCTGCACAATTCGCAGCTCGATCAGCGAAAGGTAAGCGAAATTTTGATGTTTGGGACTGGGAGACTGGAAGACTTGAAGACTAGAAGACTAGCCAGCATTGCCTTGGCGTTCTCGATGGCGAGATTCCTACTCGAAATTTGGTGTCTGAAGGCTTGAAACGTTGAGGCAATTTAAACCTCTTTTTACTTAAGATCCAATCCATCCCTTGATTTCAACTGACGACCAGGAACTCTACCAAGAGGGCTTTCTAGACAGAAATTTAACAACACATTCAAAGTATGTTTACATGGCAGATGGAGGTTTGTTTGCATCAGATTTGCTTTCTCTTTCTAGCAAAAGTTTTTTGTCAAGCGATTTCTAGCTGGTTTTTTTTAACTGACTGCCCGATATTTCAGCCAACATATTTCGCAGGGCTGTGACAGCTCGAGCTCGATCATTGTTTGCATCAGGACACTGTGATGAGAAGTTCGTCATTTTTGGATTAAATTATTTTTTTTACTAGGCTTAGAAAGCCTTAGAAAAGTTTTTTACCCAGGGAGACGACTCCTACACCTGGACAGAGTTAACGACCTAATCACTAAAGAGTAAAATTATGTTTTGGTTACTATTAGAATTAATAATAGCACTCAAACATCAAAATCAGTTGTTGAACTTATGTTGACATTTCAATCCAATTGATTTATGAGCATTGGCTGATTCACGAAGTGATTTGTTTACCTTTTTTGGGAGGGTACCAAACGTCATACCATACAAAATTGCTGCCGGATCTTTTCTGGGAGAGATACGCAATTTGTATTGATTTGACGTTTGCTGAGGGTACCGAAAAGCTTGGTTATGTTCTACTTGCAAAATCAATATGGTATCAAACTTTTAGCAGCTGTCATTTCAAAGGTTTTTTTAAAATAATTTTTCCTTCTCATGGCAAATCCATTGTTAGAATATCCAATTACATCAAAAAGAACAAATCATAGTTGAAAGGTACTCCAAAACTCTATTAGGTTATAAGAATTACGAAATTGTGAATTGATTATTTACTATTAAAAACAAATTGAATTGAATTGAATTTTGACAGCTGTCAGTCGTTGAAATTAAGGAAGTATTAGACTACGACAAACAAACAAACAAATTCGCAAACAAATTTTTTGATTGTTTAGCAGTTTGTCTGCACGTCAGCCTGCATACATTTGACTTTGATTGCGAGTTTGGCAAACTGTTCAAACAAGAAATAGTGCGGGTTTGTTGTAGTCTAATTCCTCCTTAAATTATTTTCAAATGTCGGGTTTTGAAATTTTGAAAATATTTTTATGGAAAAATAAAAAATAATCACAATACAATACTTGTTCTTTATACTTAAGGCTACCAACTCTTGCTGAGCAAAAATCCGTACACTTTGCCGATATGACACCATGGTGTAACAAAAACTGTCAATGAGTTATTTAGATAAATTTAATTTAATAAATTTGAGAATTAAAAATATAAAACTTTGTCGTTTTTACAGCTAACAAATTTTACAAAATGCTATCAGAGTGCTTATGACTTGCACGTTTAAAAGTATTCATAAAATAAACCGTGATTTGAATCATTATGTTCTTCAATTTTTTTGTTAAACGTTTAAAAGTTTACGAAATTTCAAGTTTGTTTTTACGAATAATATCGTTCTTAGTGTTTTGTGGGCTACCAATATTTTGATTTTTTGAAAAAAAAAAGTATTGATTCAAAAAATCATTATCATCAAAGATTTTTGGCCCGTTCTGGAAATTTCTGAAAAATTTGTATGGAAAATTATATGGACAAACTAATGATGCAAAATGGCTTCTTTTGGCATACTGAAGGCACCAAAAAAGTTTTAGAAGTTTTAGATGGATAAAAAAAATACAAAAAAAAAAAAATACAAAAAATACAAAAAAAAATAAAATAAATAAAAAATTAGATAATTAAATAATGGCATCATTAGTGCGCTGACCACGGGGACGCGCTGTCTTGTTTTTGTATGCTTATTATCATTTCTTTTGTGTCGCTGTTTGTGTGCTTGGGTGCGGGGTTATTGTATATAGGTGAAGGGATTTTATTAAATATTCATTATATTGTATTATTATATTTAAGATCAAAAGTGCAGTGCTTCTTGGGACGCGCAGTCCTGTTTTTTCGTGATAATTTTCGTCTCTTTTGTGTTGCTATTTGTGTGCATGGGGTGATTGGTTTTATGTGATTAGGTTTTATTTTTTATGTTATTTTCTTTCTCTCCATTTCCTCAGTTTGATTTGCGATGCCTTTCCGTCGGGTCGTGTTTTTTTCGCGTTCGTCGTCGGTGTGTTTTTCGTTTTTTGTTTTCCGTTTTTTTTCGCGTGCGTGTATGTGTGTAAAGGTGCGGCTGGCTCTGGTTGTCATCGATGACAATTGAGCCAGTCTGATTTGCGATGCCTTTCGGTCGGGTCGCAGGGTTTTTTCGCATTCGTCGTCGGTGTGCAATAACAACAAAACCTTATCATACCATTTCAGCTCGATAAACATTGTAACTCGTCGTTCGCTTCGTTAATCAGTACCCCACTAAACATGAATCATGTAAAACTCGTAAAAACATCTCAATTAAAAAGTCAGACTGTTAAATCCTTCATCATTTAATTACAAATAATTTTGGTTCTATCTGTCCACAGCCGGCTGTCTAAGATAAAACCATTTCAATTAAAAGTTAACAGCCGATAAACGGGAAATGACTCATCCGCAGCATCCGATTGCTTGCCTTGAGAATAAAACATAATACCTTTCAACAAACACTATGATTTTGGGTCACATCATCATCTTCTATGATGAATCCTGACCAAACACCCTATCCTACTAACAAATTTTCAGGTTCCTGGCGCTTGTGGGGTGTAAGCACAGAGTAAATCAGCTGCCCTAGTAGCAACCTGCGCTAACTAACATTCCCGTCCCTTAAAATCGAGATCTACAAACTGACATGGCGGGCGCCGTTGGTGGCCAATGACTGTTACCTATTCGCAACTGGTCTTGTTTTGGCAATCATGGTGTTTTATCTTTTCAGCGCATTCGTACATGCTGTTGATAAGGGAAATACCACTTGATAGTCGAAGCCTATGATCAGTAGTGCTGAAAGGATATTACGGTTCTGTTCAGCAACGGAGAAGGACAACCATGGGTGGTCTCTCATGCTCATGCTCATGCTCATGCATAATATCGTTCTTAGTGTTTTCACGAACACTTTTCTAGAGTTTTTTTTATTGAAATGACAACAGTTTACAACAGTTGACCATCGTCCGAGACGGTTGGCTCAGCAGTCTCAGCAAATCAGTTGTTTTATTCAATTGGAAATATTCTACGTGCCTGGACCACAACAACAACAAAACACAACGTAGGGAATTATGAGCCGGCCCCTTGGCCGAACAACTTCTTTTTAGTCAAACTTTTCCCCCATCGACTTTTTTGAATTGTTCGATTTAATTTGATTTTAAAAAGGTCAACAAATAGAGAATTTTTCTAATTTCAGAAAGTTGATTTTTTTAACATAAAAAATTCGGACCAATAGAGCATTATCACACTCAAACCCAGATGGTTTGACACCAACTGTTGTTAAATGAACGGGGTTACTTTTTAGTTTGACACCCCCTTTTTACACGGAGTTCACACACACTACTAAACGTTTGTTTTGATAGTGTGCGTGAGCATCGTGTAAAAAGTGACAGGTCGTCACTTTTTAGTTTGACTTCGACCAACCAACGGGATACAAACTAAAAAAGTGTCAAAATTGTCAGAGATGCTTTTCTTTCAAAATTCCTTAAATGCAAAAAAACGAAAAGAATTCGCAATTTATACCTAAAAGTAGCTATAAATCAAAAACAGTACATTCCATAAAAAAAAAGTTTTAAAGTATTTTTTGATTGCAAATTCAATTTTGCTCGAAAAAAATATTTTTTTTGCCGGATTGGTGTCTTCGGTGTTGATCATAAAATCCTTTCTTAAATTACAGAATTTCATTCATTTACATACCCATTTTGCATGACCCCAAATATGTATGAAGACCTGTGTGGAAAAACTAATGTTGCAAAACTGCTTATTTTGACATAAGGAATGCATGGACGTAGTTGCAGGCCAAGGACTGATACCTAAGAGCATGCAATGACACTGACCTTGTTGCGTGCTCTTCGGTTGACGTCCACGTAAGGAACATCCTGGAAGGAGCGTAACTAACTACATCCGTAGTTCTGTTAGATCATCCGAATTATCTGATGAACAGTATAGCTCTGGTTCCTTGCGAGTGTCCTATTTTCTTACCTCCACGTTGGCTTGGTTTTCATGATGACCTAGGTGGTGGCCTGTGGAAACGGCTCGTAAACCTTTGACCGTCGTGAGTCAGAATCGAGACGGCTAAAAGAAAGGGGCGCGCCAATGTGGGAAAGGGAAGTAATTTGTGATTGTAGACGGTATTGTTTTGATTCGCAGTATGTTGAGTCAACTGCTGTGGATGTACCTGAAACATCGCACAACGGGGTTTCTCTTCTTTTCATTCTCAGCTACCACCTATTTCCTATTTTTATTTTGCTCTTCTGATTCCCAATTCTTCACTGATTCTTCTATTTAATATCCAACATTTGATTTTAATTTTACTAACTTTTGATTCTCTTATCTCTCAAAGCTTTTCCACTCTTTTCTATCAATTGATACTACTGTAACAAACTTTGTTTTGTTTTTTTTTCCTTAAAAATATACTTTTCCTTAATGTACTAGTAACATCAAGTCTATTTAACATTCGCCTAATCTTTTTTGATTTTATTGCGAATTTATTTATTTGAATAATTCTTTAGGTATCTGTCCTATAAATTATCATTACTATATTCTATGCTTGTTTTGTATCTCTATTTATTAACTATTGTCTAATTTTACATCTAATACATCTAGCTTCTCATTTTTATTCTTCAAAATACGCTCATCATTCTCTTACTATTGATACTTGATTTTTATAAAATAAATTCTCTTTTACTGTCTATTTTTTTCAATCTTCACCCTTTTTTTTGAAACAAGTGAGGTTTGAGCCCTTACTCAATTTATGGAATGACTAAAGGATTAACACAAATATTACTATTGTATTTTTGGTAAACTTTCATAACATGCTTAGGACCAAAAATTGTAACAAAACACCGCGACAAAAGAAATAGCAACAGATAAACAGACTCAACAATAGGGAAGATTTCAGGAGAAAACAAGACACAGTAAATAACAATAAGTTTTTGAATTCAAACTAAAAATAAAACAGTTTTTGCTTTAATGAAAGTTGAAAGGCACACTATAAATGGTTAGGCGCTTATACTTACATCAAACCCTACTTAATGTACCACCCCCGGCCGAGTTAAAATGCGTAACCAGAAAAGAAGGTGTGCATGCCTGGCACGAACACTCAAAGCGTGTTCTAGCGTGCTGCTCGTACTGACTCAGAGCAAGGGTGAGATGTAGGTGTAAGGGCAGTGCGTGTTCGTCGGGAACCTAGTGCATAAGATCGGTCAAGGCCCGTTCTTACACTGAAAATTGCGAATTGCGAATAAGGAATGCATGGACGTAGTTGCATCCAAATCAAAAAATGAAAATTTGAAAATCGTGAACAAATTGCGAAATTGTAGAGATCTACTACTCCTTATTGACCGGGAATTGAATTGAATTAAAATTCTGAAAAAATATCAATTGATGACATCCTGGAATTTAGTGCCTCTATTTTCATTGTTAAAAATTGAAATATATATAACATCTATAATATTTAAAAGGGCTTTTTTTATTTTTTCTATTTTCGTTTTTTAGTCTTTTTTTTTTGTTAAAACGCCAATCGAAGAACTTATTAACTTATTTAACAATGATTGTTATTTTGTATAGGTTTTGTCTGAAGCAATACTTACCTGTAATTGGTTTAACATTTTTGATGCTTGGAATGGTTTATATAAATGTACAATGTTTTGGAATTTAAATTTTGTGGGTTGCCTAAATTTGATTTAAGTTGTTTTGACTGAATGATGGAATTTTACTTAAAATCCTACCTTAATTATTTAACAATTTCAAGACAAATTTAACAGACTGTCGTATAAAAAACAACAACAATTAGAAAAGAATTCAAAATCTTATCTAAAAAAAAAACAACTCCCCCAACTTCCACTCTATTGCAGATCGCACACCCGTCGGTACTAGGCTTCGAGGTGGGCTCGGAAATTCAAGTCAAGTACTTTGGCCGCGATCCGGTGTCCGGGTTTATGCGCCTCTCGCGCAAAGTTCTCCAAGGTCCTGCCTCCTCCCCGGTCCGCAATCTTGACCGCTCTTCTTCCAACGGCAATGGAAGCTCGCACGATGTGAAGTCCTCGTAGGGTAATTTCACAGAAATAAAAAAAGACTCTAGAAGTGTGTTCAAAAGTAGTGTTTAATGGTGCTTAAAAACCTTTGTAAATAATTCACTAAAAAATACAATCGTAAGACAAACCGTAACTGGGGTGTGACTAGGTGTTTTGTGAAAGAAATTGTCCCTAACGAATTAGTAGCTTTCCGGTACGATCAGCGCGATTCCAGCTGCGACGAGCTGCGCTCGACTTAGTCCTTGTCCAATTTCGATTGCAATCTGACAGATTAGTGCATCGCGGGAGATGTTGTTGTACAGCGCAATCTCGAACCGATCTTCCCTTTTGGCGCTCGATTTTTGATCCACGGTTGACACAGCATAGTCCAAAATGAACGGTCCCGTAAGGTTGGAACCAGATTGCGGAGTTCCGTGCTGGATTCCCAGCTTGCCGTTCGTTAGGCAACCGCCGTCGATCTAGAAATTAAGACATAATTTTAAAAAAAGTTAGTTAGACGTTAGAAAAAAGCGTTCGTATTCGTATCTTACCAACAGCGACGCCACCGTAACCGCCTTCTCCCGCTTCCGCTCGTCAAAGTACGCACACAGCTTCAGCTCCGTGGTGGACACGCCCAGCTCCTGCGACTTGACCATCTTGAGCGTCGTCAAAAAAGCCTCCACGTTGAACAGATTGTTAAAGTTCACCTCCACGATCGGGTTCTCCTCCGCGACCTTGTTGTACAGCAGTTCCGTTTCGCGCGTTTTAAACCCAATCGCCTTCAGGTACTCGATCACCGTCTTCGGCCCGCTCCAAAGCCTCCGCCACTGCAGCGGCACCTGGTTGTCGCAGATGGTCGTCAGGATGGTGCGATCTTTGCCGGAGATGGTCGCGATCTCCTTGAGTGAGCCCTTGATCGTTTGCAGACACCCGTCGATCGCTTCGTACAGGTTGCGCACGGTAGTTAGTTCCGAGAGCACGAAGATCATCCACGGGTCGTGGCGGTTCCGGTTGCGATCGATGACCGAATCGAGGCGGGTGGCGATCGTTGCGTTCTGGAATTGTTTGTTCGGGGTTAGTTGGAGATTATTTAGAATATATTAATTCTTACCATCAGCTTGTTCCAGAGATTGATGATCGGTTTGATCCGCTTCTCGTAGTTCTGAACACTTCCGCCACTGAAGTAGCTCTGACGCAGCTCTTTCAAGGTATTCCTACAAAAGATGACATCCCTAGAAGCGTTCGTAGATGCTGGTATTCCGTACAGATTGGGCGTATCCGTGTCCGGTAGCTGCTCGACGACCTTCAAGTAGTCCTCCAAATGATTCGAGTTCGGAAAGCTAACGTTCATGAACATCGGCTGCCACCGGCTCGTCATGATCTTCTCGTCGAAGAATTCCCGCAGCAACAGCTCCAGCTTCTCAAAGTCGTTATCGTTGTCGATGCGACCTCCGTAGCCAACCTTTTCGCAGAGACCCTGTATCAGTGGCCAGTGAATCTTGAGCGTGTTCGATCCCTCCGTATACCGAATCAACTGCATCGCTGTTCGCAGATCGGACTCGCAAAAGTCGTACCACTTGCTCCAACCTTGCGGCACGTACGATCGTCGTTCCTGCACAATCGAATGCAGCAGAAACAATCCCACGTACAGCTTGATCGACTTGTAATCTCGCTTCTTAGTCGCGGCTCCGCCGTGCTGTTCCAGCAATAACTTCATCTTGTACTTTAGTCCGGACGGTGGCTCGAACATAACCTTGTTGCACTTCTTCAGAAACACTTCGTACAGGTTGCGATCGGTTTCCGACGTCAGCCATAGACGGAATCCTTCGGCCGGAGTTGCCTGCTTGAGTTCTTCGTCCAGATGCCGTAGCCAGTGCGGAACGGTGTGGATGTTCTTGATGCAGGCCCAGCCTCCGGCCGATGCGGCTTCCGTAATCAGCTTAAGTGCCTCCTGTTCATGACCCTTGCTGACGGCAAACTCGGAGTACTTTGAAAGGCCAATGGTTTGCTTGGCGAATTCTCGTATTTCGTCCGAGGGATCAATGCCGGAGGCGGTTATCAGCAGAAGTGGTTCCTCAGAGGCACTTTCGTCGGAAAGGACCTTGACGGAGGGACGTGTACTATACAGAGTTTTAAGACCCAAGATGTTTTGAACAGAGCGGGTGATCGTTCGGATCAGCAGATCCGGTCTAAGCACTTGTGCCACCAGGATAGACTGGAAGTCACTGACGCCAACTGGGACAATCCCGTCGTTCGATTCGATATACTTCTCCCAGTTGTTGACGTTGTCCAGGTTCAGCTTAGCGTACAATTCCGGATGTTGCTGCTTCAGAGCGATCAGCTTCGGAACGCACTCCTGCTTAACCCAGGAAGGAATCTGCTGATCCGGGGTGTGCTCTGCATTGGTAAAGTTGAGCACAAACGATTCCCACTCCTTCTCGGGAATCTGCTCCGAAAATGCTTGCTTGCAGATGTTCAATCCCAGGATCATCTGCTCGTTCTTTGGCGTGCTACGACTTAACAGCGAAAATATTCTTCTGATCAGCAGCTTGTACAGCTCCTCTACACTCGAGTGTTTCTCGTTATCGATGACCGTCAAAAATATCGACGTAAATTTGGCCACGTTGATGCTGTAGAACCGTTTGATACCCATGTAGAACTTGGAGGCCAGCCTGCACAACTCCTTACGGCGATCGTAGTGCTCCATCAGTTGGTCCCGTATTCCGACAAACTCACCCAAAGACTGCTCGATCGAGCTTGCACTGGCCTTGATACTGTTCAGCGTATTCAGCAACGGATCATTCTTCAAGATATCTCCAGACGACGAAGACAACTCCTGTAGCAACTTGTTCTGCAAGCTCCGCTTTTCCTTCATCAGCTTTCCCTCCTCCTGCAGTAGATCCACACGCTTCTTCTCGACCTCCGGATCCTTCGCCAGCACCCACCTCGCGGTTAGAACATCCGTCAGCCCAGCGACCGTTGTGGTGAACATCAGGTTCATAAAGTGCGCTTGCAGTTCCGCTCCCAGGTTTATGCGTTCGTTTTGCGTTACCAGTATCAGCTTGAAGTCGTCGTGCAGGTCGATCAGCTTGTTGCCGACCTGAACCATACGCTTGTTGAATCGACTGTGGATGCGGGTGAAGAACAGGGATAGCAGTGGAGGTTCGATCGAGTTGACGTTGCGGACAATCAGGATCTTTCCGAAGCGAATCGCTAGCTCCAAGATGTAGCCGAATCGTTCCGCAGATTGGTGCGTTAGCTCGAAGGTTCGGTTCAGGTACTGAAGGTAACTCGTTAGCCACTTTTGACCTAGCTCAGTGGGATCTACTAGTAGAGGGACCGGTGTAACGCCAAACGGTAGCATCAAAAATTGATTCAAAATGGTTGCATTCTCCCGATACTGCTGGTCTGCTGTCAGTCCCATGCTTTCCCATATGATCTTGTCCTGATTGGTGATGAGTTCGTCAAGGTCGAATGGTTCCTCGCGCACCAACTGTGCAATTTTGTTCAGTACGTTTTTTCGTTGATCTAGAGATAGATGCGACAAGTGCGTTATACAGAACGCTGTCAGGAAGCTTCGCTTGTCCATGTTGGCTATTGTTGCGTTCAGTTCCTCGAGTTCCGTACTCCAGCTTACATACTCAGAACTCAAGCTCTGTACGAGCACCTCCGCTGAATGTAGCGTCTGCTTGGCATCTTGCAGCTTGATCTCCAACATGGCAGCTTCCTGCGTGTAGCTATTCAACTGTTCCGACAGCTCTTTAACCTTGCCGTTTACATTATCCAACCCACTGGATAGAGATTTCATCTCGGATTCTGCCTTTTCCAAGTTCTCCCGCAGCTCCATTTGTTCCCGCTCAAGCGGCTTGATGCTCTGAATTACCTTCGAATATTTCACGTTCGCCATTACCCATGCCGCTAGGGGTGCAGCTGCCGCCGAAGCTCGCTTTGCATTTTTCTGCTCGTACGAATCTGCTTTCGTTTGCAGCAATTTCTCCACGGATGCGCAGTTTTCCGGACTGATTCGTACCGGATCCAGCGACCGAATGTCCTCCTTAACCCCACGCTTCGCCAGGAATGTCTTCATGCTGTTCCACGACGTATCCCGGATACCCATCAACCGCAGTACACCCTCCAGGATATCACGAACCGCTTCCGGTGGTGCTCGCAGCGATCGTATCTCCGACAGGGCTTCCGTCTTGATCTGTCCGACTGCAGCGCTCGCCTCGCGAAGTATCGGTTCCACCAGACTGAGTTCTTCTTCGATAGCCTTCTTCCGCTCCATGAGCTTGACGCTACTCTCCTGCGTCTTCCGTTGCAGTTCCAGCAGTTCCGTTTTCTGATCGTTCGCTCCTCGCATCGTGCTGGATATCATCTCGAGTGATTGGTTGGCGAGCTTCCGCTTCTCCGCGAGTGCTTTCTGCTTCTCTTCGGCTTCCAACTTGAGCTTCTCGACCACTTTGTGAGTTTCCGACAGCTTGTCGACGCCGATCTGAATCTTGTCTTTGTAGAGTTGCTTGTCGGATTTGTTGTTGGTGTAGATATGACGGTACGAGCGGACCAGCAGCGTTCTTCTCTTCGGTGAGTAGGTCCACTCGCTGATGTTGCCATCAAGAAGATCGTTGAAGAATGTTGGCTGTGGTACTACCGGGTCTTTGCCAATGTCCGCAAGGTATCTCGTCAGACTTGCACAAGGTGTAATTTTATCTTCCAGTATCCAAAGCATCTCCGATTTGTGGTACAGCGCCGAGTAGTTCTCAAAGAGTTCTCGAATTTTCGGCGAAGAATGTTCTAGCAGTATCACCAAGTGGAAGTTATTCCTCAAGCGTTGCAGAAAATAGGTAGCCAGCGGCATTTGGAATGATTCCAGAGCGGCTTGAGCCTTCAACGGGTTCGCCAAATTCTCCAGGTCGTCACCGAAGAAGTCGGTCAGTTCGGCGCCTTCCAAGATAGCTTCACAAGTTTTCATAATGTCGCCAAGATATTCGATAACGGAGTGGTCAATATAAAACACGACCGGTTCGTTTTCCAAGGCGCAGTTTTGCATGACGATTTTCAGATCGTTGTTAAAATCGATCAGCGAATAGTTCCGGGAGGTTTGCGGAAAAGCAACCTTGATGTTCAGCATGGAACAGGCCACGTAGATGACTTCCAAGCGGAAGGAACCGATCTTTCCGCAGATTACTAGGTTTGTTTGAGGACGGGAAAGAGCACGAACGGTTGAAGCGATGAGGTTTAGGAAGGTATCCGACATGGGAACGTCTACGACGATTACTTCGGAATCTGGAAAAGGAGATTGATTAGTTATGGTAACGTTAGGAACACTTGCTGACACTTACTACACATCTCGATCGTCTGATTGACCATCTGCTTCAGGTACTCTCGATCTACCAGTTGCAGTTCGGAATTCTTTTGACCTTCCTTCGCAACAAACACGGCACTCGAATCGGACTCCAGCAGCATTCGGAAGTTGTCCCTAACAATTTCATCGAACGCCTGCCGATCATCATCGGTCACCAGTCGATCCCGGAATATCCGGTTGCACTCGTACCGCAGAGCTTGACTAAAATTCTCTTCAGGGTAGTGCAGAATTCCACTGATCCATCGTTCGATCATTTTCGGTGTGAATCGATAGTGCAGAACTTCACTGCGGTTGAACCGAGACTGAATTTCGAAGTAGATGTTCATGATCGCCCGTACGAGATCGTTCAGTTTTAGTTTGATAGGGGTCTTTCCAAGCTGGTTGTAGATTGGTAGTATCATGCTCTTGACGATACTTTCCATGTCTGTTTGGTTCGGGTACCCGATCCGCACCAGGTGACTTATGGACAGGAACCTGGGAGATATCTGTACCTTGCTTAGGTCCGAGAGGGATGCACAGATCTGAATTCCGGAAACGCTGATCCACTCGAGCGTGTCCGAGTAGAAGCCGCTGCGGTTGATGATCTGTAGTAGTAGTTCGACGACCTCGCAGGTTCCCCAGGAATCGATCGAGCACAGGTCGATGTTTTTGAAGTAAAGTACAATCCGGGAAAATTTGGGTCGGTACTCTTTTCCCTTCACCGTTGTCAATACCAGCGAGTTTTGCTTCAGGGTATTGAGGATGCTGGATGTCTTGAGCTGGGCACTGCAATTTATGGTCACCAGCTGGTATCCGTTGAATTCGGCGACGATCGTCTGCAGCAGTAAGCTCTTACCGTTACCGCTAGGACCAGCAAGGAGTGCTACCTGGCGATTCTTGGATCCAATTATATGTTTCAAGAGTTCTCCGTTCAGCTTCATTAGCGGAGTCTTAACCAGTACGTTCGTGTAGACGTTTTCGTTGATGAACGACCCAGCGATCTCATCGGTACTGTACAGCTCGATCATGTCTCGAAAGCTGTTGAAATAGTGGTACTCTGCGACTGAACTATCCGTTACGGTGATGTCTGCCCAAGAATAGACCTGGTTTGAGAGTTTGTTCTTTGCATCACTGTTGAGAACTCCGTTGAGTCCACACAGCAGATCTGTGCAGAACTGCTCGTTGCATTTGACACCATCGATCGCAAGTAAGGCAGATTCAGCTAGACTCACAAGAGAATATCCAGCAGGTCGAAATTTACGTTCCTCGATCCAGTCAATCGCTTTGAAGAAGTGCTGCTCCAGGTAAGACTTCAGGATATCGGCGTTGGCTTGCTTTGCCAGCCATGCGTTTACGATCAGCTGATAGGGGAGATCTTCTTCGTTTAGGTTTATGATTCCCATGCGGGAAATGGTGGCTGGTGAGGCCGTCGACAGATCGTGCGTCTCAAAGATAAAGTTGACGTTGCTACCGAACTGAATTCTCCAACCGGATGGCAACGTAAGCAGTCGGTTGTCGTCCAGTACCGAATTCAGAGCCTCTATCCACTCCGGGTCAACATCACCGTCGCAGATTATCCACGAGGTGACCGTTTTAGGTTCTGCGTTGACTGCAACTGCGGTAGACGTCAGTACTCCATCTGTCCACTGCCGGGTGTCCGGATCGAGGTTGCCCAGCAGTTGTACGCGGTTCATGGATTTCGGCGAGATGATGTGCGCTCGGATTGTGTTACCTTGGGTGAGAAGAGCCTCTTTCAGCACTGCTATTATAGTTGATTTGCCAGATCTTGGTGGTCCAATGACCACAACTCCCATTCGCTTCTGCAGCTGTGCGGCAAGTTCCAAGCACTTGTCCACCTGTCTGTTGTTTTGTTGAAATCCTAGCACTGAAAAAGCGTCTACCACCTTTGATCGCAACTCTTCATTGTGAGCGCTTGCGATCGCTACTTTCGGGAACACGCTGCCAAGAAGAATATCGAACCGTCTACAGTCAGCTAGCGTTAGTCGAGACATGGTGTTGGATCGGATTACGTTCACCGCTAGCCCGGCTTCCTGATCATAACTCAACTCGTCCTGAGATCCTTTTAGCGCCGATCCGCATGCAGATAGGATCGCTTTCAGCTCTCTCAAACCCCAGTCGTAGTGGCGCTGCTTGGACAGCATCTTGTTGGCAAGTTCAAACAACTCTACGATCTGCGCACCGATTTGATCGGCATGCTTAAACCCTTCCACAAATAGGGTAACGCGAGCGATTTGTTGCGGTCGTGGGGCTTGCATCGCTATTGGACGGAACAGTGCTTGCAGGTTCAGTGGAAGTTGTTGACGACCTCCGTACTCTTCTCCGGCGGGGTTAAGCGTAACGAATACACAGCAATGGCTGTTGAGCGGTATAGTTGCGTTGTTCAACTGGACCTCTTGCTGTTTGTCTTTAAGTGCAACCTGCAGCGGTTGTATCAGCATGGATATTGCGGAGAGCGTAGCTTCCTGAAGCCTATTGAACTCGTCAAAACAACCCCAGGCGCCGGAACGTGCTAGTCCGGAGAGGATCAACGCCATTGCGGCGGTATCAATTTTTTCATCACAGTTGAAAACCAACACCAGACGGCCTAGCATAGCTCCGAGAGATTTGACGCACTCGGTTTTACCGGTTCCAGCAGGCCCAAACGGATTACCTCCCAACCCGAGCTGCATCGCTTGGGTAAGGATCAGATAGCAGTTGTGTGCCAGTGAAGTGTACACCAGTTTGTTGTAGTTGCCGAGGAATTCGTAGGAGTATTCGAACTCAGCGTAGACCATCTTGACTATTACGGTCCCATTGCGATCGATGTAGAACTTGAGTTGCTGAAGCCAGTACCAGTCTTGGAGATTTGTTACGTTGTGGTTACTGAGGTAGTCCACGGTGGTAGATTGGTACACCAAATCTATTAGCAGAGATCGTAGTTTTATCTGAGTCAGCGTGTCGGTACTGTTGTGAAGCAGCGTCGAAAACCTATTTATCTCGCTCTGGATGTGTCTCTTGAGATCCGCTAGTTGCATTCCGGAGATTGCTTTCTCCGTGCGACGTGTAAAATGGATTGAGTTGACCAAACAGATAATCTGCATAGGAAAATCTCGGATTACGCGATCATCGAACGCATCGGACTCTAGACACTTTTTGATCAGGGCTTTCAAGGTCATTTTGATCTCTGCGACTAATGTATTCAACCATTCTTCAATCGGTGGTGTGATTGATATGGGATTCGTTAGTGATACTTCGTCACCTTCCTCACTCCAAAACGTAACAATCCGGGAGTCTTGTATTGTCAGCTTGAATATTCCAGGAAACAGCTTCCGTATGTGCTTCTGGATGATCGCTTCCTTCGAAGACTGACCCAATATTTCCAGCAGATCATCGTCCGATAAGAAGTAAAACCTGGAGAATACGTTTCGCTTTGTAGTGATGTATGAACTCAGTGCGTTCTGACATCGAGATATTTGGCTCTGTAGTGTTTCTATGATCGATAGGACGTTGTTGATTCGGTTCACGGACACCACCCTCGGATCATCTGCTATTTCCTTCATAATGTAGCGGAAGTTCTTGTCGATGCTTTTGAACACGGCTTCCTCTTTTTTCAACGTTCCAGCACCGAATATCGGCTGCAAGTAGATCCACTTCTTCTGAATCTGATTCAAATGGGTTATGATGTACTCAAGGTTGTTCAACTTTTCCTCCCAGACGTTTGCTTGATCTGAGAAAGACTCGAACGAGGCGGAATTCTTCGCCGACTGCAACAGAAACTGGTTGTCGCCAATCTTGTTCAAAGTTTCCGTGTAGTCCTTGATCAGCGCCACTGCCGAACCTTTCGAATCGGTATGTTCGATGAGCTTAAGCATTGCGGTTGCACTCCACTGTTCCAGCTCTACGATCGCTTGCCTAATGACGTGCTCGGATGCTGCTTGCCGTACGATCGATTGGATTTCTGCCGCTTGAAGTTGGAGATTTTCCGATACGGCGAGAACGTCTCCCAAGCACAGATCATGCTGGGATTTGGAGTCAATTTTCAATAGTTGGCAGATCTTGGCCCAGTGCTTTTCGATTAGGGCTTCCGACTGAAGAGAGCTAAGTATTGGAATGCACGCTCGATAGCGTTCCATCGTGGACACGATACGAGTGCTAGCGACACTTGGCGGCTGATTTGGGGATTTCTCCCACCGTGCTAGAAAGTCGGTTAAAATGTGTGGTCTACGCCGGTAGATGGTCCACTCTTCGTTGGCAACGGTGTCGTAGTCGTTGGTAAATTCGTTGAAGATTTCCCAATTTTTGCCTTGATCGCGGATCTCCGCTTCAAGTTTAGTGAATATCTCGTCGTAATTTTCGGGGACTTTGATGTTGAACTTTTCGGTTTGCTTCCGTAGGGTTTCTCGTTGACTTATGATGGTCTGCCACTGACCTTGGCGCTCCCGGAACAACGTCATGTCCGCGTTGTCATTGGTCTGGAAAAGGATACGTGAATCTTTGATGTTTGAATTTTATTTAAGTTATCTTACCTCGAGATCACGTATAGTTGACTCCCATCTGATCGAAAACTTTTCAGCTTCATTGTTAAGCTCGTTGATCTGCCTTAGAATATTTTCCTTAATAATATCCAGTCGACCCTGCAGCAGCGTCTGGTGGTTCTCGATCAACGGATGCAGTTGGTTCCACTGAATCAGAATACCTCCAAGAGCTGAAACACGTTCCTTGCACCATCCAGCCAGGCAGCTGTCCTTTCCCTGCAGTGACTTCATCAGTTCGGTCATCTTGGGCAGATCGCACACGATTTTTTCGTACTTTGCACTGGACTCCGAGATGCCCCATTCGTCCTGGGGGATGTTCTGCAGCACTTGGAACGAGTACGCCAAATATTCTTGCAGTACGGAAATGCTGTCCAAAATGGACGTTCGCAGACTGTTAGACAGCGCTTCCCAGTAGCGTCTGCTGATGGCATCGACGTCCGAGCACAGTGGAGCGTAATTGACGATCAGGCAGTCGATCTCCTTCTCAGACTGTTGAATCCGTGCGATCTGTTGGCTGAACTTTTTGCAAGCCCGGAAGTTGTTATCCCAGTGCTGCCAGGTAGTGCAGTGTACCGTACACAGCTGTTCCATGTCGGTCATACCGAGGGCAATGAACGGTGTCCAGCTGTCTCGAAACTCGATCAACTCACGGAACACTATCTCGGCCCTTTCGTAGAGTACGGAAAAGTGTTGAGCGTTACGTTCGATCATCACCTTGAAGATGGCCGAGCTCTGCTCCGACAGGCCTTTGAAACCCAACGGTTTCTCGATGAATCGACGAAGTTGTGAGTAGTATTTGGACTTGACTTCCTCTAGGGTTGGACGGAACTGAATTTGCTGCTGGCGAAACACCAAATCTACGTGGATGTCCGGGAGTTTCTGGTGGACATCCAGCAATCCGGCGACGTATTGGTACTCGAGCACCTTGTACAGCTGGTGATCCCAGTGTAATTTGAAAGGGTTCAGGTTGGTGTAGCCTTGCTTTTCGAGGTTAAAGATGATCTCACGGAGAGTTCGCATTTCCTCCTTCCACACGTTGCTCTGTCGTATCAGATCGGTGTCCATCAGTTTCAGTACAGACTTCTTTGCCTGCTCGTGATAACCCGTCAGCGCATTGTTGTCCTTGGATAGCCGCTTGATGGCGTCCTGCAGACTGGTTATGTACCGCTCAACGGAGTCTTCATCGTTCCAAGATACGGATTCACTCTTGACAAGGTTTGCGAACTCCATGGCGTTCTTCAGCATGATTGGTCGTTGACATGGGATCATCCGATCGCCGATTGTGTTGTGAAACAACGCAATCTGCTGTAGCCTTCGCGCGTATGAAATGAACTTTGTTGAATGTGTTATGCTCTTCTGAATCTCTGGATCCAGTTTCAGACCGAGGTTCTGCAAGTGGCGTGCTTCATCGCAGAACGTTACGATCTTCGGCCCAAAGGTGACCTTCATCAGCTGTCGTTCAGCTTTGTCGAAGATCACCACCGGTTGGTTTTCCCGAAGACTCAGCTCTCCATCCCGGATTGCGCTTTTCGAGTTTTCGGTCCAACTTTCAAAGTTGGCATGGATCATTGCTTGAATTTCTTCGTGGAACGCTGTTATCTTTCCGAGGGCTCTCTCGAAACCATCTCGATCGTGGAGAATTTTCGAGGCAACGGCTTCCAGCTGTCCGATTTGCTTCTCCACAACACGATACCAACGGGTTTCCGACACTATCGGTGTCACATCGTCTTCGGTGTAGTTCGCATTGGTCAGCAGCTCCCGGAGCTCACGGATGATCGTGGGAATGCTCTGAAAGAGCTGCTCCCGCTCAACCGTTAGCGTTTTCAGAACGTACGGTCGGTTGAAGATGTCTTTGTAGCGATCGAACACATGGATTGCCTGGCGTGGGTTACCGACGCTTTCGTGAATCTGTTGCTTCAACAGGGCCACAATCTTCTCGTCGATCTTGGCGAGGGATGCCTCCATACGTGACTTGGCGACCTCCCAGCGTTTGTTGCCCAGCGGAGTGAGGTCGTAGATGTTGATTTCCTTGAACGGTTCGGCAATGTCACTGATGTTGATAAAGTATTCGTCACTGTCGAAGAACAGCGCATACAGCAAGTCTTTGGAGTTTTTGATCTCCAGGATCTCGGTGTAGCGCGTGCGAAACTTGTCCAGCTGTTTGGACTTGTACGGGTCTCCGATCCACGCGTGTTGTTCGTAGTTGGGCCAGAACAGGCGCGTCAGACTGTCGAAGGTTTGATACCACGCTTCCAGCGTTTCCTTGACATGGTTGATGGCTGCATCCAGCAAAATCGATCCGGTATCCCAGATGTCCAGTTCGTTTAGGTTTTCGGTACACGTAGTGACGACGTGGGTGGCTGGAATGAAACTGTTGTTACCTGTATGTTTCTAGAACATTCATGCATGCTTACAGATAAGATCGAAAATGCTGCACATTCGATTCTGCGGGTAGTGGTTTGGTAGTCTCCAGATCTCATCCAGATGGGACTGACAAACGTCTATGAAGTCGTCTAGCTGGGTCAAGTTACCCTCGGTTGAGTCCCTACAATAAATCATACTAAATATCTCAGACTGACACCGATTTACTATCCATACTTCATGCTACTATTGACCTTCTCCAGTATCTCAGCGAATGATCGCGCTGCTTCGCGATCCGCTTTGGTGGGCAGCGTTCGTGTCTTTTGCACCCAAAACCCAATTTCATCCTGAATCGAGAGAATGCCGGATTCGGTCAGTCCCAACGACAGTCCCAGGTTGGAATGTAGGTTCTGCAGGATGTTCTTCACTTCGGACGAGTATTCGGATTTTTTCAATATGTACGGAGAGAAAACTCGCTGCAACGAGTTGTAGATGGACTTGGCGAGGCCTCCCTCTAGGGTTAGCATGCCGATCTTGGGTGCCGTCGCCGGACTGTGGTAGTCCAAGTTGGGGATCTTGTAGAACAGCAGGCAGTACTGCTCTTCCACGGGGACCGCATTTTGGAAAAGGACTTCGCCATCCAACGACACGGCGGCCAGAATCGTAACGTCGTCATTTTCCAGAAAGTCGGTAATTATTTCTGAGTTTTCTGCGTTGGACGCGTTGAAAAATTCAACTTTAAAGAGAAACCTCAATTATTTATTGTAATCTATCATTTTGTAGTAAATCTACAATATCTCACCTGCCGTATCGTGAATAAATTTGAATCTATTTGTCATTTCGACACTATTTTAATGCAAATTTAAACACTTTACAATCATTTGGCCAACCTCAATCTAGTAAACCGGTGAAAATTTTGTGTTGTTCCTGTTTGGTTGCCATGGCAGCGTGGGGTCCCGTGTCGCCAAGGTCACCGCGTACCACGTGGGTGAGCCGGATGTTTGTAAACAAGCCGGCAACGTGTATATTCAACAGGTGTCAAAACAAACAAGCGAGCGGTTGTCACAACAAACAAAACTTTCCTGCACGTGGTTGCGCGCGCGCAGGGAAAATTGGAACTGTGACTAGTTTTGTTTACAGAGATTTTTTTTATTGACAATTCAACAATACCTACAACAGGTGCATAACAAATAACATGAATGTTTACAATAAAAGTGCTTATTTACTTGCGGCTCGATGTAAACACGATCGCCGCAAACGCCAGTAAAATTGATGGAATGTTGGCAGTTGATGAGCTAGCTGAAAGCGTAGAAACAAATGACCATTAGTTTACTTTCGCAACAATGTGAGTCAGCAGGGAGTTCTTACCGTTTGGATAGCAAATCCCCCCACTTAGTCTGTGGGTTTCCTTACAAACGCACTCTGCGTTGGAGCACTCCAGTGTTTGCTGGTGGGGACCTTGGTGGAATTGGTAGCAATCCTTGTTCTCGTTGCAACTTGAGCCGTGTGCTAAAAAATGGAAACAAATCGAAGATCAAAAATAAAATAAATCTATTTCTAATCTAAACACTCTTAAAGTGGCCAATCTTCAAATCTCACGTAATTCATTGATGGTAGCGTTGTTGAAAGTTGTGTTTTTTTTCTGCGCTAATGCACTTCTTAGTACTTGAGCCAAATTTGTCTCTTGGCTTCGAGTGTTGAAATCATGCGTCAAAGAAAACTTTTTTTTTTCTGGTCTGCATTAACTATTTCGTAGGCAGACTTGCACGTCAAACGCATGAAAAACACAAAACATCAAGGTTAAGGTTAATTCGTCAGTATATGTGTTTTAACAAGTTTTGCAAAATACGTCAAGGTATGCAAATAATACATACTGTTCCTTGAACAAACCAGCGAACTCGAGTATTATCGACAAATTTCCTGTGCCAACTTGTTAATTTTGGCAAATGACTGTTTGTATGTTATCTTTAGAATTTTTTACATAATAAACAATAAAGTGTGAAAAAGCTACATTTATGTTAACCAAACGTAAGAAAATACTCTGTTATACAATCTAGAAGACCTTTGGGTTTCCTTTGCAAATGGTTTGAAAACAAATATCCCGTGAGAAATGTTTGCTTTGAGAAGAATCAGGAACTTCAACAAAAGTGATACCTTGTCTGAATATTTTGAAATTTTATTTTACTTTTTTTATTCCAAATGTAAATTATATTTAAAGTGTTGATACGACTCTTTCACCAAATTTTCCCAAAAGATAAAGGGGCAAAAAAAATATTGCTTCAATTCGAATTTTATTTTGTTCTTATAAAATTTTAAATAACTTTGAGAGTTGAATGTAAACTAAGCGGAATCATTTTTATATTGCTTATAAATATTGCATTTTAAATCAAATAAAGACACTTAATATTACACACTGCATGTACAATTTTTGTAAACACCTTTGATTAAATTGATTAAATTGTACAGTGAATTAATAGAATTGAAAATTTATAACTAAATGCACACATTTATTTTTGAATAAAAAATATGTTTTAAGTTTTATTTTAAATTTCAAAAAGTATTTTGCTCTTATAAAATTAGTTAAATTTGAAAAAAAAAACGTTAAGGGAGCGTCTTTTATTGCGTAACGCAAAAATTTGGATTTTTTGACCCCCTCCTCCCTCGTATCAAAATTTCAATACAAATTTTGAAAATTTTGTTTGGAGAATAATCCAACCTGAACACCCCTCCCCCCGACTCCGTAACGTAATAAAAGAATGCTCCTTAACAAAAAATCTTATTCTTGCAGCAATTCCCACGAAAACAGTATGAATCGAGAAAAATCAAGCCTGGCATTTAGAATCTGGTTTTCAAAATATATGAAAAAGCAGACACTTAGACAAATTATCTTTGATGATTTTTTTAAATTATATAGTGAAGTCAGGTTAGTAATTGTAATTTTACTGAAAAATCTTACTTCAAAATTCGTGTAATCGATTTCGACTTTAAAAAAACTTATTTTGCAAAACCTTTAAGAAACCCTTGCTTGTTCACTTCCCATTAAGCTTATTTAGCTTGAAAGTACTGACATGTCAACATAAGGTCCCGATGGAAATGAATGCTGCTCCTCTATATCGTATAAATACCAAGGTTCTGATGTTATTTTGTCGCCTCAAAAGCGGTAGAAGATTTGTCAACATTCTGTTTGCAATTCCTTTGTGAAGCTATTTACTTTTCCTGTCATTTTTGAACGAATAAATATCCTACTTTTCTGTACCGTAAAACGGGGTGACTTTGATAGCCGGGGTGACTTTGATAGGTTTGCGATTTTTCCGCAAAATGAAGAGTACAATTTAAATACGTAAGGAATGGTTCAGAAACATACTGACCGTGGTAGAGAAGTGTTCAAAGTACCTCATGAAGAACTTTTCATAAATTTTTGAAAAGTTTATAAAGTTAGTTAACTATAGTTAAGAAAATGTGGATGAAAGTCATTATTTTAAACTTCTCAAAGTGTTATGATTTTCTCAATGAACATGATTTTTAATCGGAAAACGGATTTCGGATTCTTTGGACAATTTTCCACTAGGAGAAGGTTAAATAAGTTTGTAAATAATAAATAATATGTGTTTTTGAAACACAATTAAAAAAAATCTATAAATTTATAGGCAAATTCAGTTGAACAAATTTCATGTAAAATGTAAAAACTTGTGATTCGTGCTTCGAATTCAGTATAAAATGCAATATAAATCGATAATTTTATAAACAAAACTATTTTTAACAAATTTCAGGCAAAATTCCGACTTTTTAAACATTTTACCTAAAATTTATATGTAAGCTTATAAACTTAGTCAACTTAATATAAACATTGATTTTTTTTTCTTACAAACTATATCAGCTACTTTAGTGATGGTGCATTTAACGTACAAATAAAGTTTGAACATCTTAAATATGATTTAAACAAGAAAAACTATGACTATCAAAGTCACCCCGGAATTAAAACCAAGAATTTTTAACGTAACTATTTTACAAAACACTATTGAAAAAACTTTTTTTTCCAAAATAGTGCATGGACTTTGTGTGGCCTACCCCAGTACATGTTTTAAAAATAATAATCTTGAGAAAAACCTTACCTGTTGGAAAATATTCTAAAAACAAATTGAAATCCTATCAAAGTCACCCCGGTTTACGGTACCAAAAATAACAGAATCGAATAGCAACACTTTTCAAAATAAATGCTGAAAAGTTCTACCTTTCAGCACTGCGATGGGTGCTGAAAAGTTGAACTTTTCAACACTTGTTTCGAAAAGTAACACTTTTCATCATTTTTTGATTTAAACGATTTAGTGCAGGGGTGACCAAAGTATGGCCCGCGAGGTGATTTTTTGTGTCCCGCGGATCCATTTTGAATAATTATGTAAAATGGCCCGTTGTTACCTTGTAAAGTGATTTTTTACTTTTTTTTAAATTAATTTTTATTTTAAACTTTTTTATGCTTTTCTCTTTTATTTTTTGTTGATTAAAAATTAATGGTTTATTAAAATGTTGATCTTCATTTTAGGACACCGTTTCAATGTGAGTAAAACTAGTAAATATCGTCAAAACTTTCATCAAACATTTTTTGGAAATTCAAGCTTAGACAGAAACAAGGTTGAAATCGGAGGAATAAGGCTGTTGCAAGTTTTTAACAATGCTTTTTTCGACAAACCTCTCCTCCCCCTCCCCATTATCTCGAAAAATCATGGGCGAAAATCGTTTTTTTTAAACGTAGAATAATGTATGGAAATTTTTGTGCAATCAGCTGAATTATTTAAAAATGAATTCCTTTACGTTTACAATCGTTTTGGGCTTGTTCTGGTTTATTCAAAAATAATTTGAATTTTAGAGAATTTTCGATGAATATTTTTTTTTGTGGCTAGAAGTTTTTTTTTAAGTCGAGTCTTTCATTTTTTTTGAAAATAACGATTGCAATCCAACTTTACGGGCTCAACACATTTTTTAACATTTTTTGTTGAAATGTTGAAATTCTGACTCTCAACGATTTTTTACTAGCCACACTTAATTTATTGATAAAATTACGCCGTTGCATAAATTATGCAGGTTACATGTCGGCCATTTTTTGAAGTATAAAAAAAACAATTTTATTGAAAACTTTTAAGTACAAAAAAAGTAAAATAAAAGTACATTTAGCTGAAAACATTTTCCAAAGACCTTAAACAATAAAATCAACAATACCTGTAATGTCGTTCTACGCATAATTATCCAATGTCATTTTTGGACGATTCTGACTTTTTATCATATTTAAGTTTAGTGTTACGTATACTTTCCGAAAAACACATAAAATGTAGTACTTTGTTAAGAAAATCATTGAAAACAACACCAAGTCTGTTTGTCCCATCGTTGATCTTCTACGCATAATTGTCCCACCAAGTATTTTCTATCACGAAATCTTGAGTTTTACGATGCATTTTATCTTGTTTACCTATTTATCTGCAAGAGGATTACAAATAAGGGTGATAAAATGTTAACCGGGGTGTTTATGCCGAGCTTCCGTGGCCGTGAGGTTACGGGTTTCGCCTTGTAAGTGGAAGGTGATGGGTTCGATTCCTGTCTGGCTCGGCAAAGTCAGATCCCTTAAAAGAGTAAATATGCTCACTGGGAATACTGACCGGTAGGGGATGGGTTTCGACTAGCGGCGTGCTGGGTTTCCAATCCAGAGGTCGTGAGTTCGATTCTCGTACCGGGATGATGAAGTTTTATGGGGCGCATAGGGACCCACGGGACAATTAGAAACACAGAAATCGATCGAAAAATTTCAATCGCGTTTTTCTCAGTAGCCCTTTTTTTGAACATGGGACAGTTATGCGTAGAACGGAAGTGTAGAAAACTGCCATTTTGTGTTTTATATTAATTTTTATTAACGAAAATGATGAAAAAATAATAAAAGTTTCAAAAAAACTTTAGTTAGTAGATTTATTTTCTAGTTTTTTTTAGAATAAAATAATGTAATTTATTTTTATAAACATCTAATTTTGTAAATTTGGCCCACAAGCTCATTTGAGCTTCAAATTTGGCCCGGTCTCCAAAAACTTTGAGCACCCCTTATTTAGTGACAAAATACATGAAAATTTGACTTAAAATTTCACTCAATGGGTGTTTTTCGGAATTGCAAAAAATGTTGTATGGAACTCGTTGCAAAACTTGATTTTTTCAGCACTCGAAACGGCGAACTCGTTGGATAATGTACGACTCGTGCTGAAAAAATCCTCTTTTTGCAACTTGTTGCACAAACTACTATTTTGATAATTGAAAACGTTGTAAAAAAATTTGGAATGTTTTGGATGAAGAAGTTTGACTTGGTTCATGTGACTTTGCCAGTGTTTTGAAAAGTCAACTTAGGCAGTATTCGATCAACATCTTCAAAATATTAAATAAAATTAATTGTAGTAATTTTAACGTGACTATTAACTTAATTCGATACATTTTAGAAGAAACATAATTTAATTTGTTTGCAAATATAAATTTGAAATGCAAGCAACGAAAGTATTGGAATAAACGAAATGTAATGGAAAATGTTAGAAAACAAATAAAACAATAAAGAAATAGTCAAAATTAAATAATAAAAATAAATAAAACGAGAGTAGTAGGGTAGGGTAGTCATCAATGAGACACTTTTGGTTTTCAACTTTCAACGATTTTTCTAATTTTTTCATCAGCATGTTTTAATGAGCTTTTTGTTACATTTTCTTTCTTTTAATGTGTTCTAACATTGACCAAAATATGAGATCGATCCAACATCTACAGCCAGAGTTATTCAACTGTCTCATTGTAGACGCACTTGGCAGGAACAATGAGACAGCTGGGGAACAATGAGACACACTACGAAAATCAAGATTTTTCTAGTAAAACATCATGTTTTTGTATTGTTCCTTTGCAGGTGACTTGCCTTGAACATTTTAGAGCAATTTTGCCAACATGAAACTTTACTTAACAAAGTTGTACTAAAAGTATTTAAATTTTGTAAAATCCATATATTTATACCAAATAACTTTGTATTTATGGTTAAATGAAGTTTAAACTCTATAAATATGCCAAAATCACTTTTAATTCATGTTTTGAAAGATTTCCATCGATTTTGAAAAGTTTATTGAAGAAAAATCAAAGTGTCTCATTGTTACCCATGGGCTGAAATGAGTGGGGAACAATGAGACAGTCCTGGATTGTGGTTGTATTCTAAATTTTGGGCAAATCTAATGAAAGGACATTGTAGCCCAACTTAATCCCTATGGAACGTCGAAAGACATTTGAAGAAATATTAGTTTTGGTGTAAATGGCAGCCTACAAGCGAAAAAGTATTTTTTGTCCATGATTTACTTTTACACCCCAGAATCAAACATTTATGAATTACTTTTCAAGAGAGCGTTCATAACCAAAGCCACTTATATGGCAGACGTGTATCCAGTAGACACACCTTTCCCCCAAATATGAGCCTGATTGGTTGAAACTACGACTTATGAGAGCCATTTTATCATTGTTCCCCGTGTCTCATTGATGACTACTCTACCCTACAACCAAACTCATCCCTCAAAAACAAATTTAAAAATAAAATTGACCAGTAGTACTGAACCAATCTCGAAACTCACCGATCTTCCGCTTGCACGTGGTCACCACCGTGGCCTGCCCGGTCGCGTTGTCGTGGGCATGATCCGAAAACGGGAAGAACGCCTCGCTACACTCGCACTTGCCCTCACTGCACACGGATCCAATGCTCAGCTGGGCGATGCACTGGTTCGATTCGGTACAGTTGCCCTCGAACTGGACCACCGGCAGGCAGCTGTTCCGTTCGGCGTTGGCCACGAACCCGTGCACGCAGATACACTTGCCCTGGTGACAGCTGGAGTTGGCCGTGTGGTTCGAGCAGTCCACATCCTGCTCGCACGGAACCGAAACCGTCGTTTCGTTCACGTGGGGACCCTCGACCACCGAGTGGCACGTGTCCTGGAAGTCGAGGAAGTGCTGCTGGCAGGTACAGTTGTTGAAGACATCCTCACAGTGCGAGAAGGGATCGTGCATGATGCACTGTTCGTCCACTTCGCACGTTCCATTCAACGGGACCGACTCTGGAGGAGGAAACACGAAGAAGAAAGAGCGTTGTTAGCTAAGGCTAACCTCAAAACGCGGTGGGGTTGGCCTTACTGCTGATGCATCTCTTCATCTCTCTGCTGGGCATGAATCCGTCCTTGCAGATGCACATCTGGCTCGTCTCGTTGCAGAACGAGTTCTCCGAATTGCACGGACAAGTGCCACCGATCTTGTTCGAGTATGAAATGCGCTATCCGAGAAGAGAACAATCAACTATAGCCGCTTTCGAACATTTCCAACTTACCTGGGGTTCACATTCGTCAGTTTCGTTACGTTCTTTATGGATACAATGGCAGGAACCGTTGACGCACGTGGAGCTGTGGTAAACACCTTGGAAGATCGTACAGTTCGCGTCATCTGTGCACTCCAGATCGATAAGGTCTTTATCTTCAAGGTAACCAAAAAAAAAAAAAAAACAAGAAGATCAAAAAATTAAAAAGCAGGAACAAAAGTCTCGATCGCGCACTTACCACTAGATCTCACGGATGGCAGAACGATGGTGACCCCGAAGGTCACCAGCATCACCAGAATTGCGCACTTTAGCATCGCGGTGCTACCCTTGGACGTTGACGCCGGCGGATGATGTTGACCTTGGACGGACGGACTCGCAGAATTGGGAAGATTCGCGTGCTATCGGACCTTATTTGGAGGGGCAAACGAGCACGACTAATTACCGGGCGCAATTGTTCGTTCGGACACAAATGTGAGTGCGCTTGCTTGCGGTGCGATCTATTGTGATATCGTATCGGGTAATTTCGTTTTGAGTGGTTCGCGCAAAACTTCCGTTAAATTGTCATGGTTTTCGGGGGAGCGAAGATCATCAGTGAGTGCTCGTGATGGAGCGAATTCATCTGATGGATAATGATTGTAATTTGGCCTTTGTGACCATGGGCAATTTGTTAATTATTTTTGAAAACAACATCCAAATGATTTTAGTCTATTGCATCTTAGAGTAATTTTTTTTTTCAATTGTCAAAGTGTGAAAGGTTTTTTTCCCCAAATATTTATTTCGTCAATACTTAGATTTTTTTTGAAAACTAATGAGGCCGATGCAAATATTTTCCAAAGTTTCAAAAAATTGTTTTATAATGCTTTTTACACTAGCTCAGTTGTTTTGCAATCATTAGTTTTCAAAAAATGACGAAAACAAAAATTTGAGCGAAACATAATCGTTCGTCGAAAATTTTCAAAAAATCAAGAGATTTAAAAAAAACCAAACATGCTAAAAGATTCTCAAAGCAGGGGAATGCACTAAAATTAATTTCAGCTGATTGCACTTGAATGTCCATTGAAATTTAAAATTGTGAAAGGGTGAAAAAAAAAACTTTTAAAAATATTATTAGCCTGTACCAGCCTGATTGCAAAACAACTGGTGCAAAATGCATTTTAATCATTTTTGAAAATATGGCTTGTTATTTCCTTTTGGTATATTTTGCATTGAAAAATAAAACGATTTACATTAAAAACCCTTTTAAAGTACTAGTTAATTTATTTGTTTTTTTTAAAGGTTGCCAGCAAAAGCAAACAATATATAGCAGTGAGCCAAACATCGTAACAAAAAGTGGTTCTAAACAAATTTGTAGGTAATGTGACAGTTAAAAAAAACACTGAAAGAAAGACACGTAATTTCTTCGAGTTTTTGAATTAATTAATTGAATTTGAAGTTGATGCATATGTGCCTTGTCTAAATATTTTTGAAAAATTCAAAGCTCCATGCCTCCCCTCGAGTTGATTCTGCAAAAATTCTCACAAAAAACGCGCAAAATGATCAAAAACTATACGATTCTCCTGACAGTTTTTTTCACATTTAACATTTATTATTTGTTCAATATTCAAAGATACTAACATTTAAAAGTTTAACTCAGGATTGCTAAATATTGTCAAATTAGCATAATTTATAAAGCAAATTTCTAGGAAATGTCTGATGTCTTCAAACAAAATTATCCACGTGGTCTATGGATGGACCCTTAAAAGTGTCCCCCTTCTAAAAATATATTTTTCTAAATTCATTTTGCACCTTCATTTTGGCTTGGTAATCACGGGAAAAACAAGATTTATCTAAAAAAACACAGTTTAGATAAAAATGGACTTTAATAAACCAGTTCAAAAATATATTTTTTTGTGATTTTTGGTAAAATTTCAATTTTTAGTGGTTTAAAATAATTAGATTTTTGTTCGATATCAATGTCCTGTTTGCACCGCGAAAATTTTATTTTTATTTTTTGTCAAAACTGATTTTTTTTGTTCAAATTTAGAGATGTCTTACACTTGTTTTCAAAGAAATGTTGAAACCATGTTATTTCACTTTTTCTTTGGGTAGCACAGCAGTTGTCCCGACCCCCCTTCGATTTGGGTGAAACTTTGTCCTAAGGGGTAACTTTTGTCCCTGATCACGAATCCGAGGTCCGTTTTCTGATATCTCGTGAAGGAAGGGCGTTACGAACCCTTTCATTTTTGAGCATGCGAAAAAGAGGTGTTTTTCAATAATTTGCAGCCTGAAACGGTGATGAGATAGAAATTTGGTGTCAAAGGAACTTTCATATAAAATTAGACGCCCGATTTGATAGCGTACTCAGAATTTAGAAAAAACGTATTTTTCATCGAAAAAAAACACTAAAAAAGTTTTAAAAATTCTCCCATTTTCCGTTACTCGACTGTAAAAAAAATTTGGAACATGTCATTTTATGGGAAATTTAATGTACTTTTCGAATCTACATTGAACCAGAAGGGTCATTTTTTCATTTAGAACAAAATTTTTAATTTTAAAATTTCGTGTTTTTTATAACTTTGCAGGGTTATTTTTTAGAGTGTAACAATGTTCTACAAAGTTGTAGAGCAGACAATTACAAAAATTTTAATATATAGACATAAGGGGTTTGCTTATAAACATCACGAGTTATCGCGATTTTACGAAAAAAAAGTTTTTCAAATCGGGCGTCTAATTTTACATAAAAGTCCCTTTGACACCAAATTTCTATCTCATCACCGTTTCAGGCTGAAAATTAGGCTGGTACAAATATTTCCCCCTTCAAAATTGGCCCGAAAAATCAGGGGGCAAAAAAAATATTTTTACAATAAACTTCAAAATTTCAATGAAAATTCAAATGTAACCAGCTGAAATCAAATTAAAATACATTCTTCTGCGTTTAAAATCATTTTTAGCATGTTTGGGTTTATTAAAAAATCTTAAGATTTTTTGTAAATTTTCGATGCATAATCTTTTTTTTCGATACAATTTTTGTTTTTGTCAGATCTTAGATTTTTTGAAAACTAGAGATTGCAAAACAACTGAACTAGTGTAAAATGCATTTTGAAACACTTTTTTCATTTAAATGTGAAGACTATGGCTTGTTATTTAAATTTTTATATTTTTTTATTTTTTTGCCCCCCCCTTGACCTCGGCCAGGGCCGAGGGACAAAAACTTTTTTAAATATTTGCATCGGCCTTATTGAAAAACATCTCTTTTTTCGCATGTACAAAAATGGAAGAGGTCGTACCGCCCCTCCGTCACGAGATATCAAAAAACGGACCTCGGATTCGTGATCAGGGACAAAAGTTACCCCTTAGGACAAAGTTTCACGCAAATCGAAGAGGGGTCGGGGCAACTGCTGTGTGAGTTGGCGGAGAATTACCCATTGTTAAATTCAAAATAAAATGCTATCGATATTCAAGTTTTTGAATTGGTAATTAAAAATAATTCAATACCTGCTAACTAAGTTAAGCAATTCATTCAGTGATGAAATGGCAATCGACAAAGTTTTGACATTGAAAAGTCATGTTTTTGTAGCAAAAATGCAACCACCACTAAGGGTCATGCTTTAAAATTATCCAGCAATTAGGTAATTTGAGCAACACAGATATAATTCCACACTCTCCATCGCAACATTCTTACCCCAAGCATTGCGCACAACTTGTCAGAAATTCTACATCCTGAAACGCTACGTCCTTCGTGCATCGTCCCCGTGCAGGATTGGTCAGCAATGCTCGCAAAAATGTCACATTTAATGTCGTTCAAAATGTCATCAACATCATATTACGTGATTTGGTCGAGATACAACCACAATTGAATGTTTGCCATGCGCAATACGAGCTGTCAAACTAGCAACGAGGTTTGCTTTTCGAAACATGAAAACATGGTGCTAATTTGTATGGAACAAGATATGTCAATTAAATGAGATAAAATCCTCCGAAATAAGATTATTAATTCAGTGTAGTCACACTTAAAATTATTGATTTCAATTGATTTCTGCACCATGAAGATTGCTCAGAATGTATTTCATTAGTCCTACCCTCACCACAATCCCCTGCAAATAATTAATATTGGCTGAATTTGCATATTATTCTTTTAATTCTTTGAAAACCTGTCCTATAAACATTCTTTTTGTCCCTGCGTATTTCGCTTTAAGAAGATTTTACGCAGTCCAAAGAACCATTAGTTTGGACGATATTTATTCAGGTTATCTGATCCCTTTTCTGGTTAAAAATTTTCCACAATCTATCTGCCCCGGAAGCGAGCTAATCAGGTGATGATTTCGTGTGTTTAGTCAGAATCTGTAACGTCACGCTATGCACACAGTCTGGTTTGGGGGAAAAATATTTACATTGTTCGTATTGATTTGGCTGAAATTTAACTCAAAACAGATTATTTGATTAAGTGCGCAAACTCACGAATGTTCGTCTTGCCTATAGCTCCTCATCTGAAGTTAAAACTGCCGACGCTATTTGGTCAATAACTTCCGCATGTCAATTAATAAAATTTGGAGTTATACATGCTATGCTACTAATCAAGTCCATTTAAGTCGTGACTGTATTGCGTGCGTACGTACGAGGAAAAAAAATGGTTAAATTCGGTGTTATCCAGCAAATCCTAATGGTGCGCTAGTGTGCGTGCTGAAAACGTCATAAAAGGTCTATTGCGGTACTAAGTACCGTGAATAGGGGTGTTATTGATAATTTTTGTTTTTAAGATGACTGACAATGGCAGATTTTTCTACCATCTAATGTTTTGAGTACAGTCCAGGCTCGATTATCCGAAGGTTGGTACGGGACTTCGGATAATTGAATCACGATCAATTTTATTTTTCTTTTTCTTGTTTTAAACATCAAACTCGGGTTCTGCAACCCCATTTTAGTCAAATTTGAATAGTTGATAGCCTATTGCATTTTTTCAATACTTCAGCACCGCCATTTTGGCCACCATCTTGGATTCAAAAGTTTTAAATCACTTTAACGTAGTTTAGGGGTCATACTTTAGCTCGACAATAAAAAATTAGGCAGCGAAAAAAAAATATTTTTTTCGTGATTCGATTATCCGAAGTGAAATTTTTCCGAAGCCTTCGGATAATCGAGTCTGGACTGTATATATTTAATGCTAAAAAAAACAACTTAGTGATTTTTAAGGATGTCTATAAAAGACTAAAATTTTGCAGAGCTCGATTTTTAACACGCACTAAAATTGCCAAACATGTCGAGTCTTGGTTTTAAATTTTCAAAAATATGTTTTTCGAAGGATTTTGACATAGCAAATCTGACCAAATTTGATTCTGAATTATCGGCATTTGAAAATTAAGTGCAGTTTAGGTGAAGTCTCTGGAAGGAAAAAAAGAAATCTTGAAATAGCTATAACTTGAAAATGTTACACATTTTCAAAACAAAACGTGTATTAAATTTGATTTTACAATAAAAAAAATAGGCAGAGAACCTTATTTGGTTAAAACAGAACTTTTCGAAAAACTTTTTTTTTTAATTTAGGCTTGTCGGAAATGGTTTTGCCCATACTTCTCTGAGGCTCAAAAGATGCTTTTTTTGGTCTCCTAAAACATGTAATAATTTTAAGAATTCCACTTTTAGTGTGAAAAAGTTAATTAAAATATTGGGTTAATGTTTTAATTAATTATTTTTTTCTGGATAGTCTCAACTGAATTGTTGAAAACACCAAATCGGATTTAAAATATTTACAGTAGGGTGCCCAGAAAAAATGACCCTAAAATAACTAATAATTTAAATGTCATGAAATTTGCCGACTTCGTGTTTAGATGCCTTGAAAGAAAATAAACTTTTATGACTGTGAAAAGCATCTTTGCATAATATTTTAAATCAAATTTACGATTATTTTTTTTTCAAATCTACGTTAGTCCGTTAGTTAGTTAGTAGTTTTCAATTAACTTGAATATATTTTATAAAAATTTAACCAATCGATTTTTTCAGTTCAATGTTGGTCAATAGCTTGTATCAAACAGCTATTTTTAATTCAAGGCTACTTGAAACAAAAAATTAGCTTGGCATCTCGGTTAAGTAGATTTTCACACTGAGATGTTACATATTTCAGAGTGTAATTTTACATACGATTTCATAAAAATAATCCGAAATTTGCTGAGCAATGCTCTAAGCTTCAGCAAAGCGACTTTTGATTGCATTTATTGATTTTTGGTTTTCGAATGTTTTCATAGCACTTTTGTATGGACAGTTCCCAAGTTTGTATGGAGAACAAGATGCAAAATGGCTTGTTCGGACATAAGGAATCAATGGACTTCCAAATCGAAAAGAACAAAATTAAAAATCATGATATTTTTTTGGAAGTATACTTTTCTTGAAATCGTCTGACAGTGTTGTCAGATCGACATACTCAAAACTGTAATAAATAATGTAATTTTTGTACACATGTGTAAAATTTACCTTAACGTAAAGACTTCCATCATTGCCATGATTTTTCATTCAAAGATATAAATTTTGCGTCGCTTTCAATATTTTGACAAAATTCCTTCTACAAGTTGTTGAGAATAGTGCCCTACACATGCTGATTCCTTTTGGTAACGATTGTCCCATTTCTTGCTAAGTTATACAAATCGTCATTGATCAATGATTGCCAACTAGGACGTCAATGATTGTATCACAAAATTATATAAATTTTGAAACACATTTGATTTAGACCAAAAATTCTTTCAGTGACTTCAAGAAGGCAACAACAGGCACATGCTGATACATTTTGGTGGCGAAATTCGTTAAACTGAATTCAATACAGAGAATTTTAGAGTGATGATCATTTTTTTCGAAAATGATCAACGGCTTCACCTTAAGCCAATTCGTGTTCCAGATTTTTTCCTTAATTTACCAAATTCTTTTTATAATAATAACATTACAACCTAACTATGCTTTGGGGTTACCCGTAAAGATCGTTAGAAAATAATTTGCAACGCATTTTGAATTTATTTAATATTGAATTAAGGAACTGTACATTTTCAGAATAGTTTGGGTTAAACTTGTTTCACGTGATTTAGATTTTTTTTGAAGCATTATATTTGTTTTTGATGAAATAATTTTCGTGTTAAGTAAATGAAAAGAAAGCAATTTGTTATACCCAAGTCTATACTTTAAGGCATTTGGTTGCAACTTTTAGACTAATCACTTAATCTATAAGGGCCATTCTTCGCCTGTTGAAAAAACACGAAATTAAAAATTGAAATTTTTTGTTCTAAATGATAAAATGACCTCTCTGGGATATTGCAGATTCGAAATTACATTCAATGTTAACAGTTGAGTGACGGGAAATAGCAGCGATTTTAAAACTAATTTTTACCTTGTTTTGATGAAAAATGTTTTTTTGCTTCAGAAATTTGAATGCGCTATCAAACTGGGCGTCCAATTTAACACAAAAGTCCCTTTGACACCAAATTTCCATCTCTTCTCGGTATCGAGCTACAAACCACTGAAAAACATGTCTTAGAGAGATATCGGAAAATGAAACTCGGATTCGTGATCAGGGACCTAAATGACCCCTTAAAGCGAAGTTTCACGGAAATCCAAGAGGGTCGGTGCAACTTTTTTTTCGATTTCGTGTTAGTTGGCGGAGGATTACCTAATAGCAAAAAAAAAAAAATTAGATGAGGAGAAAAAGACTTAAACTTAAAAAAAAACAACATAAGGGGTTATATACACGTAAAAAGTCACAAGATTTCATAATACAGAATAACTATTAAAACCATTTAAAATGTGATTTTAAATCACTCCTGAATGTTTTATGAAGATATTTCATGATTAAACTGAGTAAGAGACAATTTATGCTCAAAATTTGTCCATGCGCCAAGCGAACTGTCAAACTTTGTGAGCGATTTTCTCTAATTTCAGACTTGATTTACGGGTGCTACGATATCGCGAGATGGGATGGACCAAATTGGCTGAAATTTTTAGACTCTCAAGACATATCCCGTGTGCATGACGAAACCCGTTTTTCATATTTGCATTTAAAAAAAAAATACTTAAATTAAATACTGACGATTTTTTAAAAGAAAAACATTAAAAATATTATTATCTTTTTTAAAAAAAGCTTTTTGAAAATCGGCCATCGTCATAAACACGGGACCGGTTTAACGAAGCTTAACAAAAATTTTGAGCCGGTTGGTTAAAGCAGTGTTGATTTTGTGGCACCCGTTTATTTTAAACTGCTCACTTCAATTTGTAAATTTTATCAATTTTATGATTCAACCAAATATCTTCAAATTTGTGCAATGTATGAAAATGTATATTTTAATTTCGTGACAACAAATTATAAAATATAGTGTGTGCTCAAACCAATCATTGCCATTTTTGCCGATTAAGGTGTATGTAACCCCTTAACAAGATTCACGCATAAACAATACAAAAATGGCACATAAAAAAAACAACAAAGAAGAGACCAATTGTTCCTTAAAATTCCGCTGTAAAACTTTGAAAACTTCATCTATAAACTACGAAACTACACTTTGTTCGTGGTTCCCATTTTCATGAACGCTTGTTCACGATTTTGAGAACTCTTTTTTCTCCGTTTAAAGAGGCATGACAAAAAACAATTTGGGCTAAAGTCTGGAAGATTGTAAAAGGTAGGTTTTTGCATGCTAACCCATCATTTAAAAAAGATCTTTCCGATGAGCTTGAAAATTGATGATGTGACTAACACATCAATGTAATGAATATAAAAGTGAAGTTCTTCATTTGTATTTTTCATTTTTGGATCAGACACTGCTATTTCAGAAAAAAAACAACTATACTAATGTGAGGAAGACGCCAACCACCTTAAGGTGGTTTAAGTTACGTTTTTGGATAGGAAATCGGTAGTTATGGGTTAAATTTGTGAATGGGAAGAATGCGACACAAACCTCGATAGTTTCTTTTTGTAGCGATGTTGCAACATCCGATAGTAAAAGATAACCGCTTTCATTAGCAATTCAAAATCCTATCCAGTTTTTCTTGTTTAGCCTTCCGATGAATATGCATTTTCACAATTTCATAATAGCTTATAACCGGGTTTGATTGGAGCGATTTATAACTTTTGAAATCCCGTTTTGATCGCTGTATTTATGGTTAAAATGCTGATGAGCTGAAAATAGGTCAGTGTCGAGGTTCGGTTCGTTTCCTTATTTCTTTTTTAGTTATTAGAATATGAGCGGCGGTTTTTTCAAGATTTGTACGATCGTGTCTAGAGCGCTTGTTGACAGACAGACAACTACACGTACCATCCCCATTGAGGTCGAATTAAATGAATTAAAAAATCACACTAATTACAGTTCCAGTCCAGTCCGGCGATGTTCGGGCTAGATATGCTGTTTCTGCTGCCAAGAGCTAACTCTCGTGCGCAGTTAATCTTTTAGTTCTCTTTCTCTTTAGCTGGAGGAATATATCTCGCGCATCGGATGTTGCGCTCTCTTGGTGGGGTCTAGCTTTTTTCTTTTTGAAAAAGAGAAAGCAAAGAGAGAGCTCGCCCGCGTACACAGAGAAAGTATCAAGAGGAAATGGTATGCCAAAACGATACAGGTCTGTAAAGGGGTATCGAAGAATTCTGCAGGTCGTCGTCGTCGCCGCAGAGCAATCTTGGCACGCGTCCAAGGTTTTGAAATTTTGAGACATTTAAATTTTCCGAGGTTCAATGTCGCCCCGCCGCACGGTACCCTGTGCCCTAGTCGACATTCCAAGTGCACACTTTTTCCCTATTACAACCTTCAGGGCAGATGCTCTACGACGACAACGCTGCTGCTGCTGCTGGTAGAGCTCTTCCGCAGCGCCAGTGCGGGCCTGCGCAGCACACAGTTCAGGCGTTTTTCTCAAGGGGGACGACCGTCAAACGCACCACCTCGGGTAGTTCTAGCGTGGCTTCAGTCGGGCAAACACAAACGTGACACACACACACGGCTGACACAAGGTGTCCAAGTCCCGGCTGCACCCTGCTCTTATCGTCCGGGCCCAACCCGGACCACGTGACGGCGACGGAATCGACGACGACGACGGCGTTCTTGATGGCCACTTTCCCCTCAGAGTGCATAACCGTGTATCCCTCTTGGCAGCGTTGCTGACTATCTTCGGCCTCCCTCTCTCTCTGTCTCTCTGTTGGACTCTCGGTGTGTATGTTTGCCTTTACCTCCTCCTTCCTACGGCGACGGCTGAGCTTCGACGAGCTGAATTACGAGAGAGAGGTAAAAGTGTTCAGGGCAGGTAAAAATCGACGGGTGGTCTCCACGACTATCCCGTAAGTCCCGTCGGTCGACGACGGTCTAGGCTTCTCCTTCCTCTGCTGGATTAGTAGTGGCTAGCTGGTTAGAACGGGCCGTGTCGAAAAACTCAAAACTGTAGATTTTGCGTAACACCCATTTGGATTTTGTGTTTGCCAAAGGTCTGGCAGCGATTGGATTGGCGCACAGCGCGATGATGGGTTGTTGGAGAGAGTCCCGGTGGATTCAATCAGTTGCGATTCGGAAGCCAAGCTGGTGAGACCGGTTTGAGTCGCGGCGTGAACTGCCTCTTTCGTGCTGCCCAGTCCGTGTGTCTGTGTTGTGGTGGCGTGAAGATGAGTGACGTAGGCTGTTCGAAAATCATGGAGTTTTACCGGGGCTCCACGGTGCTGATAACCGGTGCCAGCGGGTTCGTCGGCCAGGTCCTGCTGGAGAAGATTCTCCGCAGCCTGGAGGTGGACCGGGTGTACGTGATGATCCGCCCCAAGTGGAACTGGAACGTCGAGTCGCGCCTGCAGCGAATCCTCGACGGCCAGCTATTCGACGTGCTGCGCAAAGACTCGGCCAAGTGGCAAGAAATGACACGCAAAGTTATCCCGGTGGAAATAAATCTGGAAGAAGACGAACATCTGATCGTCGATCAGCTGAGAAGCAAATTGCTGAATGAAGTGAATGTTGTGTTCAATTTGCTCGCTTCGGTAAATTTCAATGAACCGTTGGACTGTGCGCTACGCACGAACGTAGAGTACACCGACCGAATGCTTGAACTGGTTTGCAAGATGAAAAACATTAAGACAGTGGTTCACGTATCAACTTTCTACTCGAACTGTGACAAGCGGGTCATCGAGGAGCGAATTTATGACAACGTCGGCTACGGCGGTGTTGCCAACATGATAAACATTGTGTCCAAACTCAACGAACCGGAAAAGCAAATACTGACCCAGCACATCATCGGCAACTTCCCCAACGTACACCTTTAGCAAAAAGTGTGCCGAGGTACTGATCCAGGACAAGTATCGCTCATTGCCAATTGGAATCTTCCGACCCCCAATCGGTAAGCAACCCCCAAAACTTCTTCCTCTTTTCAAACCAAAACCCTTCAAAAATCCCACCCCGCAGTGAGCTCAACGTACCGCGAGCCCGTCCCCGGCTGGATCGACAACTTCAACGGGCCGTCCGGCATGGTGGTCCCACTGTCGCAGGGCATGTACAGCGCCGCCCTGCTCGATACGCGGGCCCGCCCGTTCATCGTGCCCGTCGACTACTGCGTGAACGCGCTCATCAGCTGCGCCGTGGACGTGCACCTGCAGCGCGCCCACCAGAGCCTCGCGATCCCCGTGTACAACTACACGGACGCCAAGTGCAATCTGTCCTGGGGCGAGATCATCGCCGGATTCATCCAGGGGCTGCCGCCGTTCAAGCGGTTCATGGCGTAAGCAAAACTGAGATGGTGTTGAGAGTTTGGGATGGTGATTTTTCAAGGCCAAAAATGGCGGGGCTTTTAATTTTCGTTCTTTCAGACATTTTGGCATTGGTTATCAAATTGAATTCTCATATTGGTTTTGCCAAAGTGCTAATGAGTACTTATAAACAATCAGGTTAATCTCAGTCTCCTGGCTGGCTGTGGGATGGATTTTAAATTTGATTATGACCTTTAATTAAGGCAATTAAAAATGTGCGCGTTGTTTCCTGTCAGTCCAGTAATACGCCGAAACATGTTTTTTTTTCAATTTTTGTCTAGTTCTAATTTTAATTCCTATGGCCTTGATCACCACCTAGGATTGAGCATCATGTAAATAATTTTGTTGTTGTTTTTGTCAGCTTTACACTGCCCATGTTCGCATAAATGTCCCATATGTAAAAACCGCAAGTCGACAAAAACGCATTAAATTCAAATTTTGAAGTTTATCCCACTGCGTGTTACATTTTCGCTAAAAACTGGATTTCCTCCCGATTTCTACAGCAAAGTAGGGGAAATTCTCGTATGCTAGGCAGTTTAAGCTCTCGCTCCTAACTCCATCCAATTTGCTGGTTTTCACTATTTAAAATACTCATTTCGCAAAACTTTTGATAGCAACTTGCATGCCCACTTCCTATTGAGCTGATTATCACTCGATTTCAGTTGAAAACGCTTTTTATGAGCTGTAATTGAATGTCAAAGTGCTGAAGTGAATTAGATGCTGTTCCCCTACTGGATGTTGTAGGCTTCTCTAAAAGAGCACACGATTTTGAACCAAACCGCATAAATAACTCAAAAGCGATGAAAATGTATATGGGACATTATGCGATCAGGAGTCAAAATCGTGTGCTCTTTCAAAGGCTTATTTCTATTATCGGCCTATCAGCACTTTATAATAATTCATAAATAAACATGAACATAAATAAACATTGTAAATGGGCCAAAGCCGAAGTGTAAACAAAGAGTCTGTCCTGCTCGTTCCTAATGAAGACATCCACTGACGTAAGCAGGATAGACTGTTTGTTTACACTTCGACTTTGGCCCATTTACATTGTTTTGCTTGAATTGCAGCTTTCATACAGTGTTTTTGACTGTTCCAAAGTAAAAAAAGAGAGCAAGCAACTCTCCATTGTTGATGTATCTAAAAATGTTGAAAAAAGCAAAAGCGATGGGAATTGGTCGAACGGCTTAGAGTGATTAAAAATGGGTATATTTCCCCTACTTCGTTCTAAAAATCAGGATGAAATCCAGTTTTTTTTTTCGCGAAAACTTACGTAGCCTAATGTGTAGGGCAAACTTCAAATGCGTTTTTCTCAGCTTGCTGTTTTTGCATATGGATGATTTCTCGCCAACTGGCACTCAAAATGTATTTTCTTTGATCAAGCACAAATTTCAGGTGTTTTGCAATCATAAATTTTCAAAAAATGAAACAACATTTGACAAAAACAAAAATTTTAGCGAAAAAAAAAACATAAACATAAAAAAAAATAAAAAATTTAAGAGATTTTTAAATCAACTCAAACATGCTAAAAATGATTCTAAACACAGGGTAATGAATTTCAAATTGGCTTCAGCTGATTGTACTTAAATTTCCATTGAAACTTTGAAGTTTTTTGGAAAAAATATCCCCTGATTTTTCAAGCCAGCTTTGAAGGGGGGAGACAAAAACTTTAAATAAAATTTGTACCAGCCTTATTTTAATGGCCATATCTCGGAAACAATAAATGAGATAACGGTTTTTTTGGCTTTCAGTTTCAGAATATACCTACCACGTGGTGCATTTTGAGTGGAAATGTGAATAAAACGAACCTGACTCATTGTACCAGGTAAATTAGGGACGATGTGCTTGTTCATTTTTCTAGGCAAAATGCATCGCGTAGCAGCTTAATTCTGCAACTGCAAGCTTGAAAAATTGTTATCTTAAGAGATTTCAATTCGCCCATCATTAGTTTGTCCATATAATTTTCCATACAATTTTTTTTCAGCTGTCCATACAAAAACGATGTATGAAAATTCAAAAATCTTTATCTTTTGAAGGAATTTTTTGATCAATGTGGTGTCTTCGGTAAAGTTATAGGTATGGATAAGGACTACACTGAAAAAATGATAGAATATATTTATTTTGGTGATTTGTAATTCACTTTTTTTTACTAAAACACTATTTATGTTTTTTAATTATTTGATATGTTTTAGGGAACATCAAATGCCAAATTTTCAGGATTTTCCAGAATGTGTAAAAAATTCTTGACCGAGTTATGAATTTCAGAAACAATACTGATTTTCAAAAAAATCAAAATATTCGTCTCAAAAATTTTCAACTTTATTTTGCGATGCAAAATGGAATTTGTAATCAAAAAGTACTTTAGTGCATCTGTGGGCCTCGTGGCGCGGTGGTTGGCGGCTTAGGCTGCCGATCCCTAAGTTGCTGTGGCCTGGCCTTCTATCGGATGGGGAAGTAAAACATCGGTCCATTTGCGTAAAAGAGGTTTTGGGTGACTCATCACACATAACCTTCGGACGCCTAGAAATGAGCAGAAACTTGCAACAGAGACCACAAAAGACCCGGGGGTCGTTAAAGTGAATGCTTTGCTTTGCTTTGCTTTGCAATTGTGATAAAGTGCGAGGGCATGGCAATATTTTTTTTAGTGATTCGATTATTCGAAGTGTGATTTTTACAAGGCCTTCGGATAATCGAGCATTGACTGTAGGCAAGGTTGAAAAAAAATCACTTCGAGCGAATAACGATTGCCTGAAGAAAGGCCCTCTGAGTATGCTTTGATCACTTCTTTCCCGACTAGCACTTGATCGCTGGTTGTGGCAGAGACGAATAAAAATTTGAATGATTGGGTTTAGTCGTCAACTTGCTGCGATCTGATTATAATTTTCCCCATTTAACACCAGCAGTCTTGGGTTGTTATAATCAGCGGTGGTACACTCTACGAATGACAGCTAGTCGTGGCAATTTGAGGATAAAGATTATTCTCAGCAGTCTTATTCGTGAGGCGTTACAGGCAGCGATTAATCGCAAAATTAATCATAGTCGTCAGATTTTTAACACTGATTATAATTTTGTTTGACATTATTGTTGCGACCTCAGGTTGCTGAGGGAAAATTAGGAAAAATACACTTCAACTAAAATCTATAAACAATGTAATGACATGAACTCCTCAACTTTCACTCGATTTTTGAAGGCGATAAGTTGAAAATTGTAGGGTAATTTTTGTAGTTTTGTAGTCAATTTTGCATTATTTTGGCTTTACTTTTTTTCACATTCATTGCAAACCCAATACCAAAGAAGTTTTGTGCAGCTTAAAACATTCCCGAAGCTTGAAAATTCATAAAACATAAAAAAGACAGAACATACAGCGTGTTCAAACTGGTTTAGAATGCAATATGCATTTCAGGACAGTTTTTAACATCCTGTACCATTTGAATCTTTTGAAAGCGAAAATAAATAAACCAAACCACTAAAAAGACGGGGTTCCGTACCATTTTCGATACCAATTAAAATCATATATCCAGGTCTGAACCAGACGTTCCCAAATTTTATGGGGGTTTGTTGTGAGGTCTAATTATTACTGAAACCCGTTTGTGTTCTGGCAGAAATTGATCCTTTCCCCCTTTTTGAACAGTTCTGGACTAACAAGAGAAACGGGTGTATGAGCTTTTTGATATGTATTTGAAACTATTCTACAAGTTCTAAGGTTTGAGGTAACTTTTTGAGACTGAACTCAAAATATTCAACAATGGCTAACCCCCAACATCATTTAACATTGTGAGTTTTGAACAAAAGCTTCATGCGTCCTTTTCAAATGTTGCTTCAGACTTTAAACAAGTCATCCCATAAATTCAGGACAGTTTATAGTTCGTCCCATGTTCAAAAAATCATAATCATAATGATTCGCTTTGTCCTGCATTTTAAAGCTTTTTGCGTGTTCTTTCGATTGATGTACGCAGCGTCTAATGTGCAAAAAATCATAAAAAAATCTTTCCGCGTGCCTTTGCCGGTAAGAATGTAAATTTCAGCAAAATATTTATTGCGGTTGTGACCTTTTGATCGAGCGCATCAATAAGTGTCTTGAAAGATTCTTGTTCTTTACTTGTAAATTGTTTTACTTTTCTCAATTATAAAAAAAAACTGCTTAATTCGAAAGACATAAAAGTTTTGTGTTGATTTTATGTTTATTTTTAATTAGGCTGGTACAAATTTTATTAAAAGTTTTTGTCAAAAAGCAGGGGGTAAAACATTTTTTTTCATATAACATCAAAATTTCAATGGAAATTTAAGTGCTATCAGCTGAAATCAATTTAAAATGCATTCTCTTGCGCTTAGAATCATTTTTAGCATGTTTTACATAAAAAAAAACAAATGATTGCAAAACAACTGAACTAATGTAAAATGCATTTGAAATCACTTTTTGCATTCAAATGTTGAGACTATGGCTTGTTTATATTTTTTTTTATTTAGGTTAATTTTGGATTTGGTTTATTTTGGCTTTGGTTTTTGGGTTGACAAACAAACAGACTCCAAGCTAAAGCAGAGAAATAAAAGTTTAACTGAAAAATTCTATTAAAACGCGTAACAAAATGATGAAAAGTTCTACTTTTCAGCACTGATATGGATGCTGAAAAGTTGCATTTTCAGCACTTGTTTTAAAAAGTAGTACTTTTTAACATTTGTTTGATTTGAACGGTAAATTGACAGAATATATGAACATTTGGCCTGTAATTCCACTCAAAGAATGTTTTTCGGAATTGCAAAAGAAGTGTATGGAACTTGTTGCGAAAATTGATTTTTTCAACACTCGTCGTTTTTATCCAGTTATAGCCCCGCCCTTCAAAAGGGCCTAATATTGAATGTTTGGACTTTTTGAAATGTTAGTCTTGATTTAAAATTTTTGAAAATATTTTTTTCAAAAAGATCGGACAATTTCATGAATGTTTCATATTATAAAATTGTAAATCGGACCATTAGTTGCTGAGATATCGACATTAGAAAATGGTGGATTGTTTGGGTGAGACTTGGAAAACATCAATTTTCTTGTTTTTAAACCTTTGCATGGCAATATCTCAGCAACTAATGGTTGTATCAACAAAGTCCGAAAATGCAAAATATAGAGAATTTTCTCAGCTCCTCAAAAATATTTTTTTCAAAAGTGGGCAAACATGGGCTCTATTTAAAAAAAAATCAATAACTGCGACTATTTTGAAAAAAGTTTCATAAATATGGCTATTACTTGAAAACGGTGCACTTTATCAAAATTTCACTAAAGTACTTTTTGATTGCAAATTCAATTTTACATCGAAAAATGAAATTGAAAAAAATTTGCGACCAATATTTCGATTTTTTGAAAAAAAAATGTATTGATTCAAAAAATCATAACTCGGTCAAAGATTTTTTGCCCATCCTGGAAATTTATGAAAAGTTGGCATTTAATGTCCTTTAAACATATATATTAAAAAATAGTGTTTTTTTGCAAATCAAGTTTTAGTGACAAAAAGTGAAATTAAAAATCACCAAATTATTTTTTTACCGTGTATCATTTTTTTTTTCAGTGTAGTCCATATTCATACCTACAACTTTGATCAAAAAATTCCTTCAAATGATACAGATTTTCGTAATTTCACATATCATTTTTGTATGGACAGCTGCCAAATTTGTATGGAAAATTATATGGACAAACTAATGATGCAAAATGACTTCTTTGGGCATACCGAAGGCAACAAAAAAGTTTCAGCCTAATTAAAAATACAAAAATTAAAATTAAAGAAAAAACTAACCTATGTGGTTGATGCCTTCCTCACTTTTTACCAAAAATGGGTAATATGAGTGGTTTGGACACACATTTCAGCATTTTTTAGATCCAGAAAAAAAAACACAGATATAACTGATGTGGTAATAACTCGAGACAGGGTGGCTAGATCTTGAATGTTTTGGACACTTTGGAAATGCCTTTCAATTGCCTAACCAACGATGGGTCGGTTGATGGATCCGGACATAGTTTACATACATTTAAGTGAGATCCGGCTTCAAAAAAGGACATAAATATCACTTAAGTGGTCATAACTCGAGACAGGGTTGCCAGATCTTCAATGTTTTGTACTCGTTGGAAAGGTCTTCTGATAACCTGATATTTTACATAAATATCACTTAAGTGGTCATAACTCGAGACAGGGTTGCCAGATCTTCAATGTTTTGGACTCGTTGGAAAGGTCTTCTGATAACCTGATATTGTACATAAATATCACTTAAGTGGTTTTAACTCGAGACAGGGTTGCCAGATCTTCAATGTTTTGTACTCATTGGAAAGGCCTTTCAATTACCTAACCAACGATTGGTCGGATGATGGATCCGAACATAGTTTACATACATTTAAGTGAAATCCGGCTTCAAAATTGTACATAAATATCACTTAAGTGGTCTTAACTCGAGACAGGGTGGCCAGATCTTCAATGTTTTGGACTCTTTGGAAAGGCCTTTCAATTGCCTAACCAACGATGGGTCGGATGATGGATCCGAACATCGTTTACGTACATTTAAGTGAGATTCGGCTTCAAAATTGTACATAAATATCACTTAAGTGGTCATAACTCGAGACAGAGTTGCCAGATCTTCAATGTTTTGTACTCATTGGAAAGGTCGGATGATTGATCCGGACATCGTTTACATGCATATAATTGAGATCCGGATATTTGTGAAAACACATTTTTATACATAACTTTTGAACTACTTATCGAAACTTCAAACAATTCAATAGCGATGTATGGAACCCTAAACCAAGTCGAATGCAACTGGTTCGATCAAAATCGGTTCAGCCAGTGCTGAGAAAACTCAGTGAGAATGTTGGTCACATACATACATACACACACACATACACACACACATACACACACATACACACACACACAGACATTTGTTCAGTTTTCGATTCTGAGTCTATATGTATACATTAAGGTGGGTCTAGGAGCTTTTAATAAAAAGTTCATTTTCAGAGCAGGATTATAGCCTTACCTCAGTGAGGAAGGCAAAAGACCGATTCCGTAGAGAACTGCTCAAATGCTGAAATGTTCTACTTTTCAGCACTGATAGGGTGTTGAAATGTTGAACTTTTCGACACTTGTTTTGGAATGTAATAATTTTCAACATTGTTTTGATTTTAACTGTGGATTGCCTGAATATATGGACATTTGATTTACAATTCCATTCAAATGGTGTTTCTTCGGAATTGCAATAAAAAAGTTGTATGGATCTCGTTGCAAAACTTGATTTTTTTCAGCACTCGTCATATTTATCCAACTCGGTAAACCTCGTTGTACAATTTTCAACTTATGCTTAAAAAGTACAGTCCAGACTCGATCATCGGATGCCTTGATTATCCGAAGTTTCGATTATCCAAAGTTCGATTATCTGAAGGTTTGTATGGAACTTCGGATAATCAAGTCAAAAACATTTTTTTCTTAATCTTGTTTTCAACATCAAATACGATTTTTTCCGTGATTTGATTATCCGAAGTGAACATTTTCCGAGGCCTTCGGATAATCGAGTCTGGATTGTAATAAGCTGTAATGCAAATTTTAGCATGCTTTCTTTAATAATTTTGCTTATGTTTTCAAACGGCTACGGAAGATATGTAAAATTAAAACTTGTTCCTAAATATTTTTGTTTCATTCATTGTTTTACTGAAAAAGAGTAAAAATCGGCATGAAAAATCACCATCTCCATCCAAATACGTTCATGGTTCAACTAACGAGTAATTCGTTTTAGTACCTACTTCACGGCGACATTAACCCGAAACCGGATGCGTTACGCCCTCTGCAAGAAGCTGATGCTGATGCAGGCCTACCTGCTGGATCTGGGCCGGCGACTGCGCGGCGAGGCGCCCGCCCTCGGCCAAATCTTCGAAAAGATGATCAGCCTGAGCGAGGTGCTGGAGTTCTTCTGCCTGAACGAGTGGCGGATGACCAACGACAACGTCCTGCGCGTGCAAGCGGCCGCAACCGAGCTCGAGCGGCGTACCTTCCCGTGCGATCTGACCAAGGTCGACTGGAAGGGCTACTACAAGGGGTTCGTGCCCGGAGTCATACGGTACGCGATCGAACCGCGCAAGGCCAAACACCGGGCCAGGAAAAACGCTGAAGAGCAGAACGGCGGAACTGCAAAGATGGTTCAGAAACGTGGAATTTGCTACGCGGTGTGGAGCTTTTTGTTTAGATATGTGACGATAGTGTTTAATTTTTTGTTTATAAAGCATTGAAACCCGGACCCCGGATGGTGACAGCAATTAGCATTGAGTTCTGTCTCTCTATCTCTCTCTCTTGTGTTGAGAAGGTACCACACTGTCCATTTGTCTTCGCTAGCAATTTTCTGAAGCGCGTGCAAATGAGTCTAGATAAGTTACTTAGTCACAAGAAATGATGCTAAACGAAACTGCCAGTCATATTGTGGGGGAGGGGGAATCTGGCAGGTGTGGTAGCAAACGGGCACTTTTCTGCCGGATCGCCATTACTAGGTAAAAATGCTTCAAATTAGTTGATTGAAAAGCGAAAATACATGCTTGGCGTCGCATTAAGAACGCGACCTTTTGTTTGCGAAATTAGGGACAGACTTCTAAAAGGTGCGGCGTCACTCCAAAACTGGTTCCACACCTGTTTTTCCTTTTTATTTTGGTTGGGATAAATATAGCAATGGGCAGTCTTAGGTGCGATAAATTAAGGGCTTCCGCCGTGCCGAACATGTTTATTAACATATCTTTATTTACAATCATTGTGAAATGATCATTTAGGTGGTATTTTTTTTAGCAAACTCGAAAGCATTTTTGCCTCATATAGCTTTTTCTTTTGGTACGAGAATGTGCTTGTTTGGAGTGGACTATAGTTTGATAATGAACCCAATAACAAAATTTTAATCACTCATTTGATAGTATTTTGAAAGTTTCGTGCAGAAAATCATTAAATCTTATTTAAAAATTTACTAGTGTTTGGGAAAAGTGCTAATAATTAAATGGTAAATTTACCACATTCAATAGGGAAATCACTCCTGGTCAAAATAATATTAAACTTTTAACCTTCCATAAAGAAATATGTTAAATAACATTTTAACAGAAAATAATTGGGTAAAATTAGAGAAAAATAGGTAAATTTTCACCACCTGCTTTTGACACATTCCATTATTTTATTTTTTTATTTAAATTGTGTGAAAACTTTAAGCTTTTGTTTGGCCTTTGAAGCTTCCAAAGAAATAATAAAGTGAATTCTTAGAGAAAAGCTGGTGGTCGAACATTTAACGAAAGAAACCCTTTTGGATCCCGAAGTCTGGTAGTTTTATGTGTTTAGAATGAAGCAACGTATTGTAGAAGGTACGTAAGTTTTTTTTTGTCTGTAATAATTTTGTAGATTTGAATACTTTTAAACCTCTATTTTTAAAAGCCATTTGTTTTTAAAACTTGTTTTGTTTTTAAATTGAGATTTGATGACGTTTTTGGCTATTGGAGCACTGCCGTTCTACGCATAATTGTCCCATGCCATTTTGTGACGATTCTGACTTTTTAGCATTTTTATGCTTAGTTTGACGTACACTTTTCGAAAAACCCATAAAAACTAGTACTTTCTTCGTAAACTCTTTAGAAACAACACCAAGTCTATTTGTCCCATTGTTACATTTCTACGTATAAATGTCCCACCAATTGGGGACATATAGGATAAATAGGGACCTTAGGGGCAAATATGTGTAGAACCACAGAAATCGATCGACAAATTTCAGTCGCGGTTTTTCAATATGAGACAATTATGTGTTGAACGGCAGGGCAGTTCTCTAAAATTTTGCAAAAAATCCTGATTTTATTTTTGTATTTTTTGATTTGCATGAAACTTCTTCAAGTTCTTCCTTATGTCGCCAGATTTTAAAATTGGATAGAACTTTTGAACCAAGAAAACAAATTTTGGATGTCCAAAAAAGCTAATTGTAGAGATTTTTTCAGCTTTTCGAACAGTGGTCGCCCAACATATCACTATTTAAAAATAATTAAAAAAGTAACTACAGTCACGCCCCGGTTTTGCACGCCTCGAGTCTGCACTGTCCCGATTTTGATTCATTCAGCTGCCTCGGTTAAGCACGGCCCAGAGCTTATGAGATTTTGGCTATAAGGGGTAGACATTGGCTATAATCGTATGAAAAATCATGAAAGCATAAAAAAATTACAGTGTTTTGGAATCGGGATGATGTGGATAGCTGTCCATTGCACTCACACTCACATAATTTTTTTCCACAGTAACACGTATTTTTGTGTATTTCGAAAATGCAATGTTTCTCGAAAAATACTCCAAATTTTTGTTATTGCTATATGTGTTTTGAAACCCATATAGCAATAACAAAAATTTGAACGGTTTTTTTTTCACACATTTTGAATTTATTGGAAATACTCAAAATTTTCACAAAACAACGTATTTTCTAAAAAATATTAAAAATTTTAGTTTTTCACAATATGGATATCAAATGATCGGGATTTTTTCGTACGTTTCGAATGTAATAAAAACATTTTTAGAAAATACTCAAAATTTTCACAAAACTTATTTTCGAAAAAAAATTCTCAAAATTTCAGTTTTTCACAATGTGGGTATCAAACGATCGTAATTTTTTCATACATTTCGAATGTAATTACAACATTTTTTTGAAAATACTCAAAGTTTTCACAAAACTACGTATTTAAAAAAATACAATTTTTTTACAGTATGGATATCAAACGATCGTAATTTTTTCATACATTTGAAATGTGATAACAACTTTTTTGAAAGTACTAAAAATTTTCACAAAACTATGCTTTTTTGAAAACATACTTAAATTATTTTTATAGTATGGGTTTTAGATACCGGAGTTTTTTTTTATACATTTTGAATGTACACAATTTTAAAATACTCACAATTTTCAGAAATCTACGTATTTTCGAAAAAATACTTCAAATGTTTAGTTATTTTTAGGGACCATCCATAAACCACGTGGTCACTTTAGGGGGTTGTATGGCGATTGTCCACGATCCATACAAAAGTTTTCTTTTGTATGGACAATTGTCCACGAGGCACAGGGTGGGGTAACATGGGGCAGTTGCTCCACTATCCTCAGAAATTTGTTCTAAAATTGCTAAGGGGGTGTCCATAAACGACGAAATTTTCAAAACACTTATATTGTTGCCCCATCTTCCTTAAGGATCTGGGCACGCTAGTGATTTTTACATTCGAAATGTTTGAAAAAACCCCGATCATTTGATATCCATACTGTGAAAAACTGAAGTTTTGAGTATATTGTTTTCGAAAATACGTAGTTTTGTGATTTTTTTTTGTTAAAAAACAGAAATTTTGAGTATTAAAAAAACGAAGTTTTATGAAAATGTTGAGTGTTTAAAAAAAAATCACTACATTCCAAATGTTTGAAAAAAACCCGATTATTTGAAATCCACATTGTGAAAAATTAAATTTTGGAGTATTTTTTCGAAAATACATAGTTTTGTGAAAATTTTGAGTATTTTCAATAAAAAATGGTATTTCATTGAAATGTATGAAAACAAAACCCGTTCATTTGAAACACATATTGCAATATTTATTATTTTGATTTTTTTTAGAGAAAAAATAGCATTTTCAAAACACAGGAAAGATACTTATTTTTGTGAAAATTTTCATGTAATTATAATTGCAATGGATAGCTGCCATCATCCCGATTCCAAAACACTATATTTTTTATGTTTTCATGATTTTTCATACGAATATAGCCACAATGTCTCCCATTTAGCCAAAATCCCATAAGCTCTGTGCTTCAGTTATGCAAGCCTCAGTTTTGCATCCCCCATAAGAGGTGCTAAACTGAGGCATGACTGTTATTAATTTATCCTTAAAAATATCTATGAGTTTAAAAAAAAACGTTTTGATTTGTGTTAAGTGTTAAGTTTGTCGAGAACGATTTTTTTGTGATAAAATGTTATTTAAAAAATCGGTAATTGTGTTTTTGACTGAAGCAATATTTTGCTGAGAAGTCCTAATCGTAACCCACAACTTTTCCGATGACTCAAAGTCGATCAGAGAATCTTTTATCGAGATACAGAATTTCGAGTCTTTCATAGCAGCTTACGACTTCTTTTGTGGACAGCCCATGATGCAAAATTTGCGTATTTGGGCATAAGGAATCTATGGACAAAGTTTCAGACAAATAAAAAAATATAATGAAAAGTCGATTTGTGAAATTCCAGAGAAATGCTCATTTAATTTTCAAAACAACCTATCCCTCATGGGTTTCCTATGCAGATAGGGCCTTTTGAAAATTTAATCTTGAATTTCTCCTACTTAAGATTATGTTGATGCCAACTTTTAAGAAAACGCAAAAATAAAATATGGTACTTTATTTAACACTGGTTAGTAACCAGTGGTTACACTTCCACGCATATTTAGCCCACAAAGTATTTTCTGTTATAGAATCAGTTTTCAGTCTCTTTTTTTTCTTTATTACATGTTTCTGAACATGGGACAATAATGCGAAGAACAGCAGTAAAGCGATGAACTTTTGCATTGTGATATACTGTGATATAATGTGCTGAAACCAAAAAAAAAAAAAAAAAATAGTTGTAATTTAAGCCTTATGTGTGGGGCAAACTTGCATTGTGCCTCAGCTTGCTGTTTTTGCATATGGGACATTTATGCGAACATGGGCAGTGGAAGCATCGCGAGGGCTAACACCACCTAATACTCGGGCCTTTGGTAACATGTTTATTACACATAAGCACATAAGCATAATAATTGACTGTTAACAACTGTACATTCCTATAATTTCACTACCGGTCAGTACAATACCAATACTGATTGGAAAACACACACAACCATGTAAGCTATAGTTTGTAATCAACTTAACATGTTCCCAGAAAAAAAGGGTCAAGTGCTGCTACACAAGACTACATTCTGTTGCAACTCATTGCTCAAACACACCCTCCAATTAGCAATATTCAATTCTAAATTTCGCAGACAAATGTCGCAAAATTCTCTAGAACTGTATTAGACTCATCCAGCAAGTCTCCAAGTGTGCGATTAGTAGCCAAAGCGAAAGGCTCCCAAAATGAGTGACGGTGGCCATTCCGACGTTCTGAACTTTTACCGAGGATCCACGGTGCTGATAACCGGCGCCAGTGGGTTTCTCGGCCAAGTTCTGCTTGAAAAGATCCTGCGCAGTTTGGAGGTTCGGAAGGTGTATGTAATGCTGCGACCCCGAAGGGGCTGCGACGCCGGGGGTCGTCTGGATCAAATTTTCAGCAGCAAGCTGTTTGATACATTGCGAATGGATGCCGTCAAGTGGCAGAGGATGGTCTGTAGGGTTGTTCCGGTGGAAATTGATTTGGAGAAGGAGAATTTCGGGATGGTTGATGGGTTGAAGAGTGAATTGCTGGGTGAAGTGAATGTGGTGTTTAATATGTTAGCATCTGTAAAATTTATTGATCCTCTGGATGTTGCGCTGCGCACAAACGTGGAGTACACGGACCGGATGCTTAAGTTGGTCGGCGAGATGAAAAATCTCAAATCCGTGGTTTACGTCTCGTCATTCTACTCCAACTGTGACAGACGGTTTATCGAGGAACGAATCTATGACGATTTGAGATTCGGTGGGGTTGAAAAATTGATAAATGTGGTGTCAAAACTGCGGAAAGAGGAAGTGAAATTTTTGACTCCATATCTAGTTGGAAGCTTACCGAATACATACGTTTTCAGTAAAAAGTGTGCTGAAGGGCTGATTCTGGAGAAATACAGCTCGTTACCGATTGGAATCTTTCGACCTCCCATCGGTGAGTAGCTTCTGGCATTCAAGCCAGTTCTTAACTGAAATGTTTATTTTTGCAGTGAGCTCGACTTATCGAGAGCCGGTTCCAGGTTGGGTTGATAACTTCAACGGACCATCCGGCATGGTTGTTCCTTTGTCGGTGGGAATGTATCATGGCGTTCTTCTGGATCCTCGAAAGTGTCCGTGCATCGTTCCGGTCGATTATTGTGTGAATGCTCTGATCTGTTGCGTCTTGGATGTGCATAGACAGCGTTCTCAGAAACTGCCGATTCCGGTGTACAACTACACTGATCCACAGTGCAAACAGTCGTGGGGTGCTATCATCAACGGGTTCGTACAGGGTCTTCCACCGTTCAAGCGGTTCATGGCGTAAGTGATCGATTGAAAATAAGTACCTACACTAACATTTGTTTATTTCAGAACTTACTTTACTCTCACACTAACAAAAAATAAACTGCGATACGCCTTTTGCAAAAGATTGATGCAGCTGGAGGTGAATCTGATCGACTGGGCAACGAGGACTCCGCCCAAGGCGGGGCTGATTCTGAACCGGTTGACCGCCCAGAATGAAGCGCTAGCATTTTTCACTCTCGGCGAGTGGCAGATGAGCAATGGGAACGTTCTACGAATGCTGGCGGAAACTAGCGAATTCGAGCGGCAGCTGTTTCCGTTCGACTTGACAAAGCTAGATTGGAGCGTGTACTGTCGGCAGTTCATTCCGGGAGTTGTGCGATATGCGATTGAGCCGAGAATAGTTAAGACTAGGGATGCTGGAGGACACTCCTGAGGGTTTAGGTATTGGACGAATGCATTACTGGTAACTCAATAAACTTAAAACAATCATATTACATATCCTTTCCACGAATGAATTTCTGCAATTGTTTATTTTTGTCAATATCAAAAGGAATCTGGGAAAAAATGTATCCATTTTTTGTTTAATGCTCTGGGTTCTCCAAAGTATCGCAGAAGTTCCAAGGCTCTGCAAAAAGAAAAAGGTTCCTGGAGTATAGATCTTCGGTTCTACCGCCTTAACAACACAATTTTACCATATTTTCGATGCAATACTATATATTCTTTGGATTGCTTTTTGAATGTAATGGGTTTTGGTTTTGGTCGTAACAACTTGTAATGAGCCAGCATTTTCTTGGCGTTCTCGACTGCGAGATTCCTACTCAGACCTAGGTGTCCGAAGGCTTGATTGCTGAGGCAATTGCAAACCTCTGTATACACCTAATCTTCCATCTATCCTGGGATTCGAATTGACGACCTTTGGATTGTGAGTCCAACTGCCTACCAGCGACTCCACCGAGGCAGGACGACTGGGAGACGACTCCTGCACCTGGATTGAGCTAACGACCTCACCTCTAGGTCAGACTGGGTCCAACATTTACTTCCCCGTCCGATGGAAGGCGTGATGTCAAAACACACACAACTGGGCAGAACTTGTTCGAGAGAATGATGGCCTCGAGTCGAGAGAATAGTGGTACCATTCACGGACACAGAGAACACAGCTCGAGAAAGGGAATCATTCTTTCGAGGTTCAAACCATAAGTGTCGACTGTGGGAATCGAACCCGAGAACTATCTATGTGACTATCTCAATGACTTAACTGCGTCGGCCTCCGAAGTTTGGCGGCTTAGAAGGGGTCAGATGTAGATGTATGAAACTTGTTGACGATTTATTGTTTCAATTAACGAATGAACTCATTTGTTTTGATGGTGTGAGTTGGTAGCATTATTCTATCGATTTTGGCTTTGAGTCTTAAATAAATTTCGAGGGAACAATTCTCACGACTTTGAATTTTGGGTGCAGAGTAGGTGGCTAACCCGTCAGCAATCAGGAAGGTTTACACTCTTTTACGGATGAACTTTTTTTTTGCAAATGAACCATGAGGGAATATTTTTTTCGCCTAACTCGAGCTGTGTTCTCTGAGTCCGTGAATGAAAAACTGTTCTCTCGACTCCAAATCTCACGGACAACCCAGCATTGTCCAAGTTTGATGCGAATTATACTTTCCCTTAATTTCGCTGCCGGCTGGCGGGCGGGATTAGAAGAACACTCAAACACTAGGTGTGTTTTATGGAAATGATGACCAACATGACATTTTTGAGATGTTTAATAGATCTTCAAATGGTTCGTTCCTCTAAGTTACAAAGATATGGAGTGATACAGTCATCTTCAAACTTTAACAAAGTGTTTGTCAACAAATGCTTATCATCGTTACGTTATCCAGTATACAACCGCGCACACGCGTCATCGTCAGACTGTTTTGTTATCTTATCACTCTGAATACTGTATATCGGTAATCATTTTAATGGCAAATTTCCAGTAGTTTGAACGCAACGATAAACGTGGCTCGACCGTCGATGGGCTCAGTATCACGTTAGAGGTAGTCCCGCGAAGAAGAATTGTTGCTAAGAATGTCTACCAGCTGTGAAATCAGGTTCGATGAGAACCCCTACGGAGTTTACTTTCCGGGACAGAACCTGTCCGGAAGTGTAGAGTTGCGGCTTGCGGAAGTGACTAAGGTTAAAGGTATGCGTTATCAGATATTATGTTGGTGGAGTGAGTCATGAGCGGTTGTTTGACGCAGGGGTTGCACTGCAGATCAATGGCGCGGCGGAAGTCAAGTGGTCCGAGACGACGGGAGCGGGTAAGAATCGGAGGACCATTCACTACAGTGGACGGCAGGACTACATGCACTCTACGACCTATTTGGCTGGGTCCAGGGAGGGCAACTCGATTGAACTGCTGCCAGGGATTCATACGTATCGGTTTTCGTGCATGTTGCCGCCAAATTTGGTCACCTCGGTGGAGGCCAAGCATGGTCATGTGCGGTACACGGTCAAGGTCGTGCTGGAACGCTCGTGGAAGATTGATCAGTCGTACAAGGTGGCGTTCACGGTGCTGCGGCACGTGGACTTGAACTTGGAGAACTACGAGGTGCGGCTGCCGATGCAAATGGACAAGGCGAAAACGTTTTGCTGTGGGCCGTGCAAATCGGCTCCGATGTACATTTCGGCCCAGGTTCCAATTTCCGGGTACGTCCCGGGGCAAACAGTAGTTGTGAAGATCGAGGTCAACAACGAAAGTAACAAAACCATGGAGGAGATCTCCACCAAGTTGCTGCAGGTGGTTTCGTTCATCAGTCAGCGACCTTACACGAAGATCCGCGAGATTCCAACCATCTTAGCTGAGGTGCGATGCGCGGGTATTGGGAAACACAGCAAAGCTAGCTACGAACAACAGCTGCAGATTCCGCCGATGCCTCCGTCGAGCCGGTCTTGCCAGGTGTTGACCATCAACTATTACGTCGAGGTTGAGGGAAAGGTCCCCGGACCGGTGATCAACCCGAAAGTCCGAATCCCCATCACAATGGGAACGATTCCGCTATCGCTGGACGGGAGACCTACATTTGAAAGCCCAATAAACGTGGCGCCAATCTTAGAACAACCAACAACCTCGGCGGAACCTTCAGCGACTCCATTTCCACCGGAATTGCGTAAGTCTCTAGATCGCATGATGAGTCATTTCAAAGGTAACGATTCCAATATCTCACAGCTCCACCGACTTACGAGGAGGTCGTCAACGCCGCTAGGACCAATATCCAGGATGAGGGCGAAACCAACGAGATTGGATGGCGGGACTACACGCCACGGTATATGGTCTATCAGTTCGGTGATGTTCCGGCGACGGCTCCACCGGCGCTAGAGCAGCAACATCAGCCGGAGGAGGTCGTGCAACCGGTGTCGGGGGTGGTAAAGAGCCCGGTCGATGATTGAGTGTCTATTATGGGTGTTTTTTTTTTAAATAAAGGTGCTGTGATAAGAGGTTTGATTGTGATGCATTATGTTTGTGAGTGCGCGATAAGGAAACAACTAAGGTTGGAATATTTAAAAAGACATTTATTTTGATCATAATCAGTTTACAGCCAACGCAGACCCTTTCAACTTGCTAAATATATTTTTTGTAAAACACTTCAAAGTGCATCATCAGGTCCACCCGTTCAAGCGCATTTACTTTTCCTCCTCTGGAGACACCGTTCCAGCGCAGCCTTGATACCCGGCAAAAAGTGCCGGAAGTAGTCCTTCCAGTCCAGCGAATCGATGTCAAACGGAAGCACCTTCCGATCTTCAGGGCTCAGCTTGGCCCAAATGGCGCGCATGTTTGCATTCTCGGCGCTCCACGAGTGCTGCGAAAAGTGGCAAGCCGCCTCCTCCAGGGCCATAATTCGGTTCACCATGCACAGATGTCTGCGGAGATAAATAAGTTAGCACTGTTGACTTGGTAAAACTTCAGTTATTTTAAAAGCACTGGACAAAACAAGTGCAGTGTAAATTTGCCGAATCTTTAAGATTTGGTCGACCATGAGGCAATGAACTCCTGAGTTCCAAATACGGAAATTGAACTTTATTTACATTTCTTGTTCTAAATCTTGTAAACAACAAAATCGAGATAAACTGCACAACTGTGACATTGAACTCTATTACCTCAGTTATGACGACTAATTAAGCCACTTCCATAATCGCCAGTACTTAACACGTTACGGAGCTTCCTCCGCTGCATTTAAGACCAGGACAACACGAATAAATTTGCATAAATTTCTAGCCGCTACGATATACTCACTTTCGTTTCTTTCCCACTAAGACCAGCATCAGGTCGGCGAAGGCAGCCTGCAAGATGAACCACCAAACGAACAGTCGATGCACGAAACGGGAAGTGGTCACTCCCAGGGCGTAACGTCTGTAGGAATGAGTTGGGAGAAGAGCAATGATGTAATTATAAAATGTTGTTTTGAAATGATTAACAAATGCCAACATGGTCAACAGAGCACACCGGCAGCGAGATGCAAATTACACATTTGTTTTAATTTTGCACTGCATGAATGAAGTGGCATATTACACACTTTCAAAGCCGGTATGTTGCCCGGCAGCAGGGGTAATTAATGGCGTAAACCGTTTGACACCACTTAACACCATTGGCATGTCAAATTACGGTTAGAATTATTGTGGAATAAATTTTCTCTTTTGTGTAAACAAACGAGGCGTTGATTTGGACATCTTTTTGCCCTTGCTAGGCCATATTTGGAACGGATTTTAAATTTAAATGTTGCTCCCAAATTTATACAGTAAAACGAAGAATACAATCGGATTCAAACACAACGTATTAATTGTAAAATATTTCGTGATGTAACATCTTAAAAAGGATTACAATATATAGCGGAATTAAAAGGAACAACTCGTCTCTTTGTATTCACAGTAATGCATTCTGCTAAAACGCTCAACCAAACCACAATCTTAAAAAGGAAGTTGAAGATAAAACAATAAGTTGAAAAATGATGCTAAAAAGTTAAGTATTACATCGAGTTGCATATTTTTTTTTTAACAAACAATGCTCGTCAGGAAATTCACAAAAAAAATAATTCTTTCGATTACTAAGCATTTACTGACATAAACTACAACAATGTCGATTTGTGTTATTTGTGTAGCAGAATCGGCAAATATGCAAAATCAATTTTATTGTAGAACAAACTGTTCCTAAAAATGTTGCCATACCACAAAAATAGTCAAAAGTTATCGCACCGTTCTCTGTTCCCACGTTCAATTACTTTTTGGTTTATGATGAAGGTAAATACAAATTCAAAAGTAATAAATTTGTATTACACCTCGGAGTTCAAGGCACGCATAAAGAGTGATTTGTGTTATTTTTATGACATTCACACATCAACTTTATATTATTTATATAGAAGAAAAGATAAGTTAAAAAAATTATTATTCATAACATTTACATGAAAAAACATTCCATGTCCACTGAGTACACTTTTGGACTCGACCATCACCGATTTGGAGGGAACTTAAAGGGAACAGAAATGTGTGGTGTTGATTTAACGATACCTCTATTTTTGGCCCCATTCCCTTTTTTGACGATTTTCTTAAAAACTTTGTTTTCGTAACTTTGCAACTATTGGGCCATAATCTTTTTTTTTCTGGTTGAATTTAATAGGAATTCAAATGCATCACAACATAATTTCTTTACAGTTTATGTTTTAACACATTTTTTGATCAACCTGCTATCTTCTACTTTTTTTTACTTTGTCACCATCGCGATCAACGCATCGTGATTCCCGGACAATTACTTAAGAATCATTGAAAACCACAAACTTAACCTTACCAATGCCGAGAAACTGCCCTCCATAGATAAAATATCTGAATTTCCTTAGCAAATTGGCCAAAACAACGTTTAAATACATAAACTGAAAAGAAATTGTATTGGGAGGCATTTGAGGGTTAATATTTTATTTTTAACTATAAAATGCAACCAGAAGGTAATGATTTGATCAAATAGTTGCCAAGTTGCGAGAAAAGAATTGTTGAAGCCAAAAATAGAGGGATGGTCCAAATGGCACCAAACTTGGGATTTCTGTTGACGTTCGATAGACGAAAATTCCCCTCCAAGTTTGGTCCAAATCAGTGAAGGTCGAGTCCTAAGGTTTTCTCAGCTGAAATGAATTTGACTAATTTCAGATTTTTTAACCCCTTCTCACCCAGAGCAAAATCGAGATTTTTTACGTTTTTGTACATTACTCCTAATTGGTGCCTTGTCCTGAAGTTTGGTTGAATTTGGTAGCTGAAGTCCCGAGTTGTAATTACAAATGTTTACGGTAGTTGGGCTTCTACGTGTGTTAAACGCGTTCCGACCTGCGATCTCTTTGGCCAGTTGTCACACTTACAACAATGTTCAGAGTGTGTCAAGATAGCACGACAAGATTGCAAACTTCTTTCTCAATACATGAAGTTTTTTTTTGGTTTTCATTGAATATCTCAGGATTGAAATCGAATTTTGGGGATCAGTGAAGGTGAGGCGTTTTAAACTCTGTTTACCTTAAAATATCACATAATTCATTGGCATGGAATGCTCGAGATTTAAGCCAACCAATTCTGGTATTCTGGAGCTCAGTAATTCCGAATAATTTAGTCTTTTAATGGTCGGCGAAAAATCGACGAACCCACTAATCAAATGTTTAAACTCACCCAAAAAACCGTCCCAGCACCGTTTCACACCCAGCCGCAGCCTCTCGTCCAAACTCGCCCCACAGCATGGTGTTCGCGTCGGTGGCAAAGTTAATCACTGGAACTTTGCGCTGCTCCGGGATCTCTGCCTTTTCTGCAGCGGCCTCTGCCGCCACGGTCAGCAGCGCCGACACGCAGTAATCCACCGGAACCGTGTGACACCGGTAGCTGGGATCTCCGTAACCGCGGTAAACGCGACCTTGGATCAGCGCCACGCACATCCCGGACAGGCCGTTGAAGTTGTCCACCCAGCCGGGGATGGGTTCCTGGTACGCGGACACGACGATCGGTGGCCGGAAGATGGCGATCGGGAGGTGGTTGTAGTGGTTCTGGATCATCACTTCAGCGCACTTTTTGCTGAACGTGTAACTGTTGGGCATTTTTCCGAGGATCAGCGGAGTAAGCTGGACCTTTTCTTGTTCCTGGAGGTGGCTAAGGATTTGGAGGATGTTGTCGTGACCACCGAACGGGATATCGTTTGAAATTTGTTCCTTGATGTCGGACCGATCGCAGGTTGAATAGAACGTGGACACGTGCACGATCGACTTGAGGTGTTTCATGCGGGAGGCCATGTCGAACAGCTTCCGGGAGCAGATGACGTTGGTCTCCAGGGCAGCCTCGATGCACTCGTTGAACTTGACCGAGGCCATCACATTTAGCACGACGGTGACCTCCGACAGGAGCAATTCGCGATCAGTCTCGCTGATGATCTGGTCGTGCGTAAAGTTGGTATTGATCGCGACCACTTTGGCAAAGGTGCCCGCCGGATCCCGGTGATTGTTCCGGATGGTATCGAACAGCGGTTCCTGAAAGATCTCCTTCAACCGGTCTGCCGCCTTCACATTGCGCTTCTCACGCAGCAGCAGGTAAATCCGTTTCACTTCAAAACACCGCAGTATCTTCTCGATCAACACCTTTCCGATAAACCCGGTCCCTCCGGTTATCAACACCACAGAGTCCTTGTAAAAGTTCACCACACTGCTGGGTCGTCCCGCAGGACCGCTCACAATTATATCTCCCATGATCACTCTTCACCACCAAACCAAGATCCTCGCGCGTCCAAGTCCACCGGTCAAGTGACGGCCCTCAAGAAGTTCGCGCAGAACTTAAGCGCCCCGCGAGTTCTTCTGGCCGTTTTTAGCACTTGATCGGTCGCGGCTTGCGCACGTTAAGGAGAAGCGATGTACCGCGCGGGCAAGATCATTACCAAATGGAAGCTGCGAGCTCAAGTGATTTGTTTATATCGGCGGCGGTGGTTGGTGTCCAAGCGTTGATGAAGAGTCTTGGAGGGTGGCGTGACAGATTGGGCCGCACCGGACGACGGTAACAAGACGCGCGCGGTGGAGATAACGAACAAAAAAAAAGGTGGTGGTGGTGGCTGAGGTGGAAATAATGAGCTAGAACGTATAGGTCGTGGGTCAGGGGTGCAAGGAGTTTTGGTCGCCGCAGGGCAGGCAGGGTGGGGACCGAGAGTATACTGCCGAAGGGGTAATGAGATGAGGTCCTCGCGGAGGGGGGTCATGACATGGAAAGAGCAATTTGCTTGCCTTTCGAGTCAAGACGATAGTTTTGGTGAAGAATGGGTGTGGAATTATGTCGATAACGTATGTAAATTAACTCTAATAGTCAAATGAAAGTAATAGTGATTTGATGAAAGGTATAGGGGCTCGTGCATAAAATACGTAGAACTTTTTGGGGGAGGGGTGGTACGACAAAAACCACGTTCTCAGAAATGAAACGGAGTTCACACACACTACCAATCGTTTGCTTTGATAGTGTGCGTGAGCGCCGTGTAAAAAGTGACAGTTCGTCACTTTTTAGTTTGACTTTGTCAAACCAACGGGGTACAAACTACAGAGTGTCAAACGAAAAAGTGACCACCGGGGGTTGAGTGTTATGAAATGTTTGTCTGATTTTGGATTAAAAAAAAAAAAACCATTAACATGCAAACGTGATTTAATTATTTTAAGTACCAATTATTCATGTATTTCAGAAATTAAAAAAAGATTTTGCTGAATGAATTTTATTTTTTTTATCAAACCGCATTAGGGAGCGTTATTTTATTTTATTACGTAACGCAAAAATTTTGAATTTTGGACCCCCTACCACCCTCGTAATAAAGTTTTCACACAAATTAAAAATATATATATATTTCGCTAAAATCAAACCTTCGGTGGCTATATCTTGAAAACAGAGCCCTTTATCTAAAAATCTGTTAAGTATTTTTCGATTGCAAATTCAATTTTTCCAAAAATCACCAACTCTGCGGCAGATTTGTTGACCATACTTCTCAATAGCTCAAAAGTTACGGGTTTTTTGTCTCATAAAACATATCAAAAAATTTCGAAACTAAAAAAACGTTTTTTGGAAAATTAGTTTTTGTGAAAAAAGGTTCAGTAAACCGGGGTGACATTGATAGAATTTCAATTTATTTTTGAAATATTTCTAACTGGTAAGGTAAGATTACTATTTTTAAAACATGTACTAGGGTAGGCCACACAAGGTAAAATGTACTATTTTTGATAAAAAGTTTTTTCAATAGTGTTCAAAAAAATAGTTACATTGAAAATTCTTATTTAGAATTACGGGGTAACTTTGATAGACACAGTTATTCTTGTAAAAATCAGATTTGATGTGTTCAAATTTTATGTTTACGTCATTATTATTACTTAGATGTCTGATACAGCTTTTAAGAAAAATAAATCAATGTTTATTTAAAGTTAACTAAGTTTATAACCTTTTTAACAAAATACATATAAATTTTAGGTAAAATTGTTAAAAAGTCAATATTTTGCGTAAAATTTATTAAAACTAGTTTTGTTTATAAAATTATTGAATCATATTAAACTCTACACTTGAAATCGAAGCAAAAATCAAAAGTTTTCACATTTTATATGACATTTGTTCTACTGAAAATGCCTATAAATTGGGAGATTTTTTTGAGACATGTTTCAAAAACACATAATACCAATTATTTACAAACTTATTTTTCCTTCTCCTAGTGGAAAACTTTCCAAAGAATCCGAAAATGCATTCTATTTTTCGATTCGAAATCATGTTCATTGAGAAAATCATGACACTTTTAGAATAATAAAATAATGCTTTTTACCAACATTTTCTTATTTATAGTTAACTCACCTTTAAAACTTTTCAAAATTGTTATAAATTTTTTTCTGAGAGTACTTTAAACACTTCTCTACCACGATCAGAATGATTCCATACCATTCCGTACGTATTTAATTTGTACTCTTCATTTTGTAATTATTTGTTTATATTGGCAATTATCGGCGAGAAATATTAAACTTACCTAGGACAGAAAGAGGAGCGACAGAATTGAAGATTGCGACAACAGTTTTTTCAAACCTTTTGTCACATGGTGGATAGATCCACCATTTTGCGGAAAAATCTCAAACCTATCAAAGTCACCCCGTTTTACGGTAATTAACCCTCTAACGCCCATGGTTACTCCAGAGCACCACTTATTTTTGTCTTCAAAATTAAATTTCTCTGCAATCATGCATTTATTCAACCCGGTTCAACCTGCATTAGTTTATACAGAATGTTTTCATATAACCATTAAAATGTCATCCAATTTGGTGGATCCAGTTACGAGTAATGTAGAAAAACGAGTAACAATGTCGATTTTGCTCTGGGAGAGAAGGGGTTAAAAAATCAGCAATTTTTGTTTCCCGGTACCTATTTTTTTCTCACTAGTCCTCAACATTACCTACAACTTTGCCGAAGACATGATATTGATCAGAAAATTCACTCAAAAGTTACAGCTGTTTGAATATTTGTGCACCAGTTTTGTATGGACAACAGGCAAAATTGTATGGAGACTTGTAAGGGTGAACCAATGAGCTTCTTTGTTCATAAGGAAGGCCCCAGAATGTTTGAGCCAAAGAAAAAAAAAATACAAATAAAATCCTTTTTCGGTTTTGGTAGAGAATTGCTCCCATGTCAAATTTGATCCAAATCGGAGCAGGATGCTGCTGGTTTGGCGACGTCCGGTGTCTCCAAAATCAGCAAGTCACCCTTCAAATGCACGCATTGTCCTTAGTATGCTATGACGGCTAGGTGAAAAGTACGACGCCCCATGTCAGACGGTGAACACGTGGAGAAGCATCGATTGCATTATTTTTACAAAATCATCATGTTACGTTATTTAGAATAGTTCAAATTGTTACAGGAACATCAATAATTGTAATTTTATTACTTTAAAGAATGTTTCTGAGCCAAACATGAGTGTATGCTCTGCCACGTGTTCAAGGTCTGACATGGGGCGTCGTAATTTTCACCTAGCCGTCATAGCATACTAAGGACAATGCATACATTTGAAGGGTTAATCGTTGATTCTGGAGACACCGGACGTCGATCCAATGCGCACCATGGGGACAGAATGGACAAACCTAATTCCTTCTGGAATTTATTCATTGGACCATACCCTACACACCTGTCTTTATTCCGAGTGAATCCATGTTGTCCCCAGACCTGTAGGAACGATTGAACGAAAAGCATAAAAATCCCATAGTAATTTACATGTAAACTTTAAACCGCTGGGGACAGGCCAACCTCGGTTTGCCTGATTCTGAGAAATTTTTTGTTTGGTTGAAACATCCTAGTATTTATATCTTATGATACATAATAACTTTTTAATGTTCACTCGAGGGTTATGGTGAGAACTGCCCCCGCCAGTTGAAGGAAATTCCTCCGAACGTTCCTTCCTAACTCAACCCATGACGTGATAAATGAGTTCTGTACGCACGTTAGACAACGAATCAATTTTGGCACCATGAAATTGGGATGCCCAATGTGACGCAAATGGGAAACAAAAGTCGCTGAAAACGTGGGCAAAAAAGTGGCGGTGGTGTGCTCGACGCTCGTCCTCGTCTCCCCGCAAGCAATTTTCGGTTGGTCATGTTGTGTAAACAAATAGTTCAACCGGGCTTGCATTTAGGGGATTTCCACGCGAATTTGTGATAGAAGATGGATTCAGCGCCAATTTGAGCGAATGATCATTGTCATCGGATCAATTTGTGCAGATGTTAGGATAGCTTTCTTGTAATTGCAGTTCAGCAGCTCCCGGAACCGTTCAAATGTGTTAAGTTGTTCGCAGTTTAGGAAAATAATTTCGATAGTAATTCAATATAATAACTTCACAGCTCGTTAATCTCCAACTCAAGTTTTTTTTTTGCTCAGCCTCACCCGCTTAAAACAATCCCAATTTTCCTAAGTGCATGAAGATTAGGATGTAACAAAAATGACTTTTTGGCGGGCATTCAGGGGTTTGTTCCGGTGGGCATACTGAGCCTAAATCCCAAATATGAGCTTGATTGGACGTAACAGGAGCTGGCGCTCCGCCCTTCAATTTTAAATGGGATTTAACCCGTAAAAAAAGATTTTTTTCAAAAATGTCACTTTTTGAGGCATTTTGGCCACCAATGCGTTTACCAAAAACATCACTGGCGTGTAGGCCAAATCCTTGCGCATCTTTTGGTATATATAACATTGAAGTTTGGAGCACCCTGGAGCTCGGTACACACCTTCAAAGTTTGGCATTTTTTCGAAAAATCGGCCCCGGCAAAAAAGATATGCGTCGCACCTCGCGACGCCCGAGACGCCATTTGATTTTGCTGGGACCGATTTTTCGAAAAAATGCCAAACTTTGAAGGTCTGTACCGAGCTTCAGGATGCTCCAAACTTCAATGATATACACACCAAAAGATGCGCAAGGATCTGGCCTACACGCCAGTGATGTTTTTGGTAAACGCATTGGTGGCCAAAATGCCTCAAAAAGTGACATTTTTGAAAAAATCTTTTTTACGGGTTAAATCCCATTTAAAATTGAAGGGCGGAGCGCCAGCTCCTGTTACGTCCAATCAAGCTCATATTTGGGATTTAGGCTCAGTATGCCCACCGGAACAAACCCCTGAATGCCCGCCAAAAAGTCATTTTTGTTACATCCTAATGAAGATGCACATTTCAATGAACTTTTTGCCGGCACTGTGCCTGATTAATCATTTTGGGTGATGTTCCACAAACAATCAATTTGTGCGACGACAATTATTCTAGAGACCCACTTGGGCGCGTCGGTCGAATGTTTACCGTGGCCCGAGTGGCCACCGTGTGGAATTCCTGTCACGCGACGACGAAAATACGTCATACGTTTGCACGACAATTGGCCCAGGAATTGCAAAAAGTGTTTTTGAAAGTGGATTTTTTTGTCAGAATTTGTCCACGAATAATTTATTATCGATGAAAATATTTATCTTTAAAGGAGATTGGAGGAGATTTTTAAAGAGATGTTGTCATTTTTCTAAATTGCCCATTCCATAATGAAAAAGTTTGCATCTTATTCCATTGGTATTACCAACGGCGAATGAAAGCAAATAATTGAAGTAATTAAAAATAAAAACGCTTTACTCAGCAGGCACCGACCGTTAATTTTAACTCAACTTATGACGTTATAGAAGGGTTCTGTTCAACAACGAATCAAATTGGAATCATGAAATTGTGACGCAAATAAGAACAGATGAGTTAAACTGCGTTTGATTTGCTCTTCGAACCTTATTACAGATCAGTTCTGATCAAATCAGAAGCAGTATAACTAAGTCCAAGCGTTTTAAAGTCCTCTTACGCAAATAAATCCGATGAATTTCAGAATAAATGCTTCCTGTACAAGCCACGAGTTCAGATTTAAAATAGAGATCACTAGTTCCTGACGTACATGGTTTAGTTCAAGTTCAAGGGCAAAATGATTTAATGTGTTGATGCATACACCAGAAATACTTTAATTGCATGATGCAAGAGCTGCACGACATTTTTTGTGGCCCTTTCTTTTTACAATTCATTACAAGTGTTCACGTATTTACATATAACAGACATATTATTTTTATTGCCGGTTTGGGTTTAACCTTTACATGTCTTGGACATATTGTTGTCGATTTCGAATCGAAGTCGAATTTGAAAGCGGAAAATATATAAAATTTGTATTGACCTCAAAATATTTAAATCAATTGAATTTAAGCTAAAGCATTTTATCGATTTTTTTTATAGAATTTTTGGTTGAATTGTAATGTTTCGTAAATCTGGGAGGCAGACATCCCTTATTTATAGAACAGAAAAATTGTAGAGATTTCTTCGAGTATGTGGGGAAAAACGATAAACATATATTGGCATAATACCATGAAATCAAGCAGAACATGTCGATAAACATAGTACCTTTGATTGTCATTTTACAATAATCATTCAAATTGTAAAATTATAATTATTTTTAAAAAATATTCTTCAACTTGTAATATAGCGATTCCACAATTTGGCATGAAATGCAGGGTTGCCACCAGGGGTGCGAGGTTGCCAGATAAATCTGGCATTGCCAGATTTTTTGAGCGCCAATTAGAAAAAAAAATTCTATTTCTTTCTCACATTGTTTTATTGACGTATTTTGTGTATTTTGTGAAGCTATAATGTATAAAAAGTGAAAATACACAGTTTTTGAACAAAAAATTGCTTATTACTTTGAGAAAAGTGGCTTGCCAGATTTTTTGCCTGATTTTTTACTCTTCAGACCTGGTAACCCTGGTTGCTAGGTTGCCAGATAAATCTGGGAATGCCAGATTTTTCAAGTGTCAGCCAGAATAAAGATTCATCCTTCTCTGTGCCAGATATTGACCGATTTTGCCAGATTTATGCCCATTTTATGCCTTCATGCACATTTTGAAAAACTTTTTGATTAAAATGAACAAATTTTATTGAAAATCAAAAAAATAAAATGTGTTTTTCAAAAAAGAAAATGCTATTAGGTAAAACATTTTTGAGGACATACGGCTGGTACCGAAAAACCCCCCCTTCAAAGCTGGCCCGAAAAATCAGGGGGCAAAATAATCATTTTTTCAAAAAACTTCAAAATTTCAATGGAAATTTAAGTGCAATCGGCTGAAATCAATTTAAAATGCATTCTCCTGCGTTTAGAATAATGTTTTAGCATGTTTGGGTTGATTTAAATATCTTAGTAAGTTTTGAAAGTTTTCGATGTTTATTAACGCAAAACGTAATTTTTTTTTCGTCACATCTTAAATTTTTTGAAAACTTATGATCGTAAAACAACTGTACTAGTGTTTTTTTTTCGTTGCCAATGATGAAACTATGGCGTGCTATTTCAATATTTATATTTTTTATTTAAATACACAAACTTTGAAAAATATTTGCATCGGCCTAATATCAGTTCAACCATCTGAATTCTATAAACTTTGAAATAAATTCACTGCCGCTCGAAGCTAGTCCGTCCCATATGTAATCTCGTCAATTTAGAGGTAATGATGCAGTTTGGTTCAAAATCATGTAAACTATCAGACAAACCAATAAAATGTAGTAGGTACTTTGTTGTAGAAAGCCGGAGTAAATCCACTTTTTCGAGAAATTCTAACACGTAGTCTTATGGGCGCACGGAGAAAAAAGAGTTCTCAAAATCGTGAACAAGCGTTCATGAAAATGGGAACCTCGAACAAAGTGTTCAAATCCCATGGTACGATTTTGAAAAACGTACCATGAAATTTGAACACTTTGTTCGTGATTCCCATTTTCATGAACGCTTGTTCACGAGTTTGGGAACTCTTTTTTCTCCGTGCGGGACAACTTTGACACGCGTTTTTCTCGGATTGCTGTTTTTACATATGGGACGGACACGATTAGAGCGGCAATTTATATCCTCCTTCATCAGAACCACTCAGAATTGTTAGATTCTCCCTGCCTGATTTATCCAGATTTTTATTGATACTTTGCCAGATCTTTCAAATTTTGACCTGGTAACCCTGCTTTACGCAGTAGGCCTGGCCGCTTTAACGTTTTGTGATGACTCAATGCAATCTAAGGAAATGGCGTACTACAAATGCTAATAAATGACAAGAAGAGGATCCCTTCGAAAGATTAGCTGCGCTAGGGTTTGATAAGATAAGATTAGAATTAATCAGATTTGAAATACGATTCTTTACTCCAAATATGAGATATCTCGGCACCGGATTTTTGATACTGATTTTGTTAATTGTATTTTTTTGATCAAAATTTTAATTTTGGGTAGTTGAAAATTTATTACTTGTGCCGATGTAATGCCGATGCGATAAATGTATTTTTAATTCTTGTACTGGGCTTCGCCAATCAATGTATTATATTCATAAAATAATCCCTGAGCAAATAATATGTTTTTATTTTTAGTCCAATCAAAACAACTAAAAGCAAATATTCCCAAAACGGTTCTGGCATGACATTGCAGATTTGGATGTTACGCACGACAACAGCATCTATCTCGTTTGCATTAGTTCTGATATAAATGGAATTTTTCGACTGAAGATATAGCATTAGATTGGCTTTGGTTTTGTTTTTTGGCTTGAGGTTAAACGTATATAAATAAAGAACAGGTTTCGGGATAACATTACGAAACAGGACAGTCCTCGCCATTCTCTGTTGCAAAATTTCGTCTCCCTCTAAATTTATGTGAAACTAGCTGTTTTGGCAAAGTTGCTTTGTCATTGTGTTTAAAAAAAAAGTTTCATCTGTTCTGACTCTGAGGTCATGACAACAGAGTCATCATATCGACTTCCGATGCCAGAAATTTAAGTCGCTCCGAGAGCTTCTCAGATTTCAGCACGAAGAGTTCTTGTGGCCCACGAGAAAGGTTCACGGACGCTCGTCAAAAGCTAAAGGGGCCGGAGTTTCCAATCGCAACCCAACAACTGACACGAGAGAAATAACTTTTAATTACCTGTGTACAACATATCGCCGCAAGATCGATGTGCGTTTTTTTTTTTCAAGAACGCACGTGCACAACCGGCACCGGAGCCTCTTTCTCTAGTTGATAGACCGGTTCCGTCAATCATGCGCACAAGCCCGTTATCGACAGTAAATTGTACGGCTTTCTTATGCTGCTGCACCACTACCGGGCTTGATGACCGCTGCGAGGTCGCAGCATTGACAGAGGGTCAACCCTTTTGTGGTCAGGAAGTAAACATTGGTGCGAAAGTTTTGTCGTTTGCTGTAAAGGGTGATATAGTGCTGATTTGGGGCTAATTTGAAGTTACGATTTAATGCTTGTTGCTAACGGGGTCTTCTAGCGCAGAAATCCCTCCGGAGTGATCCACTCGGAAGTGGTTTGGAGCGGATCGTCGAGCTGTTGTCTGCACGGTACTTGGCCTCCAAAATGAATGCTTCATCAAGTACCAGCAGCGTATTTTTTGTACGACTCTCGTGCTCCATTGTATGAGTCGGTACACTCAATAGGGCGTTTCGTTTGAGGATCTGGAAAGAAGGAAGTAAAGTATTTAACACGAGCTACTGGTCTGATTAGGATAATTGTCAAATAACCCATGATATTCTAATGTTCAAATTTCTTAGATGGCAAAGTTTGCCATGATTTTCTGTAATTCATTTGTCTTCTTTCATACAGGTTCTTTAGTCTCGTTGAGTTCGGTTCGGTTTCTCATCGAATGAGCTAATCGTGCTTGCCGCACTGGAGATGGTAGGGTTTCAATATTTCTTGCCCAAACATAAAATTCTTCAAATCTCTCGTTGAAATCCCCAACCTCCTCTACGGTTGGCAGCGTTAGCGTGGCGTTTCACGTGGTCGGTTCGTGGCGTTATTTGCGCCGCCAACCTTGTGTACCCGATTTCATGCCCGATGGCGTGCTCTGGCGAAACCGGAGCAGAGCAGCGTTTGGTCCTTTAGCTGCATGAGTTGCACTTTGTGGCCCCGCACCACCAAAATGCACCATGTTCTTGGAGAGCAAAATTCTCCATTTTGGGGCTGGCCACTAGGGCATGGATAACGCGTGTCAAAGATTTGACGCGTGACGCTTAAAGAAAACAAGAAATTCAGGTTTTTCTAGCACGCGGCGTGCGTGCGTAATTATGGTGATAGCTTTAACCTTAGACCACAGTGAGTTGGGCGTAAATTACTCGCTTCAATTCGACAGTTGCACTCGCGAGGGTTAAAGAACACCCTTGTACGACATTTTTGCGTGCACTTTTGTGATAGTTATGCTAGAAGAGGTTTGTCCGAACATTTCGCCACACGTTAATTGAGACATTCTCCCGTTCGTTAATGTCCATTACTTCCTACGAGTTTTTCTTCAAAATTTTCCACTGTTTGATAAATGGTAGCCGCCTCTTAAGCGCTTACCAACTCTTCAACAGCTCTTCGTAGTGCTCAGGTACTGCAAGACCTTCTTCAGATCGAGTGGGGTTTTGACTGTGGGTAATTTTGTTCCGAGTTGAACAGGTTCTTATTGTTGTGGCTGTTGGTTGACGACACTCGGAACTAACCAGGTGACAATAGCGTTGACGCATGTTGTGTTGAGTTTTTATCCCTCTACTGCTGATTATTTTTGACGATTTTTATATTTTTTTTAACGTTTGGTGTTTTTATTTTTCATGTAGGGCCAGTGATTTTTCGCGATTTCACGGAAGCCGCGTAATCCGGAAAGTTACTTTTTTGCAATTCCACTGTGAAACTGTCAACTTTTCCTGCCCTTCTGGAGAAACGAAACGGCCTACTTTTCCCTACCAAAAATAACAGAATGGAAAATTAATACCTTTCAATAACAGTGCTGAAAAGTTCTACTTTTCAGCACTGAAATGGGTGCTGAAAAGTTGAACTTTTCAGCACTGGTATCAAAAAGTAACATTTTTCAATATTGTTTTGTTTTGAACGATGAATTTACTAAACACATGAATGTTTGACATAAAATTCCATTAAATAAGCGTTTTTTTCGGAATTGCAAAAAATGTTGTAAGCAACTCGTTGCAAAACTTGATTTTTTCAGCACTCGTCGTATTTATCCAACTCGGTAAACCTCGTTGGATAAATGTACAACTCGTGCTGAAAAAATCTTCTTTTTGCAACTTGTTGCATAAACTACTATTTGCGTTTCTCTTTGTTTCGTCGTCCGTGTCTGTCGCGGGTGACCATGAACGGCCATGATCGATGACGACCAACTTTTTCAAAACTTTTTTTCGTAAAATTGCGATAACTCGTGATGTTTATATATCAAAATTTTTGTGATTGTCTGCTCTACAACTTTGTAGAACATTGTTACACTCTAAAAAGTAACCCTGCAAAGTTAGAAAAAACACGAAATTTTAAAATGAAAAATTTTGTTCTAAATGAAAAAATGACCCTTCTGGGTCAATGTAGATTCTAAAAGTACATTAAATTTCCCATAAAATGACATGCTCCAAAAATTTTTACAGTCGAGTAACGGAAAATGGGAGAATTTTTAAAACTTTTTTAGTGTTTTTTCTATGAAAAATACGTTTTTTTCGGAATTCGCCATCAAATCGGGCGTCTAATTTTACATAATAGTTCCTTTGACACCAAATTTCTATCTCATCACCGTTTCAGGCTGCAAATTAATGAAAAACACCTCTTTTTTCGCATGTTCAAAAATGAAAGGGGTCGTACCGCCCCTCCGTCACGAGATATCAAAAAAATGGACCTCGGATTCGTGATCAGGGACAAAAGTTACCCCTTAGGACAAAGTTTCACGCAAATCGAAGAGGGGTAGGGGCAACTGCTGTGTGAGTTGGCGGAAAATTACCCTTTAACATTAGTTCAGTTGTTTTGCAATCATTTGTTTTCAAAAAATGTAAGATTTGACGAAAACAAAAAAAATAACGAAAAAAGAACTGACAAAAACTTTTAAAAGTATTTGTACCAGTCTTGTTATTACCAAATGCAGCAAAAACGATTATAAAACCAAATAAAACCTTATAATTCTACTTTTGGTGAATTATGAATGGTTTCCGTTTTGAGAGACTTAAGCAAATTATTTTTATATTAAAATTTTAAAGTCTTTCTGATGCAAAACTGGACAAAATTAAACTCATATAAAATTGTAGAGAATATTTTGTGTCAGGGGGTATTTTTTTGTTTTTTGAACTGTTTTTAATTCTCAAAATAACTTTTCTCTACACAATAACACTAAATTAACATATTTTTGCATGTGTTACAAGCAGATTTTCGAGTACCGTGAGATTGCCGTGAAACTCCAATGTTTTGAGATTGGCATGCCGCGTAATTTCAATTTTTGAGCTGTGAAAAATCACTAGTCCTAATAAAATGGCAACCCTGTCTCAAGTTATGACCACTTTTGTGATATTAATGAATGAAATACTTTTTGAAGCCGTATCTCTCTTATCTGTATCGAAGCACTGTCCGGATCCATCACCCGACTTATCGTTGGTTATGTAATCAAAAGATCATCGAAACAAGTCTTAAAGTTTGAAGATCTGGCGATCCTGTTTCAAATTATGGTCTCCTAACTGCCCCTGTGTTTTGTTCCAGATATCTAGAGGAAATCCAGTCGCAAATTGTTATTGCTTGAAAAAAAAAAAAAAAAAAAAAAAACAAAAAAAAAAAAACGGTTGCCTGAACGATACAACTCCGCCCTCCCTCCCCCTCTCCCTCACTGCAGACTGCAGTTGCAGACTCAAATATGGTTCTAGAATAGACACAGCAGGAGTTCGTTTTCGAGAAACGACTGAGAGATAATCGAAATCATTTATTCGTGGTAACTAAGAATAAATCAAATTAATGTAGCAGAGTTCAAGATACATTTAACTCCTGGTGTGTTAAATTCACATTTGATGAATATCTTTCTAGCCTGATTATATCACAAGTTTAATAGATGGGTAATTCTCCGCCAACTCACACAGCAGTTGCCCCGACCCCTCTTCGATTTGCGTGAAACTTTGTCCTTAGGGGTAACTTTTGTCCCTGATCACGAATCCGAGGTCCGTTTTTTGATATCTCGTGACGGAGGGGCGGTACGACCCCTTCCATTTTTGAACATGCGAAAAAAGAGGTGTTTTTCAATAATTTGCAGCCTGAAACGGTGATGAGATAGAAATTTGGTGTCAAAGGGACTTTTATGTAAAATTAGACGCCCGATTTGATGGCGTACTCAGAATTTCGAAAAAACGTATTTTTCATCGAAAAAAACACTAAAAAAGTTTTAAAAATTCTCCCATTTTCCGTTACTCGACTGTAAAAAATTTTGGAACATGTCATTTTATGGGAAATTTAATGTACTTTTCGAATCTACATTGTCCCAGAAGGGTCATTTTTTCATTTAGAACAAAATTTTTCATTTTAAAATTTCGTGTTTTTTCTAACTTTGCAAGGTTATTTTTTAGAGTATAACAATGTTCTACAAAGTTGTAGAGCAGACAATTACAAAAATTTTGATATATAGACATAAGGGGTTTGCTTATAAACATCACGAGTTATCGCGATTTTACGAAAAAAAGTTTTGAAAAAGTTGGTCGTTATCGATCATGGCCGTTCATGGTCACCTGCGACACACACGGACGATGAAACAAAGAGAAACGCAAAAAGTAACTTTTTCAAAACTTTTTTTCGTAAAATCGCGATAACTTGTGATGTTTATAAGCAAACCCCTTATGTCTATATATCAAATTTTTTGTAATTGTCTGCTCTACAACTTTGTAGAACATTGTTACACTCTAAAAAATAACCTTGCAAAGTTAGAAAAAACACGAAATTTTAAAATGAAAAATTTTGTTCTAAATGAAAAAATGACCCTTCTGGGACAATGTAGATTCGAAAAGTACATTAAATTTCCCATAAAATGACATGTTCCAAAATTTTTTACAGTCGAGTAACGGAAAATGGGAGAATTTTTAAAACTTTTTTAGTGTTTTTTTCGATGAAAAATACGTTTTTTCGAAATTCTGAGTACGCCATCAAATCGGGCGTCTAATTTTACATAAAAGTCCCTTTGACACCAAATTTCTATCTCATCACCGTTTCAGGCTGCAAATTATTGAAAAACACCTCTTTTTTCGCATGTTCAAAAATGGAAGGGGTCGTACCGCCCCTCCGTCACGAGATATCAAAAAACGGACCTCGGATTCGTGATCAGGGACAAAAGTTACCCCTTAGGACAAAGTTTCACGCAAATCGAAGAGGGGTCGGGGCAACTTTTCCCGATTTCGTGTGAGTTGGTAGAGAATTACCCAGATTGATTAATAAACCAACAAGCTAACCGCATCGCCCTTTAGTCACTGCAACAATGTCGAACTGTTCAGAGTCGATGTTTCTGGAGTTTTACCGCGGATCAACGGTTCTACTCGCTGGAGGGACGGGATTTTTGGGAAAGACCCTGTTGGAGAAGCTTCTGCGATGTTTGAAAGTCAAGAAGATCTACCTGTTGATCCGCACGAAGCGAGGATGCTGTGGCGAGGAGCGTTTGAAGGCGATTCTCGAGGATCGACTCTTTGATCGCGTTCGTAAGCCGGAACTGATCGCCAAGATCGTACCCGTTGAAGTGGACTATGCGGAGAAGGACTTCGGACTTGCATCCGAGTTGACGTGTGAAATTCGGAAGAAGGTGGAGATAGTGTTGTATTGCATCGCAACGGTCAAGATGATGGCTCCGTTGAAGGAAACGGTTGAGACGAACGTGTTTCTTGCGAGAAGAATGCTCCGATGGTGTCAAACTTTTCCACAGTTGCAAGCGTTCGTGTACACATCGACGTTCTACTGTAACTTTGACAAGGAGATATGCGAAGAAAAAGTGTACAAGGAACTACCATTTGGAAGCTACGAGATTGTCATGAATATGATGAAGCATTTGTCGGCTGAGGAGTGTGAACAGTTGAAAAGTACAATCTTGCAGAATTTTCCAAATACATACACTTTCAGCAAACGACTAGCAGAGATCATGATCGAGACTGAGTTTGGACAAACTTTGCCCATTGCGATCTACCGACCTCCAGTTAGTAAGTAAAGGGTTATTCAACTTCAGAGTGAAGAATTTCAAATAATTTCATTCAACACACAGTTACTCCAACGTGTCGTGAACCGATGCTAGGTTGGACGGACAACTCTTACGGACCGGTGGCGTTCGTCAAAAGCTTTTGGGACGGCCTGGGACTTGTAAAGTATGAAAACGCTCGCGTCAAGTGTGACCTTGCTCCCATCGACTATTGCGCGAATGCGGTGCTGATTTGTGCGTTCGATGTTGCTGAGAAGAGACGTGTTAGCAATGATCTTTGCGTTCCGGTGTACAATCATCACAGTAATATGGTCAAGACCACTTTTGGTGACATGACGAGCTGTATTGGAGATTCGAGGAAGGGAATTTGGGATAGGATAATATGGTAAAAAGTGCTTGTGCTTATCTCAAGAATACCATTAAATCACTTCTTTTTTTAGGAAGTACTGCTGGTTTTCAACGCCGTTTCTTTGGATGATGTACCTGAACGTAATTTTAGCCAAAATTAAAGACTGTCTTGCTCAGTGGCTTCCTGGTTCTAATCCAGCACATAAGTTCTACTATCAACGGTCTGCAATGTGGTTCATGCGATACAGTCAGTCCGTAGGTTTCGTAACATTTCGCAATTGGAAAAGTGTATCGAACAACCTTAAGCAAGCCCAGAGGATCCTCAGCGAGCACGAGCAACAAATATTCTTCACCGACCTGGATGAAGTCAACTGGCGCGAGTATTTGAGTGGTTACATCGATGGCGCAATCCAATATCTTGAGAGTGAAAATAAAAAGAGATTGAAGAATTGATTTTTTACTGAATGAATGTTGGTTGTATCATTTTTCAAGTTATTCTTTTGATTCAGATTGTTGCCAAAGTAGTCTCAGCCCATGCAAAACACATGTGATTTAAAGAATTCTGAATCTTCGTTTAACCTTTCTGTGGACGCAATAGTGTTTCCAGCTCTTCCGTTTTTTAACAAATAGAAGCCACCTCTCGATCGCCTCTAGATAGCTCTGAAGTGCTGCAAACCTTCTTCAGGTAGAGAGGTCTTGACTGTGGGTAAATTTGTTCCTGTTTGAAGACAATCGACAATACAGTCCAGACTCGATTATCCGAAGGCCTTGGCAAAATTTCACTTCGAATAATCGAAACACGAAAAAAAAAATGTTTTTTCGCTGTCATATTTTTGATTGTTGATCATTAGTAAGACCTTCAAACTACTCTAAAGTGATTAAGAATTTTTAAATCCAAGATGGCGGCCAAAATGGCGATGATGAAATATTGAAAAAAGCACTTTTTTTAATTTTAAGGCAATTATCCATTCAAATTTGACTTAAATGGGGTCACAGAACTCGAATTTAAAGTATAAATTAAAAAATGAAAAAAAACACGAAAAAAAATTGTTCGTGATTCGATTATCTGAAGTCCAAAACAAACCTTCGGATAATCGAACTTCGGATAACCGAAACTTCGGATAATCAAGTCTGGACTGTATATGTTTGAACAAAATCAATGTCAGACAAAATGTTGTGTCTGAGAGTAAATTATGTGGTCCTCGTATTTTTGTCACTTTTTGTGTGTCTAATTTTCCGCAACTGAGAATTCCTAAAAAAATGTCCACGTGGTTTATAGATGATCCCCTCGCTGTGATTAGTAATCGCCATGCAATTAAAAATATACTTTGATTTTGACTTAATTAACGACTTTTAACTTGTCTGAATTAGTGCTCTGGCTGGTGATGTGCAATCGACTTGAAATTTGAAAATATACTTTGATTTTAAGTTGAACTAACGATTTTTCTACTTGTATGAATAAGTGCTCCGACTGGTGATGAGCAATCTACCAATAATTGAAAATTTACATTGATTTTGACCAGAATAATTGATTTTTTTAACTTGTATAACTGAGTGCTCTGGCTGGTGATGACTAATCGACTTGAAATTAAAAGTATACTTTGAGTTGATTTTTCAACCTGTAGGATTGTAGGACCTGTAGGCTGGTGATGAGCAATTGACTTAAAATTGGAATTTTACGTTGATTTTGACCTAAACTAACGATTTTTCAACTTGTAGGATTCAGTGCTCTGGCTGGTGATGAGCAATCGACTTGAAATTGAAAATAAACTTCGATCGCTATTGTTATATGAGGCTGGTACAAATTTTAGTTGAAGTTTTTGTCTCCTCCCCCTTCAAAGTCGGTTTGAAAAATCATTGGGCCAAAAAATTATAGTTTTATAAAAAATGTTTAAATTTTCAACGGAAATTTAAGCGCAATCAACTGAAATCCTCCTCGACCTCGGGCAGAGCCGAGGAACAAAAACTTAAAAAAATATTTGCGTCGGCCTTATTGTTTTATATTAACTTCAACTTATTAAAAGAGCACAACAAAATTTTGTTTAGAAATTTGTATGCGAGTTTGCATTTACTTCAAATTGTTTTACATGTTTGCACTGAAAAGAATACATTAAGGCAAAAAAAAGAAAAAATAACTTTAACAAGAGGCGATAACTACGATTCCACAGTAGAGCTAACTGCCTAAGAGCAGGTATTATCGCTTACCAACCCTCACAAGCACTTTACAAGCAATCGGCAATGCACAGTGGTCCAGATCGCAAAAAATAAGTGGAAAATTGATTTTCCGAAAAATGGTGATGTTTTGGAGCTTTGGTGTCTTTAAAAGAGTTGTTACAAATGGTAAGGGGCAACATTTGGTTTGGTTGAAAATTAGGGTGGTCTGTGCATTTTTGAGATGTTAAAGTTTTAAATTTGCATTTTTTTACACTTAAAATTGCTGTATCTCGTGACCCTTCAGTCCAAATTGATTTGTCAAAATATAAAAATGTTTTTTCACTAAAATCGCCCTGAATATCACTTTTCTCTAAATTTGGTGCACAGAAAAAAAAAATCATGGTAATATTACATCTGGGATGGGGTACATCTTTTATGTCAGAAAAAAGGTGTAATTTTACCTCTGGAAATGTGTAATTTTAACACTTTTCTGGTGTAATGTCACTTTTTCAGTCTAAATTGAGGTAAAATTACATCATAAAAGTGGAAATATTCAACCTTCCAAAATTACAGCTTCCAAATTTACATTATTTTTTTCTGTGTGGTAAATGGCGTAGAATGCGAGATAAAATTGTGATGTCTTGGACAAAGTTGCTAAGATTGGAAAGACCAACAACTTTCTAGAAGACAAAAAAATCCCAAAATTATTCCGGAAAAGTTAGATTTGCAAAATCACCCTAATTTTCAACAATTTCAAAAGTTGCCCGTTTCTAGATGCAACAACTCTTCTAAAGTCACTAATGCTCCAAAACTTTACAATTTTTCGGAAAATCCATTTTGCACGTAATCTGGACCACTGTGCAATGGGGATAATCGAGAGAGATGATCGATTGTAACCCTGAACATTGAGTCAGAGTAAATCTATCAGTTCAGTTGATGTTCAACACTTTTAGATAAGTTTTGTTTGAAAGATAATAAAAAAAAAAACAACTCGAAAGATATTGTGTTAAGGTGAAATGTGGTTTGCTTTCATTGCAAATTTCTTCTTTGTAAAGTAAACACCTTTTTTGAGCTTCATCAAGAATTGATTAAAGGCCAGTAGCTTCCTCGACTTGGTTTACCATAATCCGCCGTACAGTGCGCACAAGCTGCGATCTTCTTTGTTCCTGGTGCGTTGATTTCGCATTCGATGATAAATATCTTGCAGGTTCGATTGTATCTAAGCTAAGCAAATAGGCTAAAGCTGTTAAAACACCACGGCCTCTCCGTAACGCTTTGTAGTCACTGTTACAATGTCGAACTGTTCGGAGTCGCGAATTCTGGAGTTTTACCGCGGATCGACGGTGCTGCTCGCTGGAGGGACGGGATTTTTGGGAAAGACCCTGTTGGAGAAGCTTCTGCGATGTTTGAAAGTCAAGAAGATCTACCTGTTGATCCGCACGAAGAAAGGATGCTGTGGCGAGGAGCGTTTGAAGGCGATCCTGGAGGATCGACTGTTTGATCGCGTTCGTAAGCCGGAGCTGATCGCCAAGATCGTACCCGTTGAGGTGGACTATGCGGAGAAGGATTTTGGAATGGCTCCCGGGTTGACGTGTGAAATTCGAAAGGAGGTGGAGATAGTGCTGTACTGTATCGCTACGGTCAAGATGACGGGAGCGTTGAAGGAAACGGTTGAGACGAACGTGTTTCTTGCGAGGAGAATGCTCCGATGGTGTCGGACCTTCCCAAGGTTGGAGGCGTTCGTGTTCACGTCGACGTTCTATTGCAACTTGGATCAGGAAATAATCGAAGAGAAGGTGTACACCGAGTTACCGTTTGGAAGCTACGAGATTGTCATGAATATGTTGAAGCATTTGTCGGCTGAAGAGTGTGAACAGCTGAAAAGTACGATATTGCAAAAGTTTCCAAATACATATGTGTTCAGCAAACGGTTGGCAGAAATTATGATCGAGACGGAATTTGCTCAGACATTACCAGTGGCGATCTATCGACCTCCGATTAGTGAGTACAAAGTGATAATAAAATTACATTGAAGAAACTAAAGTGAGTGTTTCTCCTCCCAGTTACTCCAACGTGTCGTGAACCGATGCTAGGTTGGACGGATAATCCTTATGGTTCGGTAGCGTATATCAAAAGCTTTTGGGACGGCCTAGGGCACGTCAAATATGTCGATAGCCGTGCAAAGTGTAACTTTGCTCCCGTCGACTATTGCGCAAATGCTGTTCTGGTTAGCGGGTTCGACTTAGCTGAGAAGCGGCTGGTTGGCAGTGCTCCTTGCGTTCCGGTATACAATCACCATAGTAATACTACCAATACTACTTATGGAGAACTAACGAGTTGGTTTGGAGATTCCCGAAAGAGGTTCTGGGATTGGATAATCTGGTACTTAATTTAAATTAAAGTTTGAATTCGTGAGTTATGCACAAATCACTTTTAATTTTCAGGAAGTACTGCTGGATATCGACGTCATTTATTTGGCTGATGTACGTGAACGTTATCTTAGCTAGGATCAAAGACTTCATTGCTATGTGGTGTCCGGGTTCCAAACCAGCACACAAGTAAGATATTTATCGTACCGATTCCATCTCAACCGGTAACGAAACCATCTTTCCAGGTTCTACTATCGGTGGTCGGCGTACTGGTTCATGGCGTTCAGTCAGTCGGTTGGTTTTGTAGCTTTCCGCTCCTGGAAAAGTGTATCAAACAATCTGAAACGAGCTCAGTGCTACCTGAGCGAACGTGAGCGGCAAATAATCTTCACCGATCTGGATGAAATCGACATGCGCGGGTACATGAGTGGACAAGTGGATGGAGCCATTCAATATCTTGAGTGTGACAATAAGAGAAGATATAAAAAGTGAATCATTCCTGAAATTTTCTTTAGGGCTGTTTGCGGTCGTGGTACTTTTTCATGAAGTTTATTCTATTACAAAATGGGATGGTGTCTCAATATGCTTGACATATTGAACAGATTTTAAAGTATGTAGGATGTTTTTATGAAAATGCATAAATAAACGATGGAATTATTAAATTAAATCTATTTTCAGATATTTGTTTCGTTCTAGTTTAAAAAGCGAATTTGGCGCAGTTTTTTTCTTTTCTTTTGAAAGCTTTGCAACAACAAACCTTTTTTTTTGAAAGTTGCGTCTCCGGTCCCTAAGTTGCTATTAGTAAAACACGATAAATCTATCAAACGCTTCGCTGGCGACAGTCGTGGAAAAATTTGTTCTCTCGACTTGTTTGCACGATTTGCATTCAATCGTGTAAACTTTTCAGTGTAGTTGCACGGTTGATAAGAATGCTCGGCAGTCACTGTTACAATGTCAAACTGTCCAGAGTCGCGAGTATTGTACACCCAAAGTTAAAGAACGAGAGGATAGTCCTCACGAAAAGAAACGTGAGGAAAGTGCTATTTTGCGAGAGTAAAGTCCTCTCGCGTGTTCATTCGTTCATTGGAATAGTTTGGAACAGTTCATCCTATTGAGTGGCTTATATGGACAAATGAACGCCACTTAGTCACCGAACCATGGTGGCCCATACGGCAAAGTCACGGTTCAGTATGCCGAAGGTCTTGGGTTCGAGTCACGGTACCGGTACTTTTTTTTTGATAGATGAACTTTTTTTGAAGATGAACCCATGAGTAAAGTACTCTCGGTAATTTCGGGATTTATCCTCTTCATCCGCACACAGTACCATTTTACTACCGAACCGTGCGCTTTATCCTCTCGTATGCCGATGCCCAATTCTGGGTGTAGTAGTTGTAGGGGAGAGTGGGGAGACTTGATCCCCGGGGACACTTGATCCCAAGCCTGTATCTCGTCAGCATGTGGGTAAAACAATTAGCTTTGTTCTAGAAAGTTGTGCGAAATTAACTAAAACTCATTGTAGAAAACAAAGAAAAAAATTAAAAAATGTTTAGATTCAGTTACACACATTTTTCTAAAACGAGCTGCAAAAAACTTCCAAGAGATCTTTTTTCTTTGTATTGATATGTATAGAAAACACTCAAAAATTATTCAAAAAATATTTTTTATACATGAATTGTTTGATAAACTTATCAACTCCAAAACCCTTACGCATTTGATGTTAAATTTATCGTCATACTATTTTTACAATCAATTGTTTAAAAAAGTGCGTTTAGGGAGACTTGATCCCTGCATTTTTACAGTCACTGGAATCAGCCTCAAGATTAATTAATTGAGCTGGGTTTTCATACATAGTTTCCTTTAGTATAGTTGTACATAACTTACTGCAGTTTGAACCATTTTTCAAAAGTTTCGTAAACAAAAATTTCCAGCTTTTGTAAACATGCTTAATTTTGGTCTAAAAATAATATTTTAAGTTTTTAAATATTTAACATAATAAACTTGTTATATTTTGAACACAAACGTACAGGTTTTATGTGAAATTGCTGTAACTTATAGAAAATTAAAAGTTTGGATGAATAAGAAACATTTTGCTTAAGATTTCTTCAAAATGTTGAAAGGGGGATCAAGTTACCCCTAACATTTTTAAAATGTCGGTTTAAAATATTTTTTTAAAATGCTTGGCATGATTCGAAGAGTTCATCTGATGAAATATCCTTATAAGCCAAACATAGATGAATGTTTAAGCTTTCAATTCATGCAAAAAGTTTATAGTTTTGTGAGAAATTGACAGAGTTATGTGCGATACAAAAAAAGGGGATCAAGTCTCCCCACTCTCCCCTACAGGAAGAGCGTGTCCATGTCCATCGTGTCCATGGTGAACTGTCCCCGAACGGCGGCAACTTCAAACTGGTTGAAGCCCAAGTCGGGCAACTGCTCGCCGATGTACTTCAGGGCAGCGGTGGTGTTGACATTTACTGACCTATTTTGAGACATAATAGCGATCCACTTGCTAATGGACTCCTTCCATTGATGAATTCCACCTTCCATAGTAGATTTGCTGGCATGGCGATGTTGTAATCAATGTAGTAGGAAACCTCCTGACTTGTACAACTTTATGACACGTCTAAATAAATGGAACGTGATGAATTATACAAACAACTCCCTCGTCAAACGTTTCTCTGGTGATAGTAGATTCGTAATTAAAACAGGCACGATTTACATTCAATCATGTATACGGTTCATTTTAGTTCGCATGGTTAATGAGATCACATTTCAAATTCTCCTGTCGATCCGTTAAGCACAACAGTCAGTCCAACGATGTCAAACTGTTCAGAGTCGCGAGTTTTGGAGTTTTACCGCGGATCAACGGTGCTGCTTGCCGGAGGAACGGGATTTTTGGGAAAGACGCTGTTGGAGAAACTATTGCGATGCCTGGAGGTCAGCAAGATCTATCTGTTGATCCGCACCAAGAAAGGATGCTGTGGCGAGGAGCGTTTGAAGACGATTCTGGAGGATCGACTGTTTGATCGCGTTCGTAGGCCGGAACTGATCGCCAAGATCATTCCCGTTGAAGTGGATTATGAGCAGGAGGATTTCGGACTGACGTCGGGATTGAAATCTCCAATCCAGAAGGAAGTGCAAGTGGTATTGTACTGTATCGCGATGGTTAGGTTGATGGCTCCGTTGAAGGAAATTGTTGAGACGAATGTGTTCCTCGCGCGGAGAATGCTCCAATGGTTCCGGACTTTTCCGCGTTTGAAAACATGTGTGTACACATCGACGTTCTTCTGTAACTTTGACAAGGAGATATGTGAGGAAAAAGTATACCGGGATCTACCGTTTGGAAGCTACGAGATCGTCATGAACATGCTAAAGCATTTATCGCTTGAGGAGTGTGAGCAGTTGAAAAGCACAATCTTGCAGAAGTTTCCAAATTCGTACGTCTTCAGCAAACGACTGGCCGAGATCATGATCGAGACGGAGTTTGGACAAACGTTGCCCGTTGCGATCTACCGACCGCCTGTTAGTGAGTACAGAATTGGTCATCTTAAGTTTTTATAGTTCTTAATAATTTTATTCAACACACAGTAACACCAACGTATCGTGAACCACTGATTGGTTGGACGGACAATACTTTTGGAACGGTTGCTTACATCAAAAGCTTTTGGGATGGCTTGGGAATGGTGAAATATTTTGATAAGCGTGCAAAATGTGACTTTGCTCCGGTTGACTATTGCGCGAATGCTGTTCTAGTTAGCGGATTTGATGCAGTTGGAAAGAGACTGGGTGGAAGTGATCGTTGCATTCCGGTGTACAATCATCACAGCAATAAGGCCAACAACACTTACGGAGAACTTACCAGTTGGCTCGGAGATTCGCGGACAGGGGTTTGGGAGAGATTTGTGTGGTATTGAATAATAGTTTGATCTAAGTCCTTGAATTTAACCGCAAACTGTTGTCTTCAGGAAGTACTGCTGGTTCTCAACTTCTCACATTTGGTTGATGTACGTAACCGTTATGTTAGCTGGAATTAAAGACAAGATTGCTGTTTGGAGGGCTGGTAACAAACCGATAAAGAAGTAAGTTTGTTTCTGTGCAAAAATACAATACTTTACAGTAACGGAATGTTCCCTTTAGGTTCTACTATCGATGGTCGGCTTACTGGTTCATGGGTTACAGTCAGATGACCGGCTGTGTAGCTTTCCGTTCTTGGAAAAGTGTATCACACAACCTTAAACAAGCTCAGCGTAACCTCAGCGAGCACGACCGGCAAATGTTCTATTTCGATCTGGATGAAATCAACTTTCAAGAATATATTACATGTCACGTTGATGGAGTCATTCAATATCTTGCAGCCAAGAAACAGAATATCCCTACGAATTGAGTATTTTATTAAAAGTTCGAAATATAATTTGTAACAATATTAGTGCTATTTCCTTGAACAATAAAACTAATTGCATGATTTTCGATCAAGGCTTATGAACGATCAAATCCCAGGTGTCTTTCAGTCGCAGATTCAGGACGTCATCTGCACTTAGTTCGGTGGTTCCGTAGCTAAGAACACTGTACTTTGAGAAGTAGTAAAATACGCCGACCATCCAGGTGGTCAGTATCGCGCTGAAAATGATCGAAACCAGTCGAAGCTGCACAAACCTCCTGATCGCCAGCTGGATGTGTTCGAGCACGAAGCAGAGCAGCAGGATTTTGTACAGCAGCGCTGGCAGATAGTTGTACAGGAAGAGCGTTCGCTCCACGAAGAGGTACGGCAGGTAGTGGATAAAGTATCCAGCAAGGAAGATCTCTCCCCCGAAGCGGAACTTTTGCCATTCATCTTCGTTGAGATCGAAGAATCGTCGGCGGCGTCTGATAAGGTAGAACACGAGGAATCCGACGTAGGCTACGATCGCTAAGGTTGCGGAATACCAGATGACGAGGTTTCCGAGGAGATGAATCTGTGCGTTGGATGCACTGGCCACCCAGTACGCAATACCCTTGTCCATGAGAGGCCACTCGAAAGGTTCCGACGAGTACATGTGACCTTCGAGCTTTTCCGCGTGCACCAGCATCTTCATCTGCAGCTCGTAGAACTTATCCCAAAACGAAAGCTGCGTCGGTTCGGTCGGAATCATTTCCGTTTTCAGCAGCTTCTCCAGTACGTCCTTCTTGTCCTTGTCCTGCGTGTAGCGATGCTCTTCGACGTTCCAGATCGTGTCCATGGTGAACTGTCTCCGATCGGCGGCAACTTCAAACTGGTTGAAGCCCCAGTCGGGCAGCTGCTCGCCGGTGTACTTCAGGGCAGCTGTAGTGTTGACATGTACTAACCGAATCTGCGACATAATGGCGTTCCACTTGTTGTTGGACTCCTTCGCGTTGATGATCTCCATTTTCCACAGTAGATTCGCTGGCATGGAGATGTTGTAGTCAATGTAGCAGGACACCTCCTGACTCAGTGGTGTCATCGGTGATGCGACGTCATGGCTGTTCAGTGCACGACTGGTGACTCCATGCACCAGCTGAATCACGTCGCCGTGCTCAATGTAGTCTGGTTCATCATCCACCACGATGCTCTCCTTGTTCGGTCGCTTCACGATCCACCAGTTGTTCACATCCTTGAACCCGTAGCAGGTGACCTGCTGTTGATGGCTTGATCCCCGTCCGTCCTTGTACTTGATCGGATAGACGTGGGCATGCGAGTGAAGCCAGCAAACTCGGCCGTGTGTGTGCTTCAGCGTAATTTGCGATCCGTGCTGAATCCTAAGCGGTTGTCCCTTGGTGATCGACGCAAGACCACCTTCCAACGATGCCTGGAAGGCACTGGTCATCACACTGTCGTGCGGACCCGCCTTATGTAGAGTGTTCAGATGAACGTAGAAGCAACCAACGTACACGCCCGTTGATACCGCCACAAACAATCCGATCTTCACGATCACCTTCAGCGCGAGGTAAAAGTTGGACTGCGTACGGTCCGGCAGCTGCATCCAGATGTGACGGCCAATGATGTAGCACGCCAGGAAGAAGCTGTAGATGCCAACGTACTTTACACATACTCCGGCGGTTAGCGAAGCCGCGGCCAACGCTCCGAAGCACCACCACCGGGTCGAGAAGGGTCGACTGTTGAGGAACTTGAGGATAAACAGGATTCCGGCGCCGGAGAACAGCAGCAGCATCGGCTCCATCAGGATGAACCGCGAGTGGGTTAGGAGGGCATTGTCTAAAAGTTTGGTAATTTTTTTGAAATACTGATCATAGATGTTAAAAAAAACAAACGATATTACCACAAACAATCAGCAGTCCTCCGATAATGCAGATTTGTTGGCTGAGTTTCATCTGGCGCAGGATGCTGTAGACAACGGGGGCAAGCAGACTTCCACACAGCGCGGGGAAGAATCGGAATGCAAAGATGGGCACGCTCTGAAAGTTGAAAAATGTTTAAGAGATTATAGAAATACTCAAATTTATTTTACTGAAAAGATTTGTTTTATAAATGCAGTCTAGACTCGATTATCCGATGTTTCGATTATTCGATGTTCGATTATACGAAGGTTTGTATGGGACTTCTTATGTTTAACATCTAATTTGAGATCTGCGACCCTATTTAAGTCAAATTTGAATATTTGATTGCCTTCTAAATTAAAAAAAAATGCTTTTTTTAATATTTCATCTCCGCCATTTTGGCCGCCATCTTGGATTTAAAAATTGTAAATCATTTTAAAGTAGTTTTTGGGTCATACTTAAGCTCGACATCAAATTTGGAAAACTAAAAAGAAATTTTTTTCGTGATTCGATTATCCGAAGATTGGATTGTCCGAAGTGTAATTTTTCCGAGGCCTTCGGATAATCGAGTCTGGACTGTAATTTAAATTACTCAATACCTAATTTCATTGTTAACTAGAGGAAATAAACTTTTTCTCGGCACATTTCTATTATCGGCCTATCAGCATTTTGATCCTGTATTACTGCTTTCATAAAGAGTTTTTGACTATTTCAAAGTAATGAAAAGCTCAAATAAAAGTGAGCAAGCAACTCTCAATTGTTGATTTATCAGAAAATGATATTTGGATAGCGGAAAACTGCAAAAGTGATGAGAATAGGTCGAAAGATTTAAAAACCATTACCATTTAAAAAAAAATGAAAACGGTTTTTGTTTTAAGGCAAGTCTACTCGCTCTTCATATTTCTTGTTAGGAAAATAACAAAATTATTGAGTGAACATGAGTTTAAAAAAAATACTTTTCCTATCCTCCACTCAGTAAGTAATATTTTTTTAGCTTAGTTGATCAATTTGTTGGTAGCTGAGATACGGCCTAGAAAAGAATGAAAAGAATTTCGTTAGGGTGATATCTACTAGAGTGTAACAAAAATGATTTTTTGGCTAAGCCCAAATCCAAAATATGAGCTTGATTGGACGTAACAAGAGCGCTCCGCCCTTGAATTTTAAATTGGATTTAACCCGTAAAAAAAGATTTTTTCTAAAATGTCGCTTTTTGAAGCATTTTGGTCACTGCAGCGTTTATTTTCAACATCATTGGCGTGTAAGCCAGATCCTTGCGCATCTTTTGGTATATTTAACATTGAAATTTGGAGCACCCTGGAGCTCGGTACAGGCCTTCAAAGGCATTTATTCGAAAAATCGGCCCCGTCAAAATCGGGGGAGGGCGGGAGTCGGGAATTTGCCAACATCGACAAAAATCCGGAAAATGTCGGGAATTTCAGATTTTTTGTCAAAAAGTCGGGAATCCTAAGCATATTTGTTTAAAAATTATGTTCTGACTCTTTCATAATTTTGTATTATTTTGTACAATTTTCAAATTCACTCAATTCTTCTGCAGTAACTTACTTTAAATTTGACGTTCCTTTAAATAATACAATTTATTTTAGAATGAAAAGTCTATTTAAGACATTATAAATCCTGATATCACTAGATCGATTTGACAAATATTTTCATAATATTTTTTTTGAATCAAAAGTTAATGAAAAATTAATTCAAAAATACAGCACAATTTAAACTAATGTGTCCATCGTAAAGTTGTGACTCTGTTTTATTTTTGTCACAATGATTACACATTTGAAAAAAAAAACTTGAATTTGGTAATGGTTTTTTTTGGGTAACTTTTTTTTATGTTTAACTATATTCATTAAGTCTATTCCTTTGATTTTTTTTGTGAGTATAAATTACTATAAATAAAGCATGAATTTCAGTTAATGGAACACTTTAATATTGAATAAATAACATTTGGATTTGTTCGTTTTGAATAAATAAATTGAAAAACTTATTTGAAAACATAAAAAAATATGCAAAAAGTGGTAAAACATGGAATCTTATCAAAAAAATGTTTTCATTTAAAATAGTAATAATGAAAAACAGTTAAATACTGACAATAAGATATATCAAAATTGATTCTAAATTTCTATATCCTAATTTTCAAAATTATAAAGGAAACTTGGTAAAGAATTTTTTTAAACTAATTTCCAGATTTTTTTTATTTTATATAAAATAAAATAAAATACAGACTACAATTTTAATTTTAGTTATCTTTAACTTTTTGCCATTTCCAGTTGAAATTGAATTGAAATCATATGTATGTAGTTAGGCTCACGATTATTTTTCAAAGACTAATTGTTTATGTTTCTACTCTGAATCAAAATAAAGAGTGCTTCCAATTTTTAATTATTTTTTTAAGGATTTTGTGATAAGTTTCAGTTTTTTTTCAGAAATTTTCAATAGTTTGATTTCATTAATTTGAACTAGATTATTCTCCATGGTTAATAAAAACTATTTTTTATAAAGAGTTTTATATTAGAAATCATTCTTCGGATAAAAATGCCTATTATTTACATTTCTGGAAAAGTTGGGAAAAAGTCGGGAATTTGAAAATGGGATTTGAGTGGTCATCCTGCTTACAATGGCTGTAACTTTTGACCCTTAAGTCCAAATTGATTAGTCAAAAAATGAAAATATGTGTTTTAAAAGCTCTAAAAGTGCTCCGAATGTCACTGTTCTCTTCAACTCAGCCCTGAATTGTTACGTTCAAAAACAGATTTTTGAAGGTTTGCTCAGACCCTTTTTTTTTAAATTTGGTCGTAGAAAGGCGTAGATTGCGAGATAAAATTTTGGTGTCTTCGACAAGGTTGCTAGGATTGGCAAGCTCAACAACTTTCTAGAAGCCAAAGAAATCCCAAAAATATTCCTGAAAAGTTATATTTTCAAAATCATTTCATAATCATCATTGATGAAACTTTTTTATCCAAAATCGCAAAAAAAGAACTTTAAAGAATTCCTTTAAGATAACCGTTACGGCTAAATCAAAAGTCGTCAAACAACATAGCCAAACAACGGCGACGTCTCAAAAAACTGCCATTCAAATACGCTAACTTAATTCGGTACAGCCACAAAAACCTGCCAAGACGATAATTAACTGAATGCATTGTGCAGCAACTCGTCTGCCTTTTTTTTTTGTTCACAGAGTTGGATAATAAGCAAACACCTCGGCTGCGCTCGTTACGCCTAAACCTCTAACCAAATGCCGAGGTGAGCGACTTTCGGTTTCATCCTGTTTATCTATTATAAGCTCTCTTGAAAAATACGTGCCCGACGACGACTTCTTCATTTCACAGTTTGTCTAATGTCCACCACGTCGTCGGGCCGCGACCAACGCGCGCTATTAGATGATTATTTGCATAAACTTCAGTGCTCTAAACCGCGTACCGGATCCCACAGTGTTGATTGGCGTGATGAACGACACGATCGCCGCCGAGCTCTGACGTCTCGAAACAAGTTTTGATATCGGATATTTCGTACGAAAACCAGTCATTCGAAAGGGCAAACACGCAACGAACTCACCGCGTCGTATTCGCTGCCAATCTTGGGGAACTCGAACTTGCCGTTGTAGCCAACGGCACTGGCCGCTCCGGCCACCATTAGTTTACCCAGCGGGGGATGCTGGTCAAAGTAGAAGGTGTTCCGGAGGTACAGCGATGCGAACCGACCGTAGTGGATTTCGTCGAACCTAAAAGATCCGGATTTGGCATTATGTCCATACTAAACCCATTAAATGTCACTTACACAACTCCATTGGGATGGGTCAGTCGGTAGAACCGGGTCACAAACGAGGCCAGAAACAACAGCACGGAAGCTCCGTCCAGCTGAACCCGAATCACAAATCGAGACTCTTCTTCCGCTTCCTTTTCCTTACCGCCCACGATCGGTGCCTTGATATTTGCGGGTTCGTCGTCGCCGGACCGCTCAAGTCTTTTCGTATTTTCCAGCGACTTTTCCTCTTCCGCGTCGCACAAAGTCTCGCTCTCCTTCCCCAAAGATGCAGTTTTGCCTTTCTTGTGTGACTTTCGATTGCGTAAAACTGCCTCGTCCGACGTGGATTCCGTGATTGGTTCCATTTTAAAGCTAAAGATTTAAATGCTTGTTCCCGATCGATTACTCGTGATAGTTGGGATTGTCGCGCTAGTGACACGACATGTCACTTGACCCTGGGTGTGGGGGCGAGTCAAATTGCAAATCGCAGTCCCGAACTAGTGGTTGTGGTTGAGCAATGCAGCGATCGCGAAACGTGCGACGTAACGCATCTCGGTGGTGACTGGGAATGAACTGGTGAGTTGTGACTGGTTTGTTGGGCATGGCAGAAAAAAAAGAAGAGTTGCGAATGAGTGAAGGAATGTCAGAGAGTTTGTAGAGGTGTATTGGTGAGTGAAAGGTGATCGCGGTGATCGTCGATGAGTGCGTTCAATGTTGGGAAGTCTGGCTCTGGAGGGGAATATTTTTGAAAACTATTTTAAAGGTCCTTCATACTTTTAAATGAATTGTGCGCTATCAAAAGTATTACGCTGAAAGTAGATTGAACAAAAGGATCTGGAAAACTTTTGAATTGATTCTTATTCTTGATATCTGATAAAAAATGCGTTTTTGTTAAAATTTTTATTTTAATGATAATATCTCGGATTAGTTTTCAAAAAGCCGTAAGAGCCATTGGTAAACAAAGTCCTTTTTACATCGGTATTCGACCTACTTATGAAAAATTAATATCAAAAACGCTCGAGATTGTTCATCTACACGTCCTTCAAGTACTCTAAACTAAAAATAAATGAAATTTTGTCTCATTTTCGAGAAAAACGAAAATTAGTGTAAAAGGTCACGGTGGCTCTTAGGGCTTTTTGAAAACTCACCCGAGATATGTAGAATTAGTTTTGCGGTCGACTTAAAAATATTGATACTCAAGCAAGATTTTTTTATGAAAAAAAAATTGAAAATTGAAAAGGACATATATTTTTATGTCATTTTTTCAACAGGTGGCGCTATTTTTATTCAAAACTTCTCAAAGTGAGATTCTCATAGGAAGTTTTATGATCTTTAGATTTATCGAAAAAAAAGAAGTTGTTTTGAAAATATATTGGCGGTTTATAAAGTCATACTTGTGTACAATCTTTTTTCACGAACTTCAACCTTAAGTATTCTTTCAAAATGGCACCGATGGTCAAAATGACTCAACAAAAATAAACTTAAAATAAACTGCATAGTTGTTTAACCCTTCCAGGCCTGATGGGTCATATATGACCAAAAATCAAAATTTCCAAAGCTTACCTATAAATTTCGTATGGTCATTTTCGTATGGATCATTTTTCCATCATAAACTTATTTTTTTTTGAAAATCCAGGCCAGAAAGGGTTAAAGTAATTTTGGTCATGTTTGATTTTTTTTGGACCAAATTACTTCTTAATCATGAAGTTAAACCATAGAATCAACCCTTTGTTCTATGAATTCTGAAACACATTATAGAGAAATCGTTCCATAATAGAGGTGGGCAAAAAAGAGCGAGCCGCTCTAGGAGCCGGTTCACTGAAAAAAACGAACGACCATGGTTCACACAAAAAAAGAGCCGCGGTTCTTAATGAAACGCTGGGCTTTTGAAAGAACCTCGTGTCTATAAATAAAATTCATTGAATTTCTAACAAGCGAACAAAAAAATTTTGTTTTCGTATTTTTTTCATTTTCTTGTTTTTAACAAAAAAAAAAATGAGTTGTCAAATTTGAGTTGTTGTTTGCTTATTAAAAAATAAAATGCATTTTTTCAATATTGCATCACCGCTATTTTGGGCGCCATCTTGGATTTAAAAATTTTAAATCATTTTAGCGTAGTTCTGGGGTCATACCAAAAACAATCAAAAATTAGACAGAGAGTTTTTTTTTTCGTGATTCGACTATTTGAAGTTTCGATTATCCGAAGTGATTTTTTTCCGAGGCCTTCGGATAATCGAGTCTGGACTATGTTAATTAACATAGTTTGCAATTTCAAATATTTCAATGCTTATAAAAAAATGCCGACATTTTCTCACAGTGTACTTTTTCAAGTTCTTTAGGATAAATAAACGACAGGGGCTATTTTCCGACATTCTGAGAGCTAAGTCGTCATATTTCGTTGGGGGGTCTAATGCAACTATCTCATCAATTTATATTGAAAGACTCTAAATAGCATTGATGCCAATATTTGAACACCACCAAAGAGCCGTTCAAAAGAGCCATTCTTTTTAATGAGCAAACGAAAATGAGCGGCTCATAAAAAAGAGCAGTTTTGTCCACCTCTATTCCATAAGCATACAAAAATCGCAAACAGGTTTCATCGCACACAGTTGTAAACAAAAATACAAGTAAATGTCTAAAACGGAACTATGAAAAAATCTTTACAATAGAAACAATATCTAGTACAGGCCTGCCCAACCTTTTCGGCTCAATTTTCCCATTTTTGATCGTCAAAATTACAATTGTTTATTTTTTCATGGTTCCTTTGATGGAATCGGTTCTCAGATGACCAGTGAACATAACTTTTCCAAAAGCTTGAAAAAATATTTGTAGAAGTCGTTTTTATCTACACTTTACGTCAAAAATCAATCCGGCCCGCGGGGCGGACCAATTTTTCACTTAAAAATTACATAAAAACGACCTGCAAAGATATTTTTTCAAACTTTTATCAAAGTGATGTTCACTGGTCATCTGAGAACCGATTCCATCAAAGGAACCATGAAAAAATGAACAATTGTAATTTTGATGATAAAAAATGTGAAAATTGAGCCGAAAAGGTTGGGCAGGCCTGATCTAGTATGTAAGAAAATTGTAAGTAGTCTACATAAGCTTGACAAATAAACAATAAATTCACAAATACAAGTAAACGTTTATGGCAACAATGGTAAAAATTACTAAAAAATGTTCTAATGAAAATTCCGCAATATATAATTCTAAATAATTTATTAATTTTTGTTTTCATATAGTCTAAAATTTGACCAATTTGATTCAAAATGGTTTGTTTTATTCAGTTTACAACATTTTCAACAGAGTGGCATAAACAATAAAAAAACAATATCCATCTTTATTTAACAAAGTCTGAAGTTCTGACTGATTTTGTAATGCACAATAACATTTATAAAAGATTCTGAGTTTACGATAAAACATTTCTGTAAATGAAGACTTTTGTTTTTAAAGGGCAAAATACAGTATTTAGGAAAATTTTCAAATGTAAGGCTTAATTCTAAAATTTCTAAATCATGCTAACAAAATGAGCAGGAAATTTCAAGTATTACTCTTCAATACAAGTGCTGAAAAGTGAAACTTTTCAGAACTGCTATTTTTGGTGATGAATAGTCGTCATTCGAGAAAGACAGAAAAATAAGTAGTTTCACAAAGGAATTGCAAAAATGACTTTGAAACTATTTAAATAAAAAATCAAAATATTGAAGAGATTGCGTCATAGAGAATTACTCTGCTTTAACCTTTCGTTTTTTTTCGCTTTTTCATGTAAATTTATAAAATATTTCTTTAAATTTTTCTTGGAATTTGAAATCTATGTTTTAGGATTTTGTCGTCCTAAATTTGTTTGCAATTATTTAATATTATTTATAAATTTTCATTCGACTGGTTTTTCTTAGGGACCATCCATAAACCACGTGGACACTTTAGGGGGGGGGGGGTATGGCGGTTGTCCACGATCCATACAAAAAAGTTTTTTTTTGTATGGACAATTGTCCACGAGGGGGGGGGGGGGAAGAGATTCCCAAAAAAGTGTCCACGTGGTTTATGGATGGTCCCTTATGTGTGTTTTCATTATTTTGTTTAAATTAAGTTGTATAAATTTTTAAGTATTATTTTTATCAGTATTTTTATGTTCACTTGTTCTAATTTATTTATATATTTTTCAACTGTACGCCGATTAGAAGTAAATTAAATTTAATTAAATAGATTCCTATTCATTTGCTTGAGTTTTTTGATGTGCGGGTCTTATTTATGTATGTAGAAAGTATAATATTATTTTTTTGTTTTGATGTGTAGAAATTTTCTAATCTATGCTGTTTAGTTTCTTATAAGAATTTTTAGTGGAAATGAAAATTTTAGTGAAATTTTCCTACATTTTACATACTTTTAGGCTCATTGGTCAGCCTCTTTCCCATGCACTTTTCACAACCACATGCTCACTTTCGCACTTGTGTGCATGAAACCTACCTGTCCGCTCATCATCATGCCGAATGATCATTTTGCTCTCCCTCCTACTCTGCTCTGATGAACGGTGCAGCAACACAACACACCTCAGTCTCACCTGAGGTTCGCTCGCGTTCGGTTCGTTCATCGCCCATTGACGTTTTTTCGCTCGTTTGAGCAATTTGTGGAAAATTGATTTTCCAAGTGAGGAAAATTTATCACTTTATTTGCCGAATCACTGTCGCCTATCGTTCGGGATTTGAGCAAAAATGATAAAATCATCGCATTAATCAATTTGGGTGTTGCAATCGCGTTCGAGGAAGCAATAAATTTCACTTCATCTCATGAATATTCCAGCACTCGGACTGTGAGTGTGTTTGCGTGGAAGCTGCGCGGCTGTGTGAGTGCATGGGAATACAGAAAAAAATAAAACAAAAAATCGAAAGTGTCGTGACTGTGTTTTTATTATTTATTTTTTTATCTTCATGAGAGAAACCCTGTAAAAGAGGGCGCAGAGGGGCGTGTGACGTTCGCGGAAACGTCAAAACAAACCATACAAAAGCCTCGAAAGAGCAAGTGATCGGCGCACGCAACGAAGTTTTGACTGACGACGGGTTTGGCACTGTGAGCAAAGGCGCCGAATCGTGCGCTTGTGATTCTGGGTTCGAAACTCGAAATGTCTTGTGATCGTGTTTTCGGGATCGGCACGGTCGGAAATTAGAATGGATTAACCCGTTCTCTCGTGTGTTTGTTACATGCTTAGTGTTTGTTTGTATTGGTGGCTTAAGATTGACCAATCGCGCGGGCGCGCGCCTGTGGAAGTGTGCTAAGCTCTGAGCCCCTTGCGCGGAGTTCATTATTATTATTTTTGTTCGATGGATTGATATTTTTGCCGTGATTCGTGAATGGTTTTGCGCGGTTGTGGCCAAAGTTTTTTGCGCCGAAGCCTCCGAGTTCCAGCCGCGCAGCCAATCGTGGCGAACCTTGGCTTAAAACTTATTTCCCTTTCACGCATGAAAAGTCCGCAGTGTTGGTGTTCGATAAAAATTATGAAATTTTTCGTCTACTTGGAAGTCGATCGCGTAGTGTAAAAAATAAAAATAAATAAATATTAAAAATTCCAACCCGTCGTTTGTGGGTGGGTGTATTGTGTATTCGCGTAGCAAATTTTCGGCCCGACCGCGGCGATTGTTGTTGCGACATTCGCGCAAGGAAATGTCAAAATGAAAGTTGCTCTGTGTGTTTGCCCTCTGCGGTGCGACTTGGGTTTGACTTTGCTGCTGTGATTGTGTGCGTGTTGTGGTGGCCAGCGGCAGCGGTCGAATAAAAACACAAAAGATTTCGACGGACGGAATGCGAGAAGCCCCCTCTCCCTGCTGTGTGCATGCATACAAAACATACAATACTCGTATGCGGATTTTACATGCCAGCAGCAGCAACAATTTGGCACGCGCAATTTGACACGCGGATGCACCTTAATCGGCGCAAAGTAGGCTGTGACGCGGGTAAGTGGGGCCAAATTTGGGAAGGAAAAGTGCAATATGATTGGCTGGTTGGGTTTGGCTCGTGCGGGGAATGCCGTTTAGGGGGTTATGTAAAGTTTTTACCGTGAAATTTGCAATTTCTCGTTTGAAGCAAAAGCATAGGAGAAGAAGAAGTTGCAATATATATCTAGTGATTCTTTTGCATAAACTGTTTGTCACAAAAAAAGTGTTGAAAATGGCAAATTTTCAGCATTTTTTAACTTTTCCTTCCTCATCATAATGGAACCTCTAGACATCACTTCAGATAAGGTACGAAAAACAGTCAAAAAAACATTGTTTCAACTTGTTACTTAAACTACTATTTTATGTTTTATTTATTAAAGTATGTTTTTATTCTTGTAATTTTCTCGATTTGTTTTTCTGGTATTGAAATTAAAATTTCTTCCAAAAACTAAATTCGCTCAGTTTCTCCACACAAACTATGAAAAAAAAAAAAAAAAAAACTATTGGGCTTTCCTAAAAATGTTTGGTAATATTGCAGTTTTTCGTTATTTTTTTAATTTCGAATCGAATATCAATGTTTTAAATCTTTTTGGGTAAATTTTTAAACTTGATGATTGTTGATGTTTTGCACTTATTGTCAAAATTATTAATAATAATTATTAATTATTAAACGGTGATGAGATAGAAATTTGGTGTCATAGGGACTTTTAAGTAAAATTAGACGCCCGATTTGATGGCGTACTCAGAATTCCGAAAAAAACGTATTTTTCATCGAAAAAACACTAGAAAAGTTTTAAAAATTCTACCATTTTTCGTTACTCGACTGTAAGAAAGTTTGGAACATGCCATTTTATGGGAAATTCAATGTACTTTTCGAATCCACATTGACCCAGAAGGGTCATTTTTTCATTTAGAACAAAATTTTTCATTTTAAGATTTCGTGTTTTTTCTAACTTTGCAGGGTTATTTTTTAGAGTGTAACAATATTCTACAAAATTGTAGAGCAAACAATTACAAAAGTTTTGATATATAGACATAAGGGGTTTGCCTATAAACATCACGAGTTATCGCGATTTTACGAAAAAAAGTTTTGAAAAAGTAACTTTTTGCTTTTCTCTTTTTCAAAACTTTTTTTCGTAAAATCGCGATAACTCGTGATGTTTATAAGCAAACCCCTTATAGACATAAACAAATTTTTGTAATTGTCTGCTCTACAACTTTGTAGACCGGTCTTGTGTGCATGACTAAGTCCAATTTTCAAAAAGCTTATTTGAAAAAAATATAAAAATACTTTTAGTTTTCCATATAAAAAATCGCCAGTTTTTTATTTTTGTATTTTTTTATAATGAAAAATTTAAAAATCGGGGTTCGTCATGCACACGGAATATGTCTTGCAAGTCTTCGCCTAACATTTCAGCCAATCTCGAGATATCGAGGCACCCGTAAGTCAACTCGGTGTTCAGAGAAAAACTAACTTAATCCACCTATGTGGTTGGAGCCTTCCTCACTTATTACCAACAATTGCTGATATGATGGAATTGTATACAAATTTCATCTATTTTTTAGATCCGGAATAAAAAAGTACATAAACATCACTTAAGTTGCCATACCTCGAGACAGGGTTGCCAGATCATCAATGTTTTGGACTCGTTGGAAAGGTCTTTTGATAACCTAACCTCTGGGTCGGATGGTGGATCCGGACATAGTTTACATACATTTAAGTGAGATCCGGCTTCCAAAAAGTACATCAATATCACTTAAGTGACCATATCTTGAGACAGGGTTGCCAGATCTTCAATGTTTTGAGCTCGTTGGAAAGGTCTTTTAATAACCTAACCATTGAAGGGTCGGATGATGGACCCGGACATAGTTTACATGCATTTAGTGAGATCCGGATATATGTGAAAACCATTGTTGGAATTCGAGCGAGAAGAAGGAAAGCATTTCTCGCTCGCGAACGAGGGAGAGAACTTGTAGTACTTTTCTCTTCTCGCTCGCGCTCGCATTTTCGTTCGCGTTCTCGCTCTCGCCGCGAGCGCTCGCGAGCGCCTCGTGCTAGACGTTCGTCCCAAGCTAGCAATTTGTGTATCAGGCGTATGAATACGAACCAGGCGATGGTATAGAAGTGTAACTTCAATCGCTGTGTTGTTTTTTGTTCGTTTCTAACACGTTCAACTTCTCGCGAACGGGCAATTCTGGCTCGCGAGAAAGCCCGTTCGCGAGCGGAGGAGAGCACGGGCAATAGGTGAGTTTCTCTCGGCAGCTCGAGACTCGCGGCGAGAACTCGAGAGAGAGAAAATTTTCTCGCGAGAGCCTCGATAATACCAACACTGGTGAAAACACATTTTTATACATAACTTTTGAACTTCTTGTCGAAACTTCAATCTGTATAAAACTCGATCGATAGGACCCTAAACCAAGTCGAATGCAACAGGTTTGGGTCAAATCGCCAGTGTCGAGAAACATGAGCTCGTTTGTTGGTCACATACTACATACACACACATACACACAAACATTTGTTCAGTTTGCAATTCTGAGTCGATATGTATACATGAAGGTGGGTCTACGACGTTTTTATACAAAGTTCTTTTTTTAGAGCAGGATTGTAGCCTTACCTCAGTGAGGAAGGCAAAACGCTCACAAAGTTTGACAGTTCGCTTTGTGTATGGCAAAATTTTGAGCGTAAATCGACCCTTACTCAGCTTAATCATGAAATATCTTCTTGAAACTTTCAGGAGTGATTGAAAACCATCTTTTAAGTGAATTTACTAAATTTTCTGATACATTTTTTTTTATTTTCTTCATGTATGTAACCCCTTAACAGGACAAATAGTTTAAAAATAATGAAAATTACAGACAAGTGAATTTAGACCATTGGAAATTAACTCAAATCTGAACTGCTTAAATATTAGGTAATTAAAAATTAGTAAAAATTTTAGAAAAGTTTGGTAGCTTCAAGCAGTTTTAAGGAGGCGGACAAGACACGCACCATTTTGACGTTGGAAAGTTTGCCTTGTCCGCCATGTTATTTTTGGGACAGTTTGTTAAGAAACAGTTTGCGAGTTTGGCAAACGTTGCGTTTCTATTAAATATTTTAATTGTTCAGGAAATGTTTTAAAGCGGTTATGTTTTCATAAAAATATTAAATAAACACTTAATTTTTTGAGAAAGAAATCATAGTTCCGTAATATGTTAAATAATTACTAAATAATTAAACATGATTATCAAAATAGTCTGCATGTAAATTTGCCCAAACTTTTCCCTGAAAGGTTTGCCAAATTGGTTTACTGTAGTGTAATGGGCTAACAAAGTTTTGTTTGGTTGCGAAGCGTTTTTGGTTTGTGTCTTTTCTAGTTCGTTTTTAGTATGTTTTGTTTGTTTGTCGTGGGACCATCCACAAACCACGTGGACACTTTTTTGGAAATCTCAACCCCCCCCCCCCCCCATCGTGGACAATTTCCATACAAATAAAATCTTTTTTGTATGGAGCGTGGACAATCGCCACCCCCTTAAGTAACCACGTGGTTTATGGATGGTCCCCGTAGTCTAATACATCCTTTAGTATTTTTTTCAGAACAAGATTTTTAAAGATATTAATATGATTGTTGAGAAGTTACATTTTTTGTCAAAAATAGCAACGAAAAAAAACAATCAGGTAAAGCTTAAATAGGTTTGATTAAATTTTGGCAACAGTCGCAACCAATTTCAGTAATCTTGGACTGAAGTCCCAAAAAAGTTTTTTCTATTGGTTTTTTAAAAGGGAGCTTTTTTGCGACAAAATGCAGTTGAATAAATCCTGTTCGTTTTTTACGTTTTACAAATATCCACCAAATATCCAAATCAAAACAAAAAATAAAATATTTTGTAACTAAAAACTGCTCTATCAGCGAAAATTTGGCCAACGGTATCATCCATGGCAGATATCCGTTCGTTTGTCTGTCAGTCAGTCAGCTTGTCGGATTTTTCTCTCTTGATTTCGGTGCGTGGCTAATTTTGGCAGATTTGTCGGTTTCATAATCTGTAATTCGCCGCTGCTTCTGCTTTCGGTGGAAATTGCGCTAAACGGCCCAAAGTCTCCTCCTTTCTTGTGAACTCACGCGTGTGGCTGGTGGTGAAGATGAAATCGTGTTTGTGTGTATGTAGGCAAACAGTTATGTTTATTTTGATTCAACAGGTGCCTTTTCATCTCTTTTTTTTCGAGGAAGCATCATAATATGGACTTGTTCCACTTTTCGCGGCGAATTTTGGAATTTGGTGCTCGCTAAAATGGAACGAATTCCATGTGTTTTAGGTGTTTTCTTTCTGTGAGCATCTAGAAACTTCTAAAATTGAGTTGGATTTTCCCATTGCTCATGGTATTTCATAAATTTAATTAATTTAGTTCATAAAACAAGCAATCTAACCTCTCCGGTATGCGTGACAAAACATCAATTGTGACTCTCTGTAATTTCCCAGCTATTTTGTGCAAAGAGCCACACTTTTCAGTTAATGTCCTCGCTATTTCGTTAGTCTAAACTACTAAACGACGCCGACGGCGAACATAAAGAAACAATCTCCAAAGTGCTGCGACGATGTAGCTGAAACAACAATTAAATACCGACACCGATTAACAACCAGCAGAGAACTCCCCCCGCAAACGACGACTCATTTCACGGCATGCCACTTAAGGCTCGACCATCGAAAAGGCAACAAAAAAATCCGTGTCAAGCCCTTTTGCTGGCACCACCGAAATGATGCAACAGAACTGGCAAAAAAAAAAACATTTTCTTGAATTGAAACCATCCCCCCTAAAGACCTTCCCAACCAGAGGGGGGTGTCTTCTGCTTCTAGACGTGATCAGGCGATTACATAAAAAAGATGGGTTCAATTTGGTGGTTGGGTCTCGTTGAGGAATTTTAAGCGATCGGTTTGGAAATGAGCTGAGACTGAGGGTGTTGCAAAATATTCGGCGAGGAATGCAAGCATCTTTGGGATGAAAAGGTTGAGTTTTTATATTTTTCAAATTATATTGTTGAAAAATATTGTTTTGGATCCGAATTCAATCGAACTTTGTAACGTCATGAATCGAAATCCGGACAATAAGTAGCATATCACTTTTGTTTTAGCTGGCAAAAAATTATGTAATAAGTTGGAAAGGTATAAATATCATCAGTATATTGTATAAACAGTCGGTTTTAAGAGAATGCCATTATTCATCAGAATTTTAAAATTAAAACGACTTATTGTGCTTCGAATCCCGGACACTGATAACAGCAGATTCGAAATTTGAACTCTTTTACTTCGAATTACGGACACTCGTTTTTTCTCATAAATCGCACAAATTTGGACTGAAATTTTTGTGAATGGCATTCTTGAGGTCTCAAATAAGTTGTTAACATCAAAACAATCCATATTTTGTATACAATTTTGCTAGAATTTATTGAAATTAGAACCGAAATTTTCTGCTTTGCCTTGCCGGTGTTTCAGAAGCATATGAAATATTTCAGTGAAATGTTTCACTATTTTTGGTAAACTTTATTTTATTTTATTTATTTAACAGCGACCAAACAAATTTGAAATGAAAGTTTGTGTTAGAATTCATCAAATATTACATACAAATAATTGATAAAACAAGACGAGGTGTCCGGGTTTCGAAGCGTCCAGGAATTCGAATCATGACGTTAGACATGTGATCCTAAATAAGCTATTTTTGTGTATATGAAGACAGTTGCGCTCGAGAAGGGCCCTTGGGAAGGGTGTATGTTTTTAAAATAGTGTTTTGTATTTCGTAATTTTAATATTACTGTAACTCGAAGCCGTTGCATCGTATCAGAAAGTGGTCAAAGACAAGTTTGTAGGAAATGACGGACGTTCTGAAAAAAAATACACTGAAAAAAATAACACGCCACTTTCATGAGATTATTTTGATTTTTAAAAAGTCGAATATAAAGGTAAAGCAACGATTTTGCTTCGTTCAAAATTTTTTTGAAGACATTTTAAGGTGTTGCAAAAAGCCTCACGAAATATGTTGGATGGTATGTATCTCCTGGAAAAATACAAAAAATAATTTATTAAAACTGTTTTGCCTTCCTCACTGAGGTAAGGCTATAATCCTGAACTTCGTATAAAAACGTCGTAGACCCACATTCATGTATACATATCGACTCAGAATCGAAAACTGAACAAATGTCTGTGTGTATGTGTGTGTGTGTATATGTGTGTGTATGTGTGTGTGTATGTGTGTGTGTATGTATGTATGTGACCAACAAACTAGCTCATGTTTCTCGGCACTGGCTGAACCGATTTGACCCGAACCTGTTGCATTCGACTTGGTTTTGGGTCCCATAGATCGAGTTTTATACAGATTGAAGTTTCGATAAGTAGTTCAAAAGTTATGTATAAAAATGTGTTTACACATATATTTGGATCTCACTTAACTGTATGTAAACTATGCCCGGGTCCATCTTCCGACCCATCGTTGGTAAGGTTATCAAAAGACCTTTCCAACGAGTCCAAAACATTGAAGATCTGGCAACCCTGTCTCGAGATATGGCCGCTTAAGTGATATTTATATACTTTGTTGAATCCGGATCTCACTTAAATGTATGTAAACTATGTCCGGGTCCATCATCCGACCCATCGTTGGTAAGGTTATCAAAAGACCTTTCCAACGAGTCCAAAACATTGAAGATCTGGCAACCCTGTCTCATGTTATGACCACTTAAGTGATATTTATGTACTGTTTTGAAGCCGGATCTCACTTGAATGTATGTAAACTATATCCGGATCCATCATACGACCCATCGTTAGTTAGGTTATCAAAAGACCTTTCCAATGAGTCCAAAACATTGAAGATCTGGCAACCCTGTCTCAAGTTATGACCACTTAAGTGATATTGATGTACTTTTTGGAAGCCGGATCTCACTTAAATGTATGTAAACTATGTCCAGGTCCATCATCCGACCCATCGTTGGTTAGATTATCAAAAGACCTTTCCAACGAGCCTTAAACATTGAAGATCTGGCAACCCTGTCTCGAGATATGCCCACTTAAGTGATATTTATGCACTTTTTGGATGCCGGATCTCATTTAAATGTATATAAACTATGTCCGGATCAACCATCCAACCCATCGTTGGTTAGGTTATCAGAAGATCTTTCCAACGAGCCTAAAACATTGAAGATCTGGCAACCCTGTCTCGAGATATGCCCACTTAAGTGATATTGATGTACTTTTTGGAAGCCGGATCTCACTTAAATGTATGTAAACTATGTCCGGATCCACCATCCAACCCATCGTTGGTTAGATTATCAAAAGACCTTTCCAACGAGTCCAAAACATTGAAGATCTGGCAACCCTGTCTCGAGATATCCCCACTTAAGTGATATTTATGTACTTTTTGGATGCCGGATCACATTTAAATGTATGTAAACTATGTCCGGATCCACCATCCAACCCATCGTTGGTTGGGTTATCAAAAGATCCTTCCAACGAGTCTAAAACATTAAAGATCTGGCAACCCTGTCTCGAGATATGGGCACTTAAGTGATATTTATGTACTTTTCTATTCCGGATCTTAAAAATAGATGAAATTTTTGTACAATTCCATCATATCAGCCATTGTTGGTAATAAGTGAGGAAGGCATCAACCACATAGGTGGATTAAGTTAGTTTTTTTTAAAGTCTCTCTCTGCTGCAGCTGGCTCTATATACACACATGTCATGTCTATAAAATTTGACTGAAATTGGAGAGGAATGAGTAAAAATTTACTTGAAAAAATCCTGTTTTGGACTGGAATTGCTCATTTTAGGGAGTGAAAATGATTGAAATTTTATCGTGAAGTTTATTTCATCTTAAAAAAAAAACCAAAAATTTTGTGTGTTTTTGTGCTTTATATGCAACCCTTTATGCTTATGTAAGTGTTTTTAACTATCGTCAATCTCTAAATTTTGATATATTATTGCTTTACAAAACTTCCATGTCAGGAAATTTATGATTTCTGTTAAGAAACATAACCGGCTTTTTTTTCAAAAATGAAGATTTAATTCTACAAGTAGGGCTTACTGTTCATTTTTAAAAACAAATATTACGTACAATTGATTGTATAAAACATTCTTCTTCTGAACCGCTTTCAATTTGAATTTTAAATGAATAAATATTGACTTAAGGGGTTGCATACATGTAAAAAATCTCAAAATATAAAGTTATAGGAAATTCATAATTTCCACTAAAAAAAAAACGATTTCCAATCACTCCCGAAAATTTCATGAAGATATTTCATGATTAAAACACAATTCAAGCTTGAAATTTTGCCATGCGGAAAACTAACTGTTAAACTTTATGGGAGTTTTACTCGAAACATCGTGTTTTTTGTGCGTAAATAATTTAAAGTTTTGTGATTTTTCAATGCACCTCATAAAATCGCAATTTTTTTCCTCCGATCTTTAATTTTTTTTAAATCAAATGATTGTAAATCAAAACTGATGTACAAAGCGTTTTACAACACTTTTTTTTTATTAAAGTGATGAAACCATGGCAAGTAATTTCAATTTGGCCCCCTTAGACTTTGTTCAGAGCCTTTGAAAAAAATTTGCAACGGCCTAATTGACGATTTGTTTATATAAAAAATAAAAAAAATATATCTATGGGTAATTCTCCGCCAACTCACACAGCAGTTGCCCCGACCCCTCTTCGATTTGCGTGAAACTTTGTCCTAAGGGGTAACTTTTGTCCCTGATCACGAATCCGAGGTCCTTTTTTTGATATCTCGTGACGGAGGGGCGGTACGACCCCTTCCATTTTTGAACATGTGAAAAAAGAGGTGTTTTTCAATAATTTGCAGCCTGAAACGGTGATGAGATAGAAATTTGGTGTCAAAGGGACTTTTATATAAAATTAGACGCCCGATTTGATGGCGTACTCAGAATTCCGAATAAACGTATTTTTCGTCGAAAAAAACACTAAAAAAGTTTTAAAAATTCTCCCATTTTCCGTTAATCGACTGTAAAAAATTTTGGAACATGTCATTTTATGGGAAATTTAATGTACTTTTCGAATCTACATTGTCCCAGAAGGGTCATTTTTCATTTAGAACAAAATTTTTCATTTTAAAATTTCGTGTTTTTCTAACTTTGCAGGGTTATTTTTTAGAGTGTAACAATGTTCTACAAAGTTGTAGAGCAGACAATTACAAAAATTTTGATATATAGACATAAGGGGTTTGCTTATAAACATCACGAGTTATCGCGATTTTACGAAAAAAAAGTTTTGAAAAAGTTGGTCGTCATCGATCATGGCCATTCATGGTCACTCGCGACAGACACGGACGACGAAACAAAGAGAAACGCAAAAAGTAACTTTTTCAAAACTTTTTTTCGTAAAATCACGATAACTCGTGATGTTTATAAGCAAACCCCTTATGTCTATATATCAAAATTTTTGTAATTGTCTGCTCTACAACTTTGTACAACATTGTTACACTCTAAAAAATAACCCTGCAAAGTTAGAAAAAACACGAAATTTTAAAATGAAAAATTTTGTTCTAAATGAAAAATGACCCTTCTGGGACAATGTAGATTGAAAAGTACATTAAATTTCCCATAAAATGACATGTTCCAAAATTTTTACAGTCGAGTAACGGAAAATGGGAGAATTTTAAAACTTTTTAGTGTTTTTTCGACGAAAATACGTTTATTCGGAATTCTGAGTACGCCATCAAATCGGGCGTCTAATTTTACATAAAAGTCCCTTTGACACCAAATTTCTATCTCATCACCGTTTCAGGCTGCAAATTGTTGAAAAACACCTCTTTTTTCGCATGTTCAAAAATGGAAGGGGTCGTACCGCCCCTCCGTCACGAGATATCAAAAAACGGACCTCGGATTCGTGATCAGGGACAAAAGTTACCCCTTAGGACAAAGTTTCACACAAATCGAAGAGGGGTCGGGGCAACTTTTCCCGATTTCGTGTGAGTTGGTAGAGAATTACCCCTATCTTTTTTTCAAATAAACTATTTTTGAAATTCAGCCTCGTCATGCACACAAAACAGTTCGATGAGTATTCACCAAAATTTTGAGCCGATTTATCTAAACAGAAAAATGGTGAAGTTTTGAAGCTTTGGTGGTTTCAGAAGAGTTGTTGCAAATCCGAAGGTGCAAGCTTAGATAAAAATTTGGGTGGTTCACGAATCTGAGTTTTCAGGAATATTTTTTGGATTTTTCCCCTTCTAGAAAGTTGTTGAGCTTGCCAATCCAAGCAACTTTGTCGAAGAAACTAATATTTTATCCCGCAATCTACGACCAAATTTAAAGAAAACATCTGAGCAAACCTTCAAAAATCAGTTTTTTGAACGTAACAATTCAGGGTTAAGTTTTAGAGAAAAGTGGTGTTTGGTGCAATTTAATTTGGACTTAAGGGGGGCCACCTTACTGCAAATTTGAAGCGCTAGGTTGCATTCGAAAGGGGAGATCTACACACGCTAATATAATCTCAGGGGTGTTTTTCTTTAAACTCGAGATATCTTCATTTGAAAATGTCTAATTTTTAAGGGAAAGGTGTATGGAACCACACTAACGAAATTCGTTAACTGTTCAACTATATGTTTTTCCATGTGATTCAACCCGCTGAATATGAATTTGCCCTTATAATTGAAGTATCAATCTAAACCAAAATCTGACCAAATATAACCATCCAAAATATAGCAACCCGTCTCTTTGTATTCACAGAAATGCAATCTGCTAAAACGCCCAACCATATCACAACTTCACCATTTTTCAGAAAATCAATTTTTCACACAATTTTGCGATCTGGACCACTTTGCATTGAGGAGATATCGTTGCACTTGTTTTTCGATAACTTCAAATAGGTAAATCTCGGCAAAGATTCAACCAAAATGTTATCAAATTTATTTTTTTGTTGAAAATGGAGCAATGCTCTACCAAAACCAGAAATGGATTTTATTTGTATTTTTTTATTTGGCTCAAACTTTGTGGGGGCCTTCCTTATGACCAAATAAGCTTTTTCATGTCATTGGTTCACCCCTAATTTTCTGAACTTTTCAAAAAATATATTTTTAGAAATGATCACACATGGTCACTATTTTTAAAAATCGAAAAACTTAAAATATTTCCCCAAAATCAAACTTTCGGTGGCTATATCTTGAAGACAGAGCCCCTAATATAAAATCTGTTAAGTACTTTACGATTGGAAATTCAATTTTACATAAATCAAATTTGTTTTTGCATTGAATTTAGGCTGGTACAAATATTTTTAAAAGTTTTTGTCACCCCCCCCCCCCTTCAAAATTGGCCCGAAAAATCAGGGGGCAAAAAAATATTTTTACAATAAACTTCAAAATTTCAATGAAAATTCATGTGCAACCAGCTGAAATCAAATTAAAATACATTCTTCTGCGTTTAAAATCATTTTTAGCATGTTTGGGTTTATTAAAAAATCTTAAGATTTTTTGAAAATTTTCGATGCAAAAACTTTTTTTTTTTGATACAATTTTTGTTTTTGTCAGATCTTAGATTTTTTGAAAACTAATGATTGCAAAACAACTGAACTAGTGTAAAATGCATTTAAAAACACTTTTTTCATTTAAATGTGAAGACTATGGCTTGTTATTTAATTTTTTATATATTTTTATTTTTTTGCCCCCCCCCCCCCCTTGACCTCGGCCAAGGCCGACGGACAAAAACTTTTTTTAATATTTGCATCGGCCTTAGATTTTTTTTTTCCAAAAATCACTATTTTTTCAAAAAATTATAACTCGGCGACAGATTTTTTGAACATGGTCTCTATGGCTCAAAAGTTGCGGGTTTTTGTCCCCTAAAACATATCAAAAAACCTCGAAAATCCAAAAATATGTATTTTGGGAAATTTAGTTTTTTGTGAAAAGAAAAAGCTAATTTAAAAATCTACATTTTTTTCTGTGTGCCTATTTTTTTCTCAATACCTACAACTTTGCCGAAGACACCCTTGATTAGAAAATTTACTCAAAAGTTACAGCTGTTTGAATATTTACGTACCATTTTTGTATGGACAGCAGCCAAAATTGTATGGAGACTTGTATGGGTGAACCAATGACACGAAATAGCTTATTTGGTCAGAAGGAAGGCCCCACAAAGTTTGAGCCAAATTAAAAAAAAAAAACAAAAAATAAAAATGGTCGAAATCGGCTGATATTGTACATAGTTGCTCAATGTATGTTTTGATGTCCTGAAACCATATTTTATATAATTTAGTGTGTGTCCATACGAACCCTTGTTTTTTTATTTCAAAGGGTTATAAACGTTCTTATTTGTTCAAAAACATGCTTTAAGGCTTATTAGTTTTTAATAATCCCAAAAGAAATTATTGCAAAGATAGATAATCCATCTCACACACGCTGGGAAGTGCTGATGATCAGCTTTCCAGCCAAAGCAGCTTGCAAGTTCAACCCCGTGAGTGCAATACAAAAAAAGCGTTGAAAGCACACACCCCTCCATGATTGGCCGGGGAAGACTGCTCGAAATAATTACTACTTTGCGCAAAATCAGCCACAGCATCGTTAGGAGCGGAAGGTCTTCCCTCCGAGCAGTACAGTGAGAAGCCCCAGTTCGTTTGACCTCTCTTGGGCGAGCTACTCATCTCGTCGTGTGGCGATGAGAGCGATTCTTCTTCGTGAGCTTTTTTTCTTCTTCTTTTTTTGAACGTGGAAACTCATCAACGTGAATTGCTCTTATTTGCATTGAAAACAAAATTGCACCATTATGGGGGGATGTTGAACAGTTTTGCGGTCAGGGAGATAGACGAACAACAGAGGCAAGAAGCCCACAGCAGCTGGCTGGCCTGGTGTGAGAAGTGAGAAACGAGCGCCCCCAAAATTAGGAAGGCAGCAAAAAAAATTAAGCATCGCGATTCTGGTTTCGATCGGAGCCGTCGTGATTGTTGCAGCAAAAGGTGGAAAGATAATGGAGAACTTGCCGGTTGAGAATTGGGTTCGCGCGTGAAAAAATGAGGCTTTGTAGCGTTTGATGCTTGTTTCATGGAAATTTGGGACTGTTTAGAGAAGTAACTCATAAAACTGAAAATAATAAATATTAATGGAACAATTATGGTGATACACCAAGCTTCAGATAATAGGATGGTATAACTATAAATTTAAAAAATTCTAGCAAAGCATTTTCAAACTTGGAGTAAAAAACCAAAAGTGGATTTCTGGTTTTTTACAACTTTCGAATTTCTTGAATTCGAATTACTTACCCTACAGAAATTGAAGTAAGTGAAAGCAAGCGATAAGTTGTATAATGTCCATTTGAGGGTTAATGATAGTTACACCAAAACGAATCGAAACATTACACTCATGCAAAAAGGCAAGTTTGCAAGTGAAAGTTGATGGATCGCCTTTATTTGTTTATTTTCATGTCCACATTCCATCGACCGAAGCCAATCTTTTACGACGGGGGGACGGGGCAATTGCTCGGCACTTTTGACCAAGTGTCACATCATTTTCTTTCAAGCAGGTGGTTAAGTACCTGAATCGGGAGTTACAAATTACAATGATCAAAATTTTAAATTTGATTTTTTGAAATACATAATGCGATATTTTATTGGAATTCAACATCTTTCACAAAGTTACACCCAATTTTTCTCTTAGGGTAAAACCACAATCGATTGCACCACCTTAAGGCAATTGTCAAACTAGTTGTCGTTGCTGCACGGAATTGTGTCCCCACGTCAACCGTCACACCACCATCGGCGGTTGTGCATTTATATATTGTCTAGTCAAACTTCAATTGCGCGAGTTGGCAAATGGTTTTGCAACCTGTCGCGCTAGGCTTGCGGGGGTAAATGCGACTCGACTCGGCAGCTTGGCGGTTTGATGGGTTTCTTCCATTTTCCGGCGTTGCGTTGCGTTGGCTGAGTTTGTTACCAGCTGGAAGTTGTGGTTGTGCAAAACATTGTACGGATATGTCATTGAATGGCATTTGATCGCCAGTTTTTGTATGCTTTAATCACTGATTATTTTTAAATATTTTCAAGTTGACTTGAATTCAACAGCAACGCATTACTCTCTTTCGTTGTACAAACTTTGTTTCCTATATTTTTTTAAATAAGCTATTCTTTTTAAGCAAAATTGTTTCAAATAACGTCATAATTCGAAATCCGGAAACCTATTAGCATAACATTTTTGTTATAGGTGGCAAAAATCTTGTAATAAAGTTGAAATGTACAAATATAGTCTAAATATGATAACCATAAACATTCAATTTTAAGAAAATGCTTACAAAATATGTCTTTCCCAATAAATTTTATTAGAATTTTAAAATTGTGATGACTATTCATGTTTCGAATCGCAGAAACTGCTAAAGGCCGATACGAGATCCGGACACTCGTTTTGGCTTAAGGATCGCTCCAATTCTTTAGGTTTCAAAAAAGCTGTTAACAGCAAAAGAGCCGATATTTTTCGGAACAATATGCTAAGATTGAAATAATTCTGTGAAATATTTCACATTTTAAGTATACTTATTTTGTTTTAATTTTTTTAAATTAATTTTGACATTTAATATGACCTCTAAATAAATTTAAAATTAAATTTCACATTTTTTATGAAAAATTATGTCCAGATAATAGATAAAAGAGCAATTCTATGCGAAATCGGCAATTTTCGAAAAATTTTATTTTTTGTATTTTTTTTTATTTGGCTCAAACTTTAAGAGGGCATTCTCTATGACCAAAGAAGCCAATTTGTGTCATTGGTTCACCCATACAAGGATCCATACAATTTTGGCAGCGTCCATACATTCGTAATAATTCGAAAATCTTTAACTTTTGAACGAATTACCTAATCGATTTGATGTCTTCGGCAAAGTTGTAGTTGTAGGCATTGTTTTTTAATCACATCTTCGATTTCTCAAGATCAGTATTTTTATTTTTTAAAACTTATTTTGTGCCATAAAGAAGTATGGAGAAAAAATATGCTGCCATTTTGTGCAATAATATGTTTTTTTTTGAAAAAATAGAAATTTGAGCCAAACGAATTTTTTGAGTTCATGTTGGCATTTTTTGATCTTTAAAAAACAAAAATACTTAGAAAATTATGCAATCAAGACTCACCTTTCAAGAGGGCCAAACATTCAATATGACGCTCTTTATTATTATTTGATTAAAGGTTGTTTAACTTACAGAATAAAAAAATACATAAATTGAAATAACAAACCATAATCTTAAGATTTGAATAAAAAAAGTATTTGAAATGCATTTTAAACTAGTTTAGTTGTTTTGGAATCATTAATTTTTCAAAAAATGTAAGATTTGAAGAAAACAAATATTATAACGAAACAAAACTTTTTGCGGTACTGTACAGTATGTAAAAAAAGTATTTACACCCCTTGGGCACTATGCACACTTTGTGATGAAACATGTAACAATTTAAAGTTTGACAGAAACCTAGTACTACGTTTTGTTCAGAAACTCATGCCGAACATTTTGCTACAAAAAGCTAATGAAAAGATGATTTCTTTAAAAAGTTATATAACAAATACTATTAAAAAGTCAAAAAAGGTGCAAAAAAAGTTTGTACACCTTTCGAAAAATTAACATAAATAAAATTATTTGTTGACAAATCACCGTAAATCCAGTCTCCCAACTCCAAATAGGCATCCTTGACTGTTTAAAAAAATAATTTGGATTGAATATAAAGTTTACTAACTACTTAGTATAAAAGTTTATATAACTCTGGAAATTCTATATAAAACTTATCTAAACTTGATTTTGCAAACTTTTAATTCAACTAAATGTCAATATATTACCATAGAATTGCTAAATAAACATTTTGGAGTGGGTATAACACCGTTTTGGGGGTATTTGTATCGATAGAATAGATTTTTCGTTGGAATTTCGTACCAACCCGGAATTACGTCGTCGGAAAATCCGCCGGCATCTGAACCGGTCCACGATTCACAAGTTAACCTATGTGGCATCAGAAAGGGCATAAAATTTAAATAAATACCTAAGCAAAAACGTTGTTAGGGTTTCATTTGAGCAACCTGCCGTAATTTTTGTTCTCGTGGATCAAACTTACTTTTTGCCCAGGTATTTAAAAGCGTAGGTTTTAAAGAAAACCTGGATGTTTGGGTATCAAAAGATCGGAAATATTAAATTAGTTGTTTTTGAATCATAATTTTTTTAAAAATGTAAGATTTGAAGAAAACAAGTATTATAACGAAAAAAAAAAAAATTTGCGAAAATTTTCAAAAACTTAAAAGATTTTTGAACTTGAACTTTCAAAAAAAAAAATTTACCAGCTCTAATGAAATAGAAATAATTAGAAATGAATCTTTATGAAAATCCAATGTACAGATCCGCAAAAACTTTATTTTTCGCGAAAAAATATATTTTTATTAAAAAATATCTTATGAAAAACTTATGATTACAACAAAGGCATATTGCAAATATTTTTCAAAGTTTATGTCACCTTCCCCTTTCAAAATTGGTTTAAAATACAGGGCAAACAAAATATTTTTATAAAAAAAAATCAAAATTTTAATTGATATAGAAGTCTAGTTAACTGAAAAAATGGGTATGTTTTAAATGCGTTTTTAAACACTTTTTTCATTCAAATGTTAAAATGGTGGCTTGTAATTTAAAATTTTCAACCTTTGTTTTTAAATTTTGTTTGCACTTCCCTCGACTTTGACCAGAGTTGGAAACATAAACTTCAAAAAAAATTTACAACGGCCTGAGATTACTTCTAATGATTTTTTAAAATTCACAATGAACTCAGTTTATGAACCTTTTCCATATAATGTATTTAAATCAATAAAAAGTGCCAGGTTTAATCAACTTTCACAAGAATTTTTCTTCCAAAAATGATTATTTTGCAGAACTAAAAACATATTTTGTAACACACATATTTTGCAGCATGATTTTTTTTTTCAAATTTACTAAAGAAGGTATTAGACTATAGAGGGCCTCGTGGCGCGGTGGTTAGCGGCTTTTGCTACCGATCCCTAAGTTCCGATGGGGCGCGTTTTTGATTCCCGCCTTATCCTCCTGGCTATCTATCGGATGGGGAAGTAACATTTTGCGTAAAAAAGGTTTTCGGCGACTCACCACACAGAGAATAAAGAGTTCCCAAAATCGTGAACATGAAAATGAGAACCTCGAACAAAGTGTTCAAATTCCATGGTACGATTTTTAAAAACGTACCATGAAATTTGAACACTTTGTTCATGGTTCCCATCTTCATGAGCAAGCGAATTTTTAACGATTTTGGGAACTCTTTTTTCTCCGTGCACACATAATCTTTGGACGCCTAGAAATGAGCAGAAACTTGCAACAGAGACCACAAAAGACCCGGGGGTCGTTAAAGTTGCTTTGTATTTGACTATGACAAATAAACATACAAATTCGTACAGTTTGACAGTATGGCAGTTTGCTTACTTTGTTTGTTGGCAGAAACGTCAAACTGCATACATTTTGCGAGTTTGTCAAACTGTCTAACACGGAAAGTGCGAGTTTATTTGTTTGTCATAGTGTAATACCTGCTTAAGATGGTTTTTTTACTTATAATTCTTATAATTTTTTATTTTTTCTTGTTCAATAATAATTATAATTTAAAAATTGTAAACTGTTTCAAGTGTAAAATTGTCCATTTTATCCGATAATGCAATCCGCTTTTCGATTCGAGACTATTTTTTTAATTGAGAAAAACGTTACATTTTAATTGAAAATTTTATTCGTCAATGTATTTTTTTATAATGGCCGTAGCTAATGCATTTTAATGCGACGTGATGTCGCATCACACATTATCTCCTTCTAAATCAGCCCGAAAAATCAAGGGGCACTCGCTGAGCCAATGGAATTTGCTTTGAATTTAGCCCTTTGTTAGATTTGCTTGTTATAATTTATTTATTTCAGAAACTAATGTAAGCTTCAAAAGGAAACCTGAAAAATAAAGTCATCGTATCTTGCAAATTCAATTTCTTTCGCAGTATCAATTGATGACTCTCTTCGCTCTTCGATTGGACAGATGTTTACAATCGCTTGTGTTTTTCATCCAGTATTTTCTCTCTCTCTCTATCGAACCAACTCAGCCATGACGTCTCGATTGCACTTCCATCCTTGCTTGTGAAAATATCGCTCTACCTTTAAAAAAGGCTCAAACAACATTAACTCATTTCTCTTTTTTCATTTCGTTGTTGTTTTTCCAGAGTTCCACCTGTGTGGTGCGCGCGCAGCATAAATCGAGCGTCGCGACGCCACCACTACCACCGTCGTCGCTGATTAAGGAGAAGGTCGCTGACTTATCCAGCTGAGTGTGAAGTTTTTCCAAATGCCTCTGCCGGTTAAGGGGAAGTTGTGTGCATGAGAAAGTGCTGTGTGGTGGACTTGAGGAAAATTTGAGATTTGTGCGAAAACACGAAGAAGGGGTGTTAACGAGGAATCGTTAAGGTGCAAGTTACCTTTAGGCTTGCGAGCAGTGGAAGAAAAGCTGGTGGATCATAAAATTCAATGAATGCGTTTTGCTAATGATCGAAAGAGCATTTTGAAGAGTGTGCAGGGCATGTGCAGCATAAGCAGCATAGTTGTGGCTATTTTGTAACGTCGTCCATTTTTCGCTGATCGAAAAAAAGAAAAAAACAAGAAGAAAAGCTTTGCAGATTTTTTACAGAAAGTGAAAAGTGCAGTGCAAATGTTGATGTTTCAGTACAACCGACCGACGACGCCGATTTAGTCGGCAGTTTTCGGGGTAAAATTGATGAAAGTGAAATTTTCGTGGGCTTTGGCCGCAAAGCAACAAGACACATAACCTACAAAACAACAGAAGAAGCAGTCGTCGACTTGGCGTGGACTATGGATCGGAATTTGACGACCAGCAATGAGTAACGGCACGGCAGCGGCCAACGGAGCTGGCGGAGGAGGAGGAGGAGGAGGAGCTACGGACGCCGAAAGTTTGGTATGTCGTAAATCGTAAGATCGGTGTAAGAAGGGGGTTTTTTTTAGCTTAGTTGGGGTTGAAAACAGTGCGGCGGAAGGTATCGTTCCGTGGAGAAATGTGCTTCGAGCGGTGTGGTCATGGCGTTGACGGTTGCTGCTGCATTCCGGACTGGCCGGCGATGGTGGCGGCGGTGGAGAAGGAGGTTAGAGTTTTGGTTAATTTCTCATAATGGTACAGTGTGCGATACACTGACGTAATTTAGGGGCTTTAAAGGCCCACCGGTTTTGTCGTTTAATGTTGCAGTTGATTGAATTTATTGTACGCTTTGCGGTGAGAAACTGTCGATTTGTGTTTTATGCGAGGTTGGGATTGTGTAACATAATTTGTTGAGCATAACAGTTGCCAGCAGAAAGATTTAGCTCTTTTTGAGCATTTATGGACAACTAATGAATCATAAAATTGGAAAATTTTATTTGTATTTTACGATTTGAATGAAACTTTGTGTGTATTTTTTTGTGACCAAAGAGTAATTTTGCTTCACAAGTTGCCATGTGCCATACAAGTTTTCATACAATTTTTGCAGCAATCCATACAAAAAGCTATTGAAATATTTAAAAATTTATGTCTTGAGAACGGATTTTCTGATCGCTTTTGGCAAAGTTGAAGGTCTTTGCTTAGGACTTCTAAAAAAATAGCTGCACTCTTAAAAAAATTACCCATTTTTTCAATTAGACTTTTCACACAGAAAAAAATACGTAAAATAAGCATTTTGGAAAAAACATTTTTTTGGGTTTTTAGATAACAAAAAATGCTCTCTTTTTAGCTGAGGCACATGTTGTTTATTTGGCTGAGTTATTTTCTTAAAAAATATCATGCTTTTAGATTAACATGGAAACAAGTTTAAAAAATTATTATGACATAATTTTTAGATGTTAAATGAAATTTGCAATCGAAAACTACATTACATAAATTTCGATATCATGCATTGTTTTAAAGTTATATCTACTTAAAATTAATTTGCTCCTTTGTCAAATCTGGTAACTCGGATCTGGGTTAATTTAAATTAATTTACGTTTCTTTTAAGAGTAGATTTTTTAAATTTACATTGAATTCAGAAAGATATTCACTGACTTCTGACAAGTGCCCTATTTGATAGTTACTGGGTTGGTTTTGATTAAAAATCTTATACAAAAATAATGATTTACTTTTGGATAATTTCAAATATTTTAAAAAGTGTTTGTCCATTGCTTTTGTATAATTTCATTTCAAAATTAAATCGAAAAAAAAACCAGAGAAAAGGTATAATAAATAAAAAATGGCCAAATTAAGCCTGGAGTTTGTTTATAAAAGGAGTTAAAAAACTTCAAAAAATTCAAAACAGAAAAAAAGTGTATGGATGTTAACACCTATAGCTCCAAAGAGTTTTAGATGAAAGTTTAACCAAATTAATACTGTTTAATTTTTAATGCCATTTATTTCAAAAAATATTGCTAGCTTACTTGTATTCAAATCTGTTTTTAAAAAATCCGCAAATTCTGTGAATTTTTTTTTTTAAATAAATCTGAGGGCCCAAAGAAGATATGAGGCAATTGTTATCATAATATTTTTTTGCATTATTTCAATAATTTTTGGTTTACCGAACAATTCAGTAGCTAAAAATTTGATTACTGGACGAACTACCCGAGCAGACGGAAATAACTTGGGAATAACATTTTTTGTTATTTGAAAATACTAGGCCAATAACATTTAATGTTATTTATAACAGGATTTGTTATTCGTCGTTATGATTTTTTTGTTTTTGGATTGTTATTGTAATAACAGACTAACATTTTAAGTTATTCTTCGAACAAATCTTTGTTATTATTTTTTGTTATTTTAACAACTAATCCGATCACCCTAATAACAGTTGGAGTTATTCTTCCATAGCAAAATTTTTTATTCCCAAGTTGTTTTGGCTGTCAACCAATATCAGACCAATAACAAATTTTGTTATGATAACATAAACTGTTATTAAACTCTTATGCAAAAATGGATTTTTCAAGAAGATTCCATAACATTTTCTGTTATTTCAACAGTATTTGTTATTAAAATGGCATGAATTTCGTTATTACCGTCTGCCCGGATAGTGCGTCTATTCCGGGAATTTACGGGATTTTTCTGAAACCGAAAAAAATTGCCTGGAAATTCAGATTTGGTTGTGGAAATAGATGGACTTGAATTTTAAGACACTCAAATTTGTATTCGGCATATGGGTAATTCTCCGCCAACTCACACAGCAGTTGCCCCGACCCCTCTTCGATTTGCGTGAAACTTTGTCCTAAGGGGTAACTTTTGTCCCTGATCACGAATCCGAGGTCCGTTTTTTGATATCTTGTGACGGAGGGGCGGTACGACCCTTCCATTTTGAACATGCGAAAAGAGGTGTTTTTCAATAATTTGCAGCCTGAAACGGTGATGAGATAGAAATTTGGTGTCAAAGGGACTTTTATGTAAAATTAGACGCCCGATTTGATGGCGTACTCAGAATTCCGAAAAAACGTATTTTCATCGAAAAAACACTAAAAAGTTTTAAAATTCTCCCATTTTCCGTTACTCGACTGTAAAAATTTTTGGAACATGTCATTTTATGGGAAATTTAATGTTCTTTTCGAATCTACATTGTCCCAGAAGGGTCATTTTTTCATTTAGAACAAAACTTTTCATTTTAAAATTTCGTGTTTTTTTCTAACTTTGCAGGGTTATTTTTTAGAGTGTAACAATGTTGTACAAAGTTGTAGAGCAGACAATTACAAAAATTTTGATATATATACATAAGGGGTTTGCTTATAAACATCACGAGTTATCGCGATTTTACGAAAAAAAGTTTTGAAAAAGTTGGTCGTCATCGACCATGGCCGTTCATGGTCACCCGCGACAGACACGGACGACGAAACAAAGAGAAACGCAAAAAGTAACTTTTTCAAAACTTTTTTTTCGTAAAATCGCGATAACTTGTGATGTTTATAAGCAAACCCCTTATGTCTATATATCAAAATTTTTGTAATTGTCTGCTATACAACTTTGTAGAACATTGTTACACTCTAAAAAATAACCCTGCAAAGTTAGAAAAAACACGAAATTTTAAAATGAAAAATTTTGTTCTAAATGAAAAAATGACCCTTCTGGGACAATGTAGATTCGAAAAGTACATTAAATTTCCCATAAAATGACATGTTCCAAAATTTTTACAGTCGAGTAACGGAAAATGGGAGAATTTTTAAAACTTTTTAGTGTTTTTTCGATGAAAATACGTTTTTCGGAATTCTGAGTACGCCATCAAATCGGGCGTCTAATTTTACATAAAAGTCCCTTTGACACCAAATTTCTATCTCATCACCGTTTCAGGCTGCAAATTATTGAAAAACACCTCTTTTTCGCATGTTCAAAATGGAAGGGGTCGTACCGCCCTCCGTCACGAGATATCAAAAAACGGACCTCGGATTCGTGATCAGGGACAAAAGTTACCCCTTAGGACAAAGTTTCACGCAAATCGAAGAGGGGTCGGGGCAACTTTTCCCGATTTCGTGTGAGTTGGTAGAGAATTACCCATATATCAGCTAAAATTTGAGTTTTGAGATCCTCAAAATGCCGGGAACCGTGGTGTAGGGGTAAGCGTGATTGCCTCTCACCCAGTCGGCCTGGGTTCGATCCCAGACGGTCCCGGTGGCATTTTTCGAGACGAGATTTGCCTGACCACGCCTTCCGTCGGACGGGGAAGTAAATGTTGGCCCCGGACTAACCTACAAAAAGGTTAGGTCGTTAGCTCATTCCAGGTGTAGGAGTCGTCTCCCTGGGTCCTGTCTCGGTGGAGTCGCTGGTAGGCAGTTGGACTCACAATCCAAAGGTCGTCAGTTCGAATCCCGAGGTGGATGGAAACTAAGGTGTAAAAAGAGGTTTGCAATTGCCTCAACAATCAAGCCTTCGGACGCCTAGTTTCGAGTAGGAATCTCGCAATCGAGAACGCCAAGGCAATGCTGTAGAGCGAATAATTTGGTTTTTAGATCCTCAAAATGCCTAGCGCTTTAAATATTTTCTATTAAATTTAATTTTATTTTATATCATATGATATTATTTTATTAAACAATTAGTACACTGATTACCAATATTATTGCTCCAAAATTTCCTGTATCTATTCAGACTGGAGTTCCAATTTAACCCAGTTTAAAGATAAATTGTAAAATATGTTTTTTGCAATTCCGTCGTGAAACTACTTACTTTTCCTGTCATTCTTCGTTGCAAAACTTGATTTTTTTAGCACTCTTTGTATTTATCCAACTCGGTGAACCTGGTTGGATAAATGTACGACTCGTGCTGAAAAAATCCTCTTTTTGCAACTTGTTGCATAAACTACTATTATAAAATTTTCTGAGGGCCCAAAAAAGGCCGAAATAATATTTTTTTTGCATCAGTACTGAAAATTAATAAAGTTTAGATCGGTAAACTATCTATCAGTATGACTAAAAAATGTTACCAAAATCGTTTGCTCTAACTTACAATAACGAATCGAAATCGATATTTTGATGTTGAAAATCGTTAAAATTTTACTGAATTATGATTTTTTTTTATAGATTTTAGTAGTTGAGAAATTGATAATGTTTAGCACGGCTAAAAATAATAAAAATGAACATAATTTTAGCGAAAATCGGTTATGCGATGAACTTCCATTTCCGAATTTTGGAAAGTTTTCACAGATTTAAATAATTTTTAGTTTACCGAACAATTTAGTTATTAAAAGTTCGATAAGGTTTTCTGAAGTAAGTAAAAAAATCTAAGTGTGTAACATAAAACCTGGCATCAAAAAGTGTTTTGTCCATGATCCTGAAAGGTTATGATATTAAATTTCATTATTTCAAATTTCATTGCCCGCGTGTTCTCTTGTACTAACTTGATTGGAATCCCAGCATGCTTAGTACAAACGAGCACTCCGGCATCGATTTATTAATGTAACAACACACATGACATTTAAAAAATCAGAGTGCAAAATATATATTTTTTAAATACTTTCAAATACAGCATTTAGGATCAATAACACACAGTAAAAAAATCATGGTAATTTTACATCTGAAAAGGGGTACATCTGTTATATAAGAAAAAATGTTTAATTTACCTCTGAAAATGTGTAATTTTTAACACTTTTCTGGTGTAACGTTACTTTTTCTGTCAAAATTGAGGTAAAATTACATCATAAAAATAATAATCTATCCAACCTTCAAAATTCACACAATTTTTTAACTGTGTATTTTTAGAACTTTAGCACTATCTTTAGGCTTGAAATTTTAGAAATAAATTTTGTCTCCTATTCCTGTACTTGTATATCTTACTTTCCAAAACACTTTACAATAAAATTTCAATTTAAAAAATTTAAGTTAAATTATGTTGTTGTGACCCCCATTCAGTGACCAAAACAGAACAATTGACAACATTTCACCCAGCGCAGTTAACACTTTCATTTTGTTTACGATTGTATGCCATCAGCAGCAAATCATTCCCATTTCCTCGACCGGGCTCCCCCTCCACCTTCTTGGTGTTGGAGTGACTCACCTGAGAAAAACATTAGGATTTTTCATGTTATCCAGTTTTCCACCAACCAAGCGATGATCGCGAGATCGTGAGAATTTACCGGTGCATTCTTTGGGCGTCTTTTTTCGGCATACAATAGTCGTTGAAGAGACCCGCAGATATTTGGCGTCAAAATACCGTCCTGACTTAATTGGATTTTCACGCGATGGTTGAGGTCTCTGCAGTAGTCAAAACTATTAAAAAAGCTGGGTTAAGTAAAAGTTTTTTTTTAACAATTTCTGTAAATTTATTATTTTTTTATTTTTCAAAGATTTATTTGGCTTCTCAAAAATATGAAATAATTTGAATAAAAATTCAACAATTCAATTTTTTTTACGGTGCAGTCGAAACAACAGCCCCAAAGCTGACCCAGTGGCGTCGGTAACAAATGGGGTGCGAGAAATTGGCTCATCCCAGCGGACGGTGAAACGAAAGTGGTTTCGAGGTTTTAACAAAAATGGGAGTAATTAAATTTTGCCCAGCTGGGGATTGCTGGCTGGCTTTTGTCGGCTTATGATTAGTGGGCTAATTTAAGTTGATCTAGTTTGACAAGCTCGCGAGCGTGGTGAGACTTTGTAACACTTCTTTTAAATTGTTTTGTCTTTTCAAAAGATGGACTACATTCAATGGGTTGCGTGATTCTAACTAAAGTCTGATTGATTTATTAGTCTCAATCGCGTGTCTGTCACGTTCAAACTTTAAAAAATTAAGATTACACTTAATCTAGCTGCTCTTATCTTGTGATGGTGAAATGTTTTAAAACTGTGAACTAGAAATAATCTGGAATTAATCAAGAAATTATCTTGAACACGATAAGATAGCACCTTCTACGCTGCAAGCAACTTTCGTGCAGCTATTCCAAGAATTTAGGCCAAAGACAGCAGTCGCAACCAGTTTCCAGCGCTCAAACATGTTCGGTTAGTACGAAACAAGTATTTTCAATCTAACTCCAAACTCAACTTCTAAACCTGATCCAGCCTTAACGATCCTACTCGTCACACTAACTCTTGCCGGAGTTACTCCCACGGACCTTCCGGACGTCCAGTGCCACCCAACGGATACGCACTTTGTGGACGACCCACGGGCGTGCAACAAGTACTTCACCTGCTACCGTGGAGAACCGATCTCGCAGTTGTGCCCACCAGGATTCCGGTTCGTGGAGTCCATGCAGGCCTGCTACGAGGCCAGCGTTGAGCAGTGTTTTCCCTGTCCGGAGCAGGGATTGCATTTTTTCGCTCATCCCAAGTCCTGCGGGAAGTACGTGATGTGTCATACGGGAGTACCCACCGAGAAGGTGTGCTCCGAAGGGATGTTGTTCAATCCGGCCGTTGGGCAGTGTGATTTGGAGGAGAGGGTCACTTGTGAAGTGTAGTGAAGAAGATTGTAGAGTTAAAATAAATTGTATTTAAAAAAAATATTCAAAACAGAAATGACTCACCTCAAGCCACTCCCATTTCCGGCAAAACCATTCAGACAACAGAACCGGTACCTCATTGATTGCGCCACCTTGAATAGGTGGTCCGATTAATAAATTCGTTCCCGCACAAAACGGTAATCACCCACATCGATCAAGAAACGAAACCCCGAGAAAAGTACCAATTTTGGAGCCAGCTCGAAGTACAAAATTTGCATCACGAGCGTGGCGTGTGTGGGCCAAAGATCACGTGGGCAAATCGGCAGCTTCCATCATTGCATTACTGAGCAACACACACAGAAAACACAACACAAAAGTGATTAGCATTTAATTGATCCGTCGTAATCGTTAAATGGCGCAATCATGTCGGTTTCATTACATCCACACCCACAAAAAACGTTCACTTTCGTTTGCCTAAACAATTTGCATTAACGTAGGTGAGTTCGCAGCTACTTCCCCTGAGCAAAACTTGAAGTTTGAATGCAATTAATCAAAATTCGATGCACAAACACACGCGCACAACGAAATTCACGGTTGAAAGTTTTATGAACGAAAACAACGACGATCAAGCCCAAAAGGAATGAAATGGACAAGTGAACATGAAATCAACTGGTAGAAAGGGGGAGTAACGAGGGAGAGGTTGAAGGTACAACCTAAAAGTGCTGTAATCGCGAGCAAAGTGTAAACTCAATTGCAAGTGAAAGTGGTTTCCATTTGATTGCTGCTGCTTGAGACGATCTGATACTGGGTACTGTTGAGTTGTTGGAAATTCCACGGCTGCAATTGCACTGTCAGTTTTTTTTATTATATTAAACTTGATAAAAGCATTTCTCAAACATTTTACGTGGTCTTTGAAGTAGTCAAAATGACAAAATGAGTTAAAAATTATAGAAAGACAAAAAAAGTCATCTATTTGAAAATGGATGGGGTCAAATGTAACATAGAAGGCAAGAACTATAAAATAATTGTCCACTTAATAAAAAATTCCACCTTTATATTGCGGAGAAAAATCCGTTTTGAATATTTTTAAATTACATTTGCGCAATCGAAAATGGTTCTATTGTTGAGTTATTGGCTTATTGAGTTGAATTTTTAGAAAATTGTTGTTTTTTTTGCAGTTTGAAATACTTTATGAAGAAAACCTTTCCTCCCAAATTTGTAAGAACTAAAAAAAATAATACAATTTTGCTTTTTTGATTTCATTGTTCAGACTGCTAGAGATAAAGCATCTTAATGTTAAAAATGTGTGAAAATGGGTTTATCTCAGTGTTGGAAACATTTACTACTAACTTTGCCTAGAACACATCTTGTCAGTTTAACAGCTGTCTAATGTTGAGGTACTTTTTTGCTCAAATTTTGTCACGGATAATAATGTCTTTAAATTTATTTCTATAGCTATTTGTGAAGTACTGTAATTTTTCAAAACTTTATTTCCAGCATCAAATTCCTCCATTTTTGAATAAAGTTGGTAAATTTCAATTAAAATTGATTCTTCTGAAAATAGTTTCTTTTGAACGTTTTTTTTTTTTTGTAATTCAGAAATAACGAGAGGCACACAGGTAGTTTTCTTTTGGCTCATAACTAGGGCTCACGGTATAAAAAATAATAATATTCTCTGCATGTCAGTTACAAATCATTGAAAATTCACGGTTCTTTAAAATCTACCTCAATTAAATTTAAAAATTTGTTATTTTGGATTAATTGTACGCAGGAAGTGACTAAAAAAGCTAGCAGTAGTTCAAAACACAAAATATTAAACGCAGACAAAATACGAATTCAATTTTGTAAAATTTTGTAGAAATATCATCAGCCGAATTCATGAATCGGTTATTCTATTTTGATTGAGTTTTAAGAAATTTTATTTGCTAAAATATCTTCAAACCATGCAAATGCTTCAACTATATGTACACAAAAAGTACAATCAGTAAAATAAGTAAATTAAAATGTACACAATAAAAAAAGTAGTAATCCGTGTAAATGGCCTGAGTGTAAAATAAATTTTGCATTATGCGATTTTACTATCGGATTTTTCGCTGTGTATGTTTGTTGACATGGTTTTAGGACTAAAGGAAAATTCAAGTGTATAAAAAAGTTTTTGACAAATTGAATTAAAACAGTTTTTTATTTGTTATTTAAAATTCCAGAAAATACTTTTAGCATGTATTGTAATCCAATCCACAATTGAATAAGAAAATCGTTCATAGTGATTTTTTCAAATTGTAATGTTATATGCAATTTATTCATGGTTATTTCAATACATTTAACAGAGATTTAAAAATAAAATAGCTCAACCTGCTTTCCACTTTCTTTCACTAAAGTTTGGATAACTTTGATTTACATTATTTTTGGAATATTGTAGAGTTAAAAAATAATATGCTGTTAAATGCTTCAAACATCACATTGAATAATCCATGACATGTTACAAACAAAGCTTTATCCCTGAAAATTTGCAATCAATTATCTGCAATTCGTAAAACATTGTAATCAATAAGGCTACCAACTCTTGCTAACCAAAAATCCGTATATTTTGCCGATATGACAACATGGTAGAAAAACTGTCAAGGAATTCTTTAGAATAAATTTGGAATTTGGGAATTAAAAACATAAAACTCTATCATTTTTGCAGCTTACAAATTTCACTTTGCTATCAGAGTGCTTATATCTTGCACGTTTAAAAATATTCATAAAATTTATCGTGATTTGCTGAATCAAATCTTCACTTTTTTGCTAAACGTGAACATTACCGGAATGTGAAGTTGGTATTTACGAATAATAATATTTTCCAATTAACATGTGCAACACAGTAGCTTACAGGACCGTTAAAAAAAATTTGATAATTTGCTCTAGAAAGCCATTGGATCTTTTATGCATTTTATGTAAGGCATTTGGAAAGAAAAAAATATTGATTATCCACTCTGAAATAAAGAATCCCTGGAAAACTATCCAAGTCATCCCTTTAAAATCGATCTGACGGTGAAATAAAAATGTCTATTTAGCAAAAGCAAAACATTTTTTTATGTTATTAAAATTCCGTACAAATCCGTATTCTGCGAAAAAATCCGTACAAAAATTCCGACCTGTAAAAAATCGGCGAAAAGGGTCGAAAATCCGTACGGTAAGGAAAAAATCCGTACAGTTGGTGGTCTTAGTAATGAATAATAACTTCAAAAATAAGCTCTAAATTTGTATTTCATTTTTTCCAACTGCTTCCAAAATGCCTGTTAAAAATCTATGTTTAAATGCATTGGAGAACAATTTGACTAAAGATTATTTCGAAATTCGCGGCATTTCACGGTATTTACCAAATGGAGCCTAACATTTCAAAATGGCACATAACTTTTGTTAACAAGCGTGTATCCCTTTCACTCAAATGACCAAATGACAGAATTTTCTCAGATTGCTGTTTATGCATATGGGACATTTATGAGTTAATTTTTTTAGCGAAATGAATTCTAGTGAAATTTCAGGAATTTTGATGAAATCCCGATTTCTGCTTAATTTCTCTGAATTAAATAAATCATTAGATTTGAAAAAAGGTTATTTCAAGAATAATCTTCATTTTTCTTCATCTAAAGCTCTTAAAACATAATTGTGGAGTTTTATTTCAAATAACAAACCTATTTTTTTTTACTTTTAGGGTGTTTTTGAATAACTTTTATTGAAGGCAGATTTACAAAACTATCTGAAAGCAAAAATTGAAAATTTCATTTATTTTCTCATGTGAAATTTGATGGAATTCAGAAAAATATTTTCTTCCAATGTTTTCAAAGTATCAAATTATTTTAAATTAGTTAAATAAAAAACGGGTCAAAATGTGAGCAAGTCATATCTTTTGGTTTTATTATGAGAATGTAATGAATTTTGTGTTTTATTTTCATCATTTTATAGTAGCTTTTAAAATAAAATGTTTCAAGAAAATTAAAGTCCTTTAAACTTGCTTTCAAAACAAACCAAAAACACTGGGTTCGAAAGTAATTTCCTCGCCCCAAGTACCCAATTCAGTTCCGCCACGCAATAAATTACCGTTTTCGCCGCGCTGGGAAAGTTTACAAACCTCAAACGAGCGTAATTGCGCACTGCGCCTTCCCATTTTGACATCTCATTAGTGGCACCGAATTCGATTTCTTTCAAATTCGATTAGCTAGCTCATTCCAACAAAACGCATCGCGAAAAAATCGGACCGTTGTTTTGTGCGAATTTTGCTGGCAGCCCTGATTTCGCGGCGGCGGCGCCTTTTCACTTTCAGTTTTGTGCGCACTGCGCGAGTACGCGTGAGCCGGATTTTGGTTGGCGTGTAACTTCCCAAAGATCCGGCATTGTGTAGTGAGCTACTGCTTGAGCAATTAGGCCCATCGATTGATTAGGAGAGCGGGGGGGCTTCCGCAGAAAATTGGTTGCCGCGGGCCATTTTTCAAGGTGCCGCGGCGCCTTCAATTGAACGCCAATGGAGCCCATCAAACGGTGAAGTAATTGTAATTGGTGGGTTGGCAACACTGCTGTGCTGGCGATGAAGGGGAACAGTGAGGTTAGGTTTGGGCTGTTTTTTTTGAGATTTGCTGTGAAGAGTTTTTGTCCCGATATTACACCTGAAGTAATGATGTGTTCAAGAGAACAACCAACCTGGGAACCACATACCTGACCTCAACCGATCGACTCACGTGAACGCACCTGGCCAAGAATCTTCACCTGTTGAGCGGCGAACAACACTGCAGACAATGGAATCTCACTGCGCCAAGAACAAAACAAAGAACCTGGCTAAATTGCGTTTCCCACCGCCACGGTCCGATTGGCCGCTTCGGGACCCCGGTCCAGATTTCCCCGCCCCTTGCCACATGAGAGAGGCACGCCAAGTTTTGCATTTTCCGAGGGACGACGACGTTCTTCACCTTCGTGTGGCGAAGAATGAAGCACGCCCGAAGAAGTCTTGACATTCCTCGTTCCAGCTGGGTGCGCCCGGATAAACAATATAACAGTTCCGACTGACAGTGTGTGGCCACTGCGGACTGACCACCGGACGGCTACGTGAAGCACCAGGCCGTAAAACTACGGCCGAAAAGAAGTAATTAATATTTTATTTACCGTGGCCGTTTGGCCGCATTGGTTGGCGCTAGGGAAGTGTTGCCAGTTTGTTGGGTCGATTTGCATCAACATAACCTCAACCAGGTTATGCCCGCCAATCAAACTTGTACTTGTCTCGTTTCCACGAGTACAACACGAAAAAGCCTTTTGCCAGCTGCCATCTTTTCATCTCTTTATTTATTCACAAAACAACTTGTTCCGTGGTAGCTTTGCCTCGTAAGTGACTGCTGAACTCTGCGGCGGCCAAAGTCAGAGTTGAGACGTGCGATTTAAGTGCCACCTTGACTTTCTTTCCAGTTCTACGCACTGTGCTCACAGCCGAACAAACTGGTAATGTGGGTCATTTTTGCGTGTATGACGGTTCATGTCCAATGTCACCTTTGTCTGCCTTCATCTTGGGATTGTTACATGCAAATAAGATTGAATGGAGTTTTAACAAAGCAAATGGTTCATTCTACATTAAACCACATGAGACGTTTCAACCAGTTCTCCAGAATTCTGAAAAAAAAAATCTTTTTCGAAATTTTATTTCATTTAATTTATTTTGTTGTTCAAGCATCACTTGTGTGATACTATCCTACACACCAAAAAATCATATGGTAAAATCGCATGCAAAAGCATGCACATCACCTTTGTCAAAATAAACACTTAATATTACACACTGCATGTACAATTTTTGCAAACACAAAAAAAGTTGCAACCGACGGGATTCAAACCCAGCACCAACAGTAAGGACAGGCATCTTAGCCCACTTGGCCATCAAACCGATGAAAAGCTGGAAGGATAAACGCATATATGAGCTTTACATTTCGGTCAAGAAGGTTTCCCATACTGATAGGCTACATATTTCAGAGTGTAAAATCAGATAAAATTGCATATTATAATACAATATAATACAATATATATATTTATTTTACACGCAGATGGATTACTTCTTTTTTAGCTGTGTAAGCTGAGATGTGGACTACCTTTCAACAGCTGATTAATTCGTCGCTAACATTTCAAAAAGCGTCATAAACATAGGTTTTGCGTGAGACATAGCGCTTATTGAAATGTTAGCCACGAATTTAATGTTGGGAACATAGGTTGCGGGTGCTTGAAGAATCGAGTAAATCTACTGAAGGATGAAACTTACAAAATAACCTTCGAAATAACTTATAGATGGGGGATAGTTAGAGGAAAGGAACATTTTGAAATGTTAGTATTCCTTGATTTGGATGAAATTTTGTCCATCGATTCCTTTGGTCCAAATAAGCCATTTGCATCATTAATTTACCATGCAAGTCTCCAGAAAAACTCTATGCATATTTGAAAACCTGTATCTTAAGATGGGATTTTCTAATCGATTTGGTGTCTTCGGCAAAGGTGTAAATTATGATTAGAACTATTCGTAGAGAAGACGGGTAAAAATTAGCCATTGTTTTAATCAAAAAGTCGATTAAAATTATATTTTTACGTTTATTTTTTAGCCAAGTTATGATTTTTTGATAAAAAAGGGATTTCTGGAAAGTATTAAAAATTCAAAAGGCATTTTTTGATGAAAAATCGAAATTGAAATCAAACGTTGTTGATATAAACTGGCAAAGAAATAGTAATTCGAAGTGCTACCCAGCTTGTTAAAAAATACTGATTTTTAGAATCACGGCTTACAATTAATAATGGCCAAATCATTTGATTTACAAACTTTTTTTGTACGTTTTCTTTACATTTTTCGAAGTATTTATAATGAAACTTTTTATAGAAATAATCGTTCCATAAGCTTTTGTGGCAAAATGTTCGACTTGAGTTACTGAATATTCCTAAACCACGTGGACACTTTTTTGGAAACATCTGATGCTCCTTCCTTCATTTTGAACATATTCAATAGATATTTTCCATGCAAATAAAAAAAATATGGACAGTGAAAAATGTCATCTTTTATTGTAAAACATAGGAAAGTTACATTACTTGCTATAAAAAAAGTAGGGCAACGGTATTTTTAGATGAAAAGAACATCCGTAATCTGTTTTTTTTAATACTTATTTTCATCAAAAAGTTTGTAATAGTTTTAAACCACTGGCATTACTGTTGCACTAGTGTGACTGTTAAAGGGAAGTAAAAAAAAGTGAAACTTTTAGGGATGTTTAATAAAACTCACAAATCTGCAATAAAGCAGATAGTGCAATTTTTAATACAGACAAAAAAGGTTTTTTCCGTAAAATTTTTCATTGTTGTTGTAGAGCTCTAGGACAAAATTGATAAAATAAATTGATTTATTAAAGTTATATTGATATTGCGATTTAACGATGAAAAGTCATGCGAAATAAAAATTCTATCTCACCGTTGTGCTTCTCAGACTATTTTCGGGGGTTGCTTTTTTGTTACCACTTTATATCAAATTTGGGTAATTTCTATTTTGAATAAGTATTCTCTAAAAATTCTCCAAAAAAATCAATTTTTAGGTTCATAAATTGCTTAAAAATTATTAAAAATAACGCTGTATCTTCACAACCAACGTTTCAATCTTCCCACCTGCAAGAATCACGTTCCATCGAAGTGGGGTCAACCAGAGATAGTTGCACTTTTCCAAGGGTACACCGAAAACAAACTCTCGATTCTCATCACGTAACTCACCTTCACTCAGCGACGTGCCTGAGTAGATCTAGCGCCACGTGTATCTATCAAACGGAATGACGTCTGTATACAAAGCATGTTATTACTGACCTAAGGTTACCGATTCCAAGTCGTTAAAGATCTTTACATGTGTTCGAGTCTGGGTTACTGATTGATTGAAAGGTTCAAAATCGTAATAAAATCGATTTCTGCCCAGCTCTTAAATTGATCCAAACCCAAATTCTTAAAGATCGTATCACCCAAAATCGACCGCGTTTTTTTTTCACACCGTTCTGTTCCAATTCTATCCCCGAGCTGATTGAATCGAACGCAATTTCGCCTCAATGAAAGAGTCGTTACTGTTGTTCGGTTCATGTGCGCGAAAAAAAAAACGCGGTGTTGGCCTTTTCGGCACATTGTCTACTCTACATCCAACCGGGGAGTTCCACCTTCATTATGACTCACCCCAGTTTTCATTTCCCCTTTCGATTTTTTTTTCTCCTCCTCTTTTCCTATATTTTGCTGTTTCTGTTGTTGTTTGATTGTTTTTCGGAGCCGACGAGCACCGAGCGGCGTTTCGTACAGAAGTAGAACACGCCAACCAACTGTTTCAACAAAATTTGTACTGTAGATCGACCGCGACCGAGCCAAAGAACCACCAAGAGCAATGCCATCATCGAAGCCGCGAAAGTGCGAAAAGTAGTGTGGGTTCCGTTAGATCTGCCTGTGTGGACTGGCGTTCTTTTAAAGTTACTGTCGTGAATAATTGGGGGAAATCGAGTAATCTAAGTAATTTTTGAACAGCAGTTTCTCAAGCTTATTGTGAAATTTTCCTATTTTTCCAATAACTATATTATCAAAATTTTTAAATCCACCTTTTTATTTGCCCAAACCCAAAAACACTTGTTTTCGACTTTATCAAATGTAGGGATTGATTTGAAAATTCTATTTTTCATTTCATGTTTTGACATTGAAATCCTTGGTATTATATTCAATATCTTTCACTTCGGATAATCGAATCACGAAAAAAAAAATCGCTGTCTTATTTTTGACTGTCGACCTTTAGTATGACCCCTAAACAACGGTAAAGTGATTTAGAATTTTTAAATCTAAGATGGCAGCCAAAATGGCGATGATGAAATATTCAAAAACAGCATTTTGTAATTTAATAGTCAATCAACTATTCAATTTTGACTAAAATGGGGTCGCTGAATTCGAATTTGATGCTTTAAACAAGCTTTCGGTCTATTTGGAGAATCAAAACACTTGTATGTTCGCTTCATCCGACGTTTCGACCCGTTTTGGGCCTTTTTCAAGGAATCGAAATGGGAGTGTTTGTCGTTAGGGGATGCTCCGTCGAGCACAGCACTGTCTGGTAGCGGGGTACCCTAACGATAAACACTCCCATTTCGATTCCTTGAAAAAGGCCCAAAACGGGTCGAAACGTCGGATGAAGAGAACATACAAGTGTTTTGATTCCCCAAACAGACCGAAAGCCAAACCTAACCTAAAAAATATTGATACGGTCGAATAAACAGCAGGAGCTTAAAATAAGAAAATGAAAAAAAGGAGCAAGAAGTTTTTTCGTTCGTGATAATCGAACTTCGGATAATCGAGGCTTCGAATAATCGAGTCTGGACTGTAGTAGTTTATGCAACAAGTTGCAAAAAGAAGATTATTTCAGCACGAGTCGTACATTTATCCAACGAGGTTCACCAAGTTTGAAAATACGACGAGTTCTGAAAAAATCAAGTTTTGCAACGAATTGTATACAGCATTTTTCTATAATTCCAAAAAATACCCTTTGAATTCATCGTTCAAATCAGATCAATATTGAAAGTACAGTCCAGACTCGATTATCCGAAGGCCTTGGAAAAATTTTACTTCGGATAATCAAAACACGAAAAAAAATTTTTTCGTTGTCTTATTTTTGATAGTCGAGCTTCAGTATGACCCCTAAACTACGCTGAAGTGATTTAAACATTTTAAATCCAAGGTGGCGGTCAATATGTCGTTGACGAAATATTGAAAAATAGTGGTTTATGCAACAAATTGCAAAAAGAGGATTTTTCAGAACGAGTCGTACATTTATTTTACGACGAGTGCTGAAAAAATCAAGTTTTGCAACGAGTTCCATACAACATTGAGTGAAATTTCAAGTCAAATTTTCATGTTTTTTGTCAATATATCGTTTAAGTCAAAAAAATTTGAAAAGTGTTACTTTTCGAAACAAGTGCTGAAAAGTTTAACTTTTCAGCACTCATTTCAGTGCTGAAAAGTAGAACTTTTCAGCTTTTATTTTGAAAAATGTTGCTATTCGATTTTGTTGTTTTTGATACAGAAAAGTAGGCTATTTCGTCGTTTAAGAATGACAGGAAAAGTAAGTTGTTTCACGACGGAATTGCAAAACTGTATTTTGCTATTTAAAAGGCAATCAACTATTCAAACTTGACTTAAATGGTATAACTTTTCGACTTGACAAATTCAACTTTTTAAACCTGTGCTGAATATTTGAACAATTATGGATACTTATTTGGACGAATTAATGAAGCAAAATGACTTCACTGGTCGTAGGAAAACTACATACTAAGTTTATTCCAAATCAAAAATGCAAAAAAACGTCATCCGAAGTCTCAATATTACGAAAATTTATATGAATATTCCAATAAGATTAGTTTTAAGGCAGAAAAAGATACGTTTTTACATCTACAAACCATTTTTTTGAAGACATGACTTTAAAGTTTCCAATTCAATTAAACTCGTCCATGCAGCACCTGCTTCGCTGCCTAGTTAAGCAGAAGACTGCATTGATATTAATTTTCCAATTTAAATTATAAGCAATAAATTTCAAGCGCACGAGAGTGCCCATAAGTGCACTTTAAAGGGGAACGATTATTACGAATGAATTCTTGTTGGGTGCAGCAGCTGAACCAGCTTTAAGGGCAAAAAGTGGCGCTAGGTGCTGTATGGTTTCAGTCAAATTCACCTGAATTCTTATCTGCTGTTTCAGCTCGTGAAAGAGTGGGACCAATATAGTTTCGTACAGTTCATTAATGAATACTGCGTTCATTACTTCAGTTGATATCTCTTTCTCGCCAAATGTTCAGCCCAGAGCGCTTCTCAGAGTTCCGATTTGACAGCGTTACGACATATTGTAACGCTAGCTTTAATAGTGGTGTTCATTTTTACATTTTTCGATCTGGGATTTTTTGATCAAGTCTTAACATCAGCATTTGAAAAAAATAAAAATATTTAAGAAAAACTCTCGTATGTTTTGCAGGGTAAATACTGGGTTCAATTCAATCAGCCATTTTACTTTTTTAACACCTTTTTCCAACAACTTATTTTTTGAATATTTTGAGAGAAACCTGCTTGCTCACTTGCAATTGGGCTATTGAATACTTTTTGATTTAGGGGGAGAGGGGGTAATATGCACCCCCGGGGCAAAATGCACCCCCTGTTTTTCTCGGCATTTGGAAGAATTTTCCGGGAAAAAATCATAGAAATTGGAAGCTTAACATTGCTAAACCATGCTGGAAAAATTTGAGCACCGTAGTATAAAAACAGCTTAAGTTATTTGCAAAACTTTAAAATGTTGTGTTTTCATCTAATTTTCATTGAACTTTCATTATGAGTTTTGGACAATTTAAAAAGCATTTATTCATATTGTAAGTGTTGAGGTATATAGTTTTTGCCAAAATCTTCATTATTCTGTAGATAGATGAGTCCAAAAACATCAAAAAATGCATTTTTAATTAAATTTTCTGCAAAAAGCGTGGTCGGGGCAAAATGCACCGCTGTGAAGCTCCTTTGTAAAAACAGCGGTGTCATCTAGTGGTGACTAGTGTAAACTGCTTTTACCCGGTGCATTTTGCCCCATGTTTTGGTGCATTTTGCCCCGTTGTTGTAGTGCATTTTGCCCCAATGTGGCGGTGCATATTGCCCCGCATAACTGTTTGAAATGAATCAAAAATGTTTTTAGAAATATGATATTTTCGAACAGTTTTGAGGTTTTTTAAGACTTTTTTCACATGGATGACGAAGAATAATAGTTGTTTTGGAACATCGAACAAAATTCTTCCACAGAAATGCTGTAATGGTTGAGAAATCACAGTTTTCCCTTAGGGGGTGCATATTATCCCCTCTCCCCCTAGTAACAATTTCTTTAAAAAGCTGTAGGTGAAGGTAACAGTGCTGATGAGTCAACATTAGGTGCCAAATGTCCTTGAAATTAAAAAGTACGATATTGTTGAAAATTGTATTTAAAGTATTTTTTTACTTCACTATAACACACCAACATCATCCTGCCGTAACTTCACCATGTCGTGTAACCACAGCTTAACCATCACCAACACCAGAAACCTTAGAAAAAGTTCATTAGCGTCCACCAATACCATCATGTGTTGTTCACGTCCGCTAGGTTCATGCCAAGCCCATAGAGTTATCTAAGCCCGCTCTCACGCACACTAGCACGCCATTTGTTTTGCTGGTTGGTACAAAATTTAACCTCAATCTTTTTCGTGTACGTACACGCAATACAAGCGCACGTAGATAACTCTATAACAACAAACCAGCATCACTCCTCGTTCCACCCCAGCAACTGAAACGCAAAACACGCTTCACGAGTCACATTGTGGTGAACTTATGCCCCTATCAGCAATCCCGATCTGGAGAAAATTGTAAAATTATAGATTTTTTTTTTAAGAATACAAGATAACTGTTGGTAAATTCTGTTATTTCACAGATACTTTAATATTTCTCGAGTTTCTTTTTAAAAGGTCCTATAAACAAAATTTTCACTTTTTGCTTTTTGGGTGTTTTTGAATACCTCTGACTGAAGGCGGTTCACCCAAAAAGCAAAAATTGAAAATTTTGTTTATAGGACCTTTTAAAAAAACTCTAGATTTTGTTGCTTTTTTTACAGAAATAATTATTTCATGAGGGGTTTTTCGTTATTAAGAATTAAACAAAAATAGTTTCTTTATAACATCATTTTTCAAATTTATTTATTTTATTTATTCAAGTACTGAAATTCATCAACATTTGTTACCTTCCTCTGTTAGAGATTTTACACACGCCGACCCCTTCTCTAATACAAACGTTTTGATGAAGCAGGGGAGGCGTAGTTGTCAAACAAACCTAGAGGTGTTCACGGGAGCGTATCACTACGACGCTTTACGCTACGACGACAACAACAACTAACGACCCCTTCCTGGTCTTTGTTTGGGGAAACTCGCCACTGATTGTACGGTTGTTTTGGGGAAATTTGCTGTAAATGTTTGATTTTCATTTTTGCAGAAATTTTTCACAATAAATATTTGGTGCTGATTGTCATATTCAAGTCCGTTTTCGGAGTACATATCAGACCAAATGTAACCTCTTTAATTCAATGACAGAGCACTTGATTAATTAATTGAATTATGTTAGCAGAAGCATGATGAAATCAGCCAAAAACTGCTTTATATAGAAGCCCTTGCTCACATTGGCCAGCTGACCCGCTGCCCGTTCACCCAGTCGCGAATTACCCCATTTATCCACCACATGTCCCCGTAGCGTTGTCGTTGTGCAATCCACGACGCCGTATGTGCGCGCTACCTCGTACTAGCGTCGTTCGTCGTCGACGATGCCCCTCAGTTCGACGCCGGGTATCGTTCTGAGCGGACACAGTCGTCTCTCTACCGTTTGGAGAGTGGTTCTCCGTCGTTTCTTCGCCGTGGAGTTATCCGTGAAGCAGCAGTTCTTTGATTTCCACAACAACTACCGCGCCCGGAGGGGAAAGAGATTGGAGAAGGCTGGGATCCCAGATTTGGAGGGGGAGGAAACAGCTCCTGGAGAGAGATTTTTGTTTGTACGCAAGGTTGAAGTGCACAAGGACCTTGAAACCATCGTGAAGTCATCCCGAGCAAAAAAGAAGAACAGTGAGTGTAGTGAGTGGATCGATTCGGTGAGGCTAGAAATCGATTCAGCAGCTTGGCAGTGAGTGCAAGAGTGATTTTTGGAAGAAGCGTGGGAAAACCTGGCTGTGTTATCAACACCGTACTAGAAAAAGTGCTGAGGGGGAAGGTGCTTTCCCAGTGAGTCATGCTCATGCTGGCTGGTTATAAATAGGGAGGCAAACATAAACAAGCCATAAAGCACAAACCCCGCGAAGGAAGGTGAGGGCGATGAGCTAGAGCAAAACAGAAGCAAAGAAAGAAACACGTGCAGGGTGGTGAAGAACCTACGATATTGGAGAATCGGAAAGTCGAACGTAATCAGGAACAAGGAAGCGTCGTCCGAGTTCGCGAAAGGCTTGCCAATTACGGTCGCGTAAGGAAGTTGATGAAGGGGTTGTTCGACCGAGTAAGCACTAAGATCTACTATTACGATTACTATTATTACTTCAGCAAACCAGTACAACCAGCGAGGACGAGAGTGAGGGGTGTGTACGGAACTAGAGAGACCAACCACCAATCACCAGTCCGCGCAGCAGCAGCACGTGAATTGCCAAAGAAAGCATGAAATCACAGCCAAGCCAAGTGGCATCGTGAGGATGTCATAAAAGATGGTTGGCATGCTGGCTGTCGTGGTTTTTGATTAGTGGGTCATGCACGGCTGCAGCCGTTTATGCTGTTGTGGTGTTGTGGCCTATCATTACGGCATATCTGCGGGCCGTGATTTGGTTCCGGATCACGTGGTTTTGGTGGGGTCTTTTTTTGGAGTGGCACTCTTGGGGTATGGGATGACTTTCAGAGTAGGCGTGCTATTTTGGAAGCTTGAATCAGTTTTGTAAAAGATAAGTCATGCTTAGTTTGTTTTTATAAATCATAAACTTGCGTCACAATTACTGATAAAATAGTTCGGTTGACGACTGTATAACTCAGCTGTATAAGTCACCAGTGATGGAATTAAAACAAATTGTAGTAACAATTCATTTAATAGTATGAAATGTAACTCCCCCGAGTTGTAGTGAACGGGTTTCCCCATTGAAACAAGTTGTTTAGAACTACACTTACCGGTGTTTCTCGGCAAGCTGTTACATTCTTCAAATTATTTTGCAACATTTAACATTTTTGTATAATTAAATATGAAAAAGTTAATCCAGCTTTTAAAAACAACATTTGCTGTTAAAATTTTAAATTCCTAAATTCGATTAGTTTTAATCCGGAATTATTTTTTGTTGATCATTTTATTGCTGAATATTTCCTCTTTTTCAATGTAATTTTACAACAATTTATGCGGAAAATTGCATTTCCGCGAATTGATGACTTTTTAAAGGGCTTTGTAAATTGCACTGCATTTCACATTGTTCAGCTTACAATGCCTCACCTTTTGACCTTCACAGATCTCCAAAATTCGATTTCAATCCTGAGATATTCAATAAAAACCGAAAAAACTCCGTGCATTGTTGTCGCTCTTCATATGTTGATACAGCTTGAAAATTGCTGCAAGTGCGACAACTGGCCAAAGGGATTTCAGGTCAGAAAGCGTTTGACACACGTACTTGCTCGACTACCGTAAACATTTGTAATTACAATTCGGGAATCCGGCAACCAAAAAATTCAACCAAGCTTCGGGACTATGCACAGAATGCTTAACGAAACAAAATGTGTCTGCTATTGATAACATTGCGTGCCCTTGTTTTTGTTTATTGAAGGTTAAACATCAAATTGCGTTCGGAACGTCAAAATGGACATTTTATAAGACTGATAATTTTACTGGCAAATTTTCACTATGTGAACAAATTGTTTTGCAAAAGTTTCAAAAGAAACTTACTTGCTAACTTTACATTCAGCTATGTAGGGGAAATATACCCATTTTAATCACTAAGCCGTTCGACCAATTCTCATAACTTTAGCCGTTTTCCGCTATTAAATCAACATTTTCAGATGTATCAACAATGGAGAGTTGCTTGCTCACTTTTAGTTGAGCTATTCATTACTTTGGAACAGTCAAAAACACTTTATGAAAGCTGTAATTCATTATCAAAGTACTGATAGGCCGATAATAGAAATAGGCTGAAAAAGGGTATAGTTCCCCTATTGCCAGATGTGGGTTGGCAACGCTTTTTGGAATTTGGCAATTCTCTCAGATTTCGGTCATTCGATTTTTTTGTATTTTTAAATCTGGCTGAAACTTTTTTGGTGCCTTCGGTATGCCCAATGAAGCCATTTTGCATCATTAGTTTGTCCATATAAATTCCCATACAAATTTGGCATTTGTCCATACAAAAATGATATTTGAAAACAGAGTTCCCAAATGAACCGGTTAGGCTAGGTTCACCAATAAAATTGGTTCGGCTTAAGCCTCCTTTTGTGGTTCAATCCTGGTTCAGTGAACCATGAACCATGGCTTAAGCCAGGCTAACCCGGCTAATGAAAACCATGACTATGCATAAGTGTTACGGTGCAACAATGCTACCATGTAACAAATATAATGATGTAACATTGTTAAACCGTAACATTGTTACACCGTAACATTGTTACACCGTAACATTGTTACACCGTAACATTGTTACACCGTAACATTGTTACACCGTAACATTGTTACACCGTAACATTGTTACACCGTAACATTGTTACACCGTAACATTGTTACACCGTAACATTGTTACACCGTAACATTGTTACACCGTAACATTGTTACACCGTAACATTGTTACACCGTAACATTGTTACACCGTAACATTGTTACACCGTAACATTGTTACACCGTAACATTGTAACATTGTTGTTACGGTGTAACAATGTTACGGTGTAACAATGTTACACTGTAACACTGTTATGGTGTAACACTGTTACGGTGTAACTTTGTTACGGTGTAACAATGTTACGGTTTAACAATGTTACGGTGTAACAATGTTACGGTGTAACAATGTTACGGTGTAACAATGTTACGGTGTAACAATGTTACGGTGTAACAATATTACGGTGTAACAATGTTACGGTGTAACTTTGTTACGGTGTAACACTGTTACACTGTAACAATGTTATGGTGTAACACTGTTACGGTGTAACTTTGTTACGGTGTAACACTGTTACAGTGTTACACTGTTACGGTGTAACACTGTTACGGTGTAACACTGTTATGGTGTAACAGTGTTACGCAGTAGTAGATTTAGGGTTGAACAGTATCATGGTGTAACAGAGCTCGCCGTTAAGCCTAACATTCTTTGATCAGGTTCAAGCCTGGTTCAAGCCAATGGTTCATTTTGGCTAGCCTCGCCTGGTTTGAACCAAATGAACCATGGCTCACGGCGCTCGTTGAGCCTGAGCCGACGATGCTTGCCGACGTGTGGAGTGAACCTGAACCAGAAAAATGAACCTAGCCTAGCCGATGGCTTAGGCTAGTGGGAACACTGGTTTTTAGTTTTTAGTTTTTAGTTTTTAGTTTTTAGTTTTTAGTTTTTAGTTTTTAGTTTTTAGTTTTTAGTTTTAGTTTTTAGTTTCATACAAGAGAGCCTAAAAGCATCAAATACTAAAGTTAAATCGTAACTCATACCCAAGTCATCCCACTCCAAAAATAGATTTAGCCAGAGTTCCCAAATGAACCGGTTAGGCTAGGTTCACCAATAAAATTGGTTCGGCTTAAGCCTCCTTTTGTGGTTCAATCCTGGTTCAGTGAACCATGAACCATGGCTTAAGCCAGGCTAACCCGGCTAATGAAAACCATGACTATGCATAAGTGTTACGGTGCAACAATGCTACCATGTAACAAATATAATGATGTAACATTGTTAAACCGTAACATTGTTACACCGTAACATTGTTACACCGTAACATTGTTACACCGTAACATTGTTACACCGTAACATTGTTACACCGTAACATTGTTACACCGTAACATTGTAACATTGTTGTTACGGTGTAACAATGTTACGGTGTAACAATGTTACACTGTAACACTGTTATGGTGTAACACTGTTACGGTGTAACTTTGTTACGGTGTAACAATGTTACGGTTTAACAATGTTACGGTGTAACAATGTTACGGTGTAACAATGTTACGGTGTAACAATGTTACGGTGTAACAATGTTACGGTGTAACAATATTACGGTGTAACAATGTTACGGTGTAACTTTGTTACGGTGTAACACTGTTACACTGTAACAATGTTATGGTGTAACACTGTTACGGTGTAACTTTGTTACGGTGTAACACTGTTACAGTGTTACACTGTTACGGTGTAACACTGTTACGGTGTAACACTGTTATGGTGTAACAGTGTTACGCAGTAGTAGATTTAGGGTTGAACAGTATCATGGTGTAACAGAGCTCGCCGTTAAGCCTAACATTCTTTGATCAGGTTCAAGCCTGGTTCAAGCCAATGGTTCATTTTGGCTAGCCTCGCCTGGTTTGAACCAAATGAACCATGGCTCACGGCGCTCGTTGAGCCTGAGCCGACGATGCTTGCCGACGTGTGGAGTGAACCTGAACCAGAAAAATGAACCTAGCCTAGCCGATGGCTTAGGCTAGTGGGAACACTGGATTTAGCTATTTCACAAACATGACATCAATATTTTAACCACAGTTCAGCACATCTCCTTTCCTCAAAAATCGTCAATTTCTCACCCTCTTAAAAGAAAATACAGATCTGTCAACAAAGTATTTTCCCAACAGTATGAAACCACTCAACATCCCACTCATCCAAAACTTCATGTTACACATTCTCCAAGGAAATCCTGGACATCTTCGGGCTAAAAGACGTTGTGTTGCCCACCTCCTTCTTCCGGTACCAGCAGCACAACAGTGATGTTGAGTAACGCTAACGCCAGGGAGCTTACACAAATGGATTCACACAACACACATCTGGGCACCATTTACACGTACCGCACACAGAAATGCCAGTCAATGTCAACACCTCTTCCTCTCCCTGTACGGCGGGCATCGTCGGAATGTGGATACTCTTCACCATTTTTAAGGGGAGCTTGGCTTTTGGAGATCATCGATTATGTTACAGAAAACAAAAATCTTTTTTTAATTTTAAAATTTTGAAGAAATTATTTCTGTCAGTGCACGCCAAATGTGGAGGTCATGGAGAAGCGTGGTACTTCACGAACAAATTCTCATTTTAAGGTGCTTCCCCCTATAGACCACACGTCAAACTGCAGCCGGAGATGATTAATGACAGGGAAAGCGCATCTTCCATCGCACCGCCGTGTTGGCCAATATACGATAACCGTGTAGGCGGACCGTGATGTGATGTTGCTGCACGGGAAATTGAATTTCCACCGAGCCGTCAAAGGAACCCGGGACTGGCTGCACTATCTGTGTGTCCGTCGTTGGGAAGATCTGTAGTTCGGCATAGCTAAGCTAGACTCTTTACGAGGGGGGAAAAATCTCAGTTTTGCACGATTGAGCCATAATTATATTTCTCGCTTTGATAACATTGGACACAAACAGACTGTACGAGGTACACAGCTTTAGCCGTAACAGCTAGACGGTCCCATGTACACCAATATGCACATAAATGTCACCATAACCCCCTTCGGAGGCACAACAGGAAGCTGCAGCCAAACCCGGCGCTGTGTATTTTTAGCATCACACTCTTATAGTGCCTGTGTGCCTCACAGTCTCAGGTTGATTCGTTGCAATTAGTAACAGTGTTGGCCACTTCAAGTCACGAAGCTGTACGTACACGGTGGGAAAAATGTAAACAGCCTGTCACGAATTTGAGACCTTTGCTTTCAAAATTGTCCATTTTTTGTCAACCAATGTTTTCGGCAACGCCAACTGAATTTCTCTCCGTGCACAGCGATGCAGCTCTCGGCAGTTGCATTAGTGGAGGTTATTATCTAGCTTTGAGTTCGAGAAAAATACAACCGCGCTGACATTTGAATGTATGTCACTGTGCTGACTTGAATACCTCCACCGTCGTTGACAGCGCAGCGCGCCATATCAGAACGTCAACAGTCGGAACTTTGAATGAATGAACCGACCGCGGAGCGATTGTGTGTCTATTTGAAGTGGGATCTACATTTAGTAATAGAGAGCAGAAAAGGGTTGACAACCAGTCGGTCATCAATCAGCGCAGATCGGGTGGAGCTATGCACATGTGACATCAATTGGGTCATGACCCGTGGCATTGGGCAAGGTTGTAACAAACTAGAAGAAGAAAAAACGGGTGCTGAATGAACGGACGTTGGCGACAGAACGTGAGTGCTTCGTTTGTAACTGTCCGGGTTGAGGCACCAACTCTTCAATCATTGTCACGTGTTGGTTGGGAGCGATCGATAAGCAAATGGTTTAAAATGTTAAACATCTTTGCTTGTGAAGTCTAGGCAGGAGTCAGTGAAGTCACAGAGTACCAATAAATCATATATTTTAAACCTTTCATTTCAGGCCTGAATTTTGCTGATCTGTGTTAAGCTACAAACAGGCAAAAAAATACATGTTATTATTGAACTTTCTTGATCCTTTGTTGAATAAATGTTGACCTAGCTCTTAAAACAATATTCAGCTTGTGGGGCGATGTTTTGTCCCATAATTTGGACACCCTACTGATCATACAGGAACGGTTTGTAAATATTTTTTAAATATATGTATCTTCGGAAGAAGTTTACTCAACGATTTAAAGACTCCAGCAAAATTGTAGGTTGAAAAATACGATCAAAACTAGTTAAGTGCATTTCTCAATCTCAATATTAGCACTTTGGCGTTCGATTACATTTTCAATCAAAATGTACTCAAGTAAAATTTTCATAAGGTGCACCGTTTTCGAGTTACAGCAATTTTTAGATAACTTTTTTGAAAATAGTCGCAGTTTTCTATTTTTTTAAACTTGTGCAAATGTTTGACCACTTTTGAAAAAATATTTTTGAAGAGCTGAGAAAATTCTCTATATTTTGCTTTTTTGAACTTTGTTGATACGACATTTAGTTGCTGAGATATTGCCATGCAAAGGCTTAAAAAAGCAGGAAAATTGATGTTTTCTAAGTCTCACGCAAACAACCCACCATTTTCTAACGTCGATATCTCAGAAACTAATGGTCCGATTTACAATGTTAAAATATGACACATTCCTGAAATTTTCCGATCATTTCGAAAACAATATTTTCAATATTTTCAAATCAAGACTAACATTTCAAAAGAGTCAAACTTTAAATATTACGCCCTTTAAAAAAATGAAAAACTGCGACTATTATTTAAAAAAAAAACATACCTATAAATTGCATTAACTTGAAAACGGTGCACTTTATGAAAATTTCACTTAAGTTCTTTTTGATTGAAGATTTGATTTTACATCGAAAAATGGAGTTGAAAAACTTTTGCGACAAATATTTCGATTTTTTGAAAAAAATCAGTATTGATTCAAAAATTCATAACTCGGTCAAAGATTTTTTGCACAACCTGGGAATTTCTGAAAAGTTGGCATTTTATGTCCCCTAAAACATATCAAAAAATAAAAATAGTGTTTTTTGGCAAATCAAGTTTAAGTGACAAAAAGTTAAATAAAAAATCACCATTTTTTTTACCGTGCATCATTTTTTTCTAGTGTAGTCCTGATCCATACCTACAACTTTGCCGAAGACACCAAATCGATCAAAAAATTCCTTCAAAAGATACAGATTTTTTAATTTTCAATTTGAGTAAATAGTAAAAACTAAAAACTAAAAACTAAAAACTAAAAACTAAAAACTAAAAACTAAAAACTAAAAACTAAAAACTAAAAACTAAAAACTAAAAACTAAAAACTAAAAACTAAAAACTAAAAACTAAAAACTAAAAACTAAAAACTAAAAACTAAAAACTAAAAACTAAAAACTAAAAACTAAAAACTAAAAACTAAAAACTAAAAACTAAAAACTAAAAACTAAAAACTAAAACTAAAACTAAAAACTAAAACTAAAAACTAAAAACTAAAAACTAAAAACTAAAAACTAAAAACTAAAAACTAAAAACTAAAAACTAAAAACTAAAAACTAAAAACTAAAACTAAAAACTAAAAACTAAAAACTAAAAACTAAAAACTAAAAACTAAAAACTAAAAACTAAAACTAAAAACTAAAAACTAAAAACTAAAAACTAAAAACTAAAAACTAAAAACTAAAAACTAAAAACTAAAAACTAAAAACTAAAAACTAAAAACTAAAAACTAAAAACTAAAAACTAAAAACTAAAAACTAAAAACTAAAACTAAAAACTAAAAACTAAAAACTAAAAACTAAAAACTAAAAACTAAAAACTGAAAACTAAAAACTAAAAACTAAAAACTAAAAACTAAAAACTAAAAACTAAAAACTAAAAACTAAAAACTAAAAACTAAAAACTAAAACTAAAAACTAAAAACTAAAAACTAAAACTAAAAACTAAAAACTAAAAACTAAAAACTAAAAACTAAAAACTAAAAACTAAAAACTAAAAACTAAAAACTAAAAACTAAAAACTAAAAACTAAAAACTAAAAACTAAAAACTAAAAACTAAAAACTAAAAACTAAAAACTAAAAACTAAAAACTAAAAACTAAAAACTAAAAACTAAAAACTAAAAACTAAAAACTAAAAACTAAAAACTAAAAACTAAAAACTAAAAACTAAAAACTAAAAACTAAAAACTAAAAACTAAAAACTAAAAGAAGACGAAAAGACGAAAAGACGAAAAGACGAAAAGACGAAAAGACGAAAAGACGAAAAGACGAAAAGACGAAAAGACGAAAAGACGAAAAGACGAAAAGACGAAAAGACGAAAAGACGAAAAGACGAAAAGACGAAAAGACGAAAAGACGAAAAGACGAAAAGACGAAAAGACGAAAAGACGAAAAGACGAAAAGACGAAAAGACGAAAAGACGAAAAGACGAAAAGACGAAAAGACGAAAAGACGAAAAGACGAAAAGACGAAAAGACGAAAAGACGAAAAGACGAAAAGACGAAAAGACGAAAAGACGAAAAGACGAAAAGACGAAAAGACGAAAAGACGAAAAGACGAAAAGACGAAAAGACGAAAAGACGAAAAGACGAAAAGACGAAAAGACGAAAAGACGAAAAGACGAAAAGACGAAAAGACGAAAAGACGAAAAGACGAAAAGACGAAAAGACGAAAAGACGAAAAGACGAAAAGACGAAAAGACGAAAAGACGAAAAGACGAAAAGACGAAAAGACGAAAAGACGAAAAGACGAAAAGACGAAAAGACGAAAAGACGAAAAGACGAAAAGACGAAAAGACGAAAAGACGAAAAGACGAAAAGACGAAAAGACGAAAAGACGAAAAGACGAAAAGACGAAAAGACGAAAAGACGAAAAGACGAAAAGACGAAAAGACGAAAAGACGAAAAGACGAAAAGACGAAAAGACGAAAAGACGAAAAGACGAAAAGACGAAAAGACGAAAAGACGAAAAGACGAAAAGACGAAAAGACGAAAAGACGAAAAGACGAAAAGACGAAAAGACGAAAAGACGAAAAGACGAAAAGACGAAAAGACGAAAAGACGAAAAGACGAAAAGACGAAAAGACGAAAAGACGAAAAGACGAAAAGACGAAAAGACGAAAAGACGAAAAGACGAAAAGACGAAAAGACGAAAAGACGAAAAGACGAAAAGACGAAAAGACGAAAAGACGAAAGACGAAAGTGAAACTTATTTTAGGATACGGTTCAGATTTTCTCTTGTCCCATTAAAAAAGTGGAGTTTGGTTGGTTTTCTAATTGTTGAAAAAATGTATTCATTATTCAATGAATTTAGCTTTTAAAATCAAAACAAATTTTTTAGGCATTTTCACAGCAAAGCAGATACATCTAATTTTCCACTCTGTTCTACTTCGCACTCCACTGATCCAGAAAATCGTTTCTCAAATTCCGTTACGTCACGGATCACCAGACACGAACTACCATTCCCACACCTTGTGCCAGAGTAGCGTCGTCTGCCCAAGTATTTCACTGGGACAAAAGTGCATCCCAACCAAGCCAAGTTGGTATTTGCGTTCCACCCATCAAAGACACGTGTTTCACAAGAGTCTCCGGTGTCGGAAGTTTTTTCTCCGGACCACTTGTGAGTGTATGTTTGATGTTGGGATGTCGTTTAGGAAAAAAAAAGTGTGTTGTTTTGGCACACATACACGCAAATGTTTACAAACACATTTCCGCCCGCCAGGGCACGGTGTGCATCGCAAAAGTCACCTATTGCGAGTGAGTGTTTGTTTTTTTAACATGAGAGTAAACGGTGTAGTGTAACGGATATTGATAAACTTAATTAAAGCCGCCCCCCTCTGGAGAGCATTTTTCCCAGACTCAATTAGAGGAAATTGCATCCTGTCATGTCAGACCGTCCCGGGTACGATCACAAATTTACGTAACACAAAGGCCCAAGCGAAGAGATTCAATTAGATTAATTTTAAATTGATTCTGATGGCTAATTGCTGGACAGTCCAGTTTTATGGGGAGTGTTCTGAATAGCACTAATACAAGCCAATTTGCTCGAAGAAGTTGTCCCAGATTTGCTGAATTGAACAATTTCTAGCTTTTAAAATATTCAAAAGAGGCCTCACGTTCAACAAACTAAAACATCAACCTTTTCAAATTTTGAAACAAACTGCAACTTCAAAGCAAACTTTCTTCATTCAAAAAAGTGGTTCCTCTTCGCCAGAAGAAAAACTTGGTCCCAGCTGCCACACTAAAACAAACTTCCAAGAGCTCCAAAGGCAGTGTAGGTGGGTGGTTTCGATTGAATATTCACAACAGAGCAGCAAATTTCATTCACAGTTTTGCTCGGTTTGTTGTTGAAGGAAGGTTTGTTTTTGCTTTCGTCTTCTTCTGCATAAAGTGATGACTGCTCAAATCGTTAACCCGAAAACGAGAAGCTAACTTGTTTGTTGTTTGTGCAAATGGGAGAACTTGTTGAGAGATGTTTCGTGGCCAAGAATTGAAGCCATGTTTGGGGAAAGTTTTCGGGGAAAATTTTCCGTTGGAAAATTGATATTCGTGGAAAAATGGTTATTGACATAGAAAATACTTGCATATCCAACTAAAACGAACTTATGGAGTTTTACACAAAATATCTGTTTTTGGCTTTTTTTGGGTGTTTTAAAATCCACCTTGAGTACGAAATGTTCAAAAACACCCAAAAGGCCAAAAATAAAAATTTCGTGTATTGGACCTCTAAAGAAAACTCCATAAGGATTTTTTTTATCGGATATATTATTATTTTCAGTATCAATAAACATTTCCCAAACAAAAAGGAAATTGATATCTATGGTAAAGTTTTATTGACATTGACAAAAATGTGTTTTTAAATCTACCTTGAGTAATAAGTTTTCACACACACCCAAAAAGTCTATAAAAAAAATTTGGTTTGATGGACCTCCTAAAAAAACCTGGCTTTTTCAAACTAATCCCCTTTTAGACGAAAAAGTATTTGTAATAGTCATATGTTTGGATAGTTAAATAAGTTGAAAGTGTATTTACTAAATTTATTTTAATTTCAGTTTTTTTGGAAATACTTAAATTGTTCTCAATTTCTGTTAAAATGACGAGCGCAGTACAATTAATGGTTTTTCACACAATTAGAAATTTCAGTGGCAAATTATAAAATTTACTCAAAAACGATGTTTTTTTTAAAATAAAATCACATAATCCTATTTAATCTTCAATAAAAGTGAAATTTGGAATCAGTTTACAAAATATTAGAGTTTAAGGAATAAAAATCATGAATCGAAATAATATGATTCTTTTTTTGTAATTTGAGCTATTTGTAGCAAAAAATTACCGTAATGAGATTTGACTAAATGTTACTTAAAACACGCAATTCCAAATTACTTTTAAAGTGAAAATTTTTGGCATTTCACAATATAATTTTTATAATAAAATATAATTCATGTCGCAAAATAAAAAAAAAATGAGGAAATCCAATGAAATTGAATTCCAAAAATATTATAATTTTGAAACGTATTTCAAATTTTCTTCAATTTACGCTTAATAAAATGTTATTTTTTTCAGTTCAAAACTTATTGTAAAGAAAAGTTTTACTAATGTTGTGAAAATCTATGAAATTATTAGTTTTGTTTGACGCATATTGCAATTTTGTCAAATTTTCCAGTAATTTTACTTTTAAACTGATGACACTATCCAAAAATATAGGTTAGGAAAAAAAAGAATTTTGTTTGAATTAGTACATCCCCGATGTGTTATTGTAAATCATTAAATAAATCACGTCGTTTCAAATGAATCCTAAAATATTTAAAAATGTAATTTGGAAATCTCCAGTTTAAAAGTTTCTATCAAATCACGGAATGTGATCACATAATTTTGTTTTCGAAAACGAACATGACTTGACAAAAGATTTACATTAGAAACATTTAATAGTAAATTTGCTTTTCGAAATCGGTGCCTAATACATATGGAAAAAATAATCTTCAGCATTTCTTTAAAGTTTATTGCGAGTTTTTGTCCGTTTTCAAATAAATTACAACTCAATCAAATAATATTTCCGTCGTTTAGAAGTTGGTATATTTGTCCATGGATAACAAAAAAGAAAAATTAAATTAAAAAAATGAATATATATAAAGATCAATAAGGATCGGAACTTTTTTTTATAAAGAGTGAAATAGAAATGTGAGTAATTTTTCGAAGCTTTTTTTTCCTTCGTTGATATAACTTACAGATTTGCCGCTGGCACTAAATTCTAGAGTTTTTTAAAAGGCCCTATAAACATATGAAACACAATAGCTTATAGGACTGTTAGAAAAAAAAAAACTCTAGAATTGATTTCTTCTCAAGATACAAGTTTTTGTATATTTCTATAGAACTTTGGTATTGACAATGCCCCCCACATTTTTAGGAGTCTTGTAGGCAATGATTTAAAATTATTTCTTTTGTCACAAGGAAAAAAATTTGAAAAAAAAACAATGAAAAATTTATTAGTAAAAAATCGTAGTGTATTGCTCTGTAATAAGACCATATTTAGCAGTTTACTTCTCAGAATAAAACGACTGATATCCGCACAAAACAAAAAATAAACATCAACACATTTCCAGTTAAATCACACAATTTTATATGTTGTCTGGACAAGCTTTTGGGAACGATGTATTTAGTAGAAATAAAAAAAAAAAACTATATTTTTATCTTTGCTACATAATTTTTGCTACTTAATTATTTTTCTGTATTTCATTATTGATTTCACTGATTCTAATTTTTTAACTCGCTCACTCACTATCAAAAGTTACTCTAGACTTTATCTTCCCCGCCCAAATCGACGACGATTGACGTCAACGAGTTTGAGAAACGTTTCGCGCTCCAGCAGTCGTCGTCGCTGGCAAAGCACCTACTCCGCGCGACGACTTATCGCACATACCACGCGAAATCAATCGTTTTTCCGGCGTCGTGGAAATTCCTTTCATTTGTTTTTGCTGTATCTATAAATAAACGCTCACCAACACAAACGCCACCAACGCAAAGTCTAGCAAATCTGTGGGTGATTGTTTGGCGTTGTTGTTCCTTTCTCACTTTCCGTTTTGATGGGAAAATGCTTACTTTGGCGTTTCCCGTGAGATAAATATATATATATGAAAAGCGCCCCCACAAAGTTGCTCCCTCAGCGCCCCACTTGGGGGGGAGCGCGCACCTTGCATTCATAAGCAACCTTATCACGGGTTCGGGCGGGAAAATCTCCCGGACGGTGAGCTGAGCAAATACTTTGATAAAGGTTTGCTTTCTTGACGAGTTGGGATTTTGAAATTTTTTAGTCTTAAAATTTTTATTTTTTCAATTTTGCAAAAAAAACATTATAAAAATATTTAAAAAAAGTTTAAACTTTCAGTTGTTTGCCACAAAAAAAAACTTAAATTGCTTAGTAGAGCACAACTCCAACCACCTGAACAATCAAGGAATCCGCCTTCAGGCTGAATTGAAGAGGAGCGGGGTTGGATTACAGTTTACAGAATCATATCTGGAGGGCTTCAGCCGTGGCAGCCCACGCATCAGGCGGAGATCCTTGGCAAATATTATCGGTATCGGTCGTTGGCGGTTATTGCTGAGTTGTGGGGGCGCATCTCCAAAGTCGGGGGCGACTTATTCCGGTGAATAGCACCGCGATCAAACATTTGCGTTGTTGTTTGAAATTCTGCAGAACTTTTTTTTTTGTTTGAAATGTGATTCAGCGAGGAAAGTCGATACCTTAAATCGTTTCGTGTTCAATTTTTATGACCATTACTGGTTGCCATAATGGCCCCTCGTAATGTCTTATAACGTGCAAATAAGCGGAAGAAAGAGGTTCCGGGACCAGAGGGCCATTAAAGATTCAAAATGTCCTGTCCTGTAAGTTACGTTTCCTCCTTGGAGAAATATGTATGCAAAGCCTGCAACCCGAGGGTTCCAGGAATCGTTCCATACTGCAATAACATTAGCAGTTGGGAGGAACAGGGTGTGGGAGTCTTTGTTCCAGTTTGTTTTCGCGTGAAAAAAAGTTGTAGGAAAACTTGGCTCTTTGCTGGGTACGTTCCGATGTGGAGTTTAGAAAGGTTCCAGAAGGTAACCCTTGAAATTTGGCTTCCAGAGTTTGTTTTGTACAAATTTTTAATTGAAATATCATAAAAATTTAAAAATAGCAAACAACACAACAAACCAGACATACATCCGCTCTAACTCCTCTTTTAGAATAACTTGTTTGGCATTTCGCGCAGATGATTCCCAGCATGTTGTGCCAGTGATTAGAGCACACTAATTACGCTAATCTTGCAAGCTCCCGAAAACCCTGAGAGATTATATTGAAAACCAAGTGAGATATAGGGTCCTATATAATCCTATAAATACACCAAGAGAATTTTTAAAAAGTTCTTCTTAAGAGCTTATGAGCACAGTCACATGAAAATATAGCTTAAATCGGGGTTTCCAATGAGCCAATGTTTTCTTCACATTATTCATGTTAAAAATAAGACATTTTTAGCGGGTAACAAGCATATCATTACTTTAAAAGAAAATGCCATCTAGAACAAGCTGAGTGCCGTTAAAAAGCGGCGACATAAACTTTGAAAAATATTTGCAACGGCCTTATCTATAAATTTTAAAACAATCATCATTTCTGGGGAATGAGCCATTTTGACGAATGGCATACTGAGAAATGAAATAGAACTAGTTTTCTTAACTGCTAATAGTTTTCTGGAATTTTCGAAGGAAATGTCGAATTTGTTTTATTATGATATTCCAAATAGGAGAAAAAGTGTTATTTTCGGAAAAATCTGTATAAAATGGGTAATTCTCCGCCAACTCACACAGCAGTTGCCCCGACCCCTCTTCGATTTGCGTGAAACTTTGTCCTAAGGGGTAACTTTTGTCCTTGATCACGAATCCGAGGTCCGTTTTTTGATATCTCGTGACGGAGGGGCGGTACGACCCCTTCCATTTTTGAACATGCGAAAAAAGAGGTGTTTTTCAATCATTTGCAGCCTGAAACGGTGATGAGATAGAAATTTGGTGTCAAAGGGACTTTTATGTAAAATTAGACGCCCGATTTGATGGCGTACTCAGAATTCCAAAAAACGTATTTTTCATCGAAAAAAACACTAAAAAAGTTTTAAAAATTCTCCCATTTTCCGTTACTCGACTGTAAAAAATTTTGGAACATGTCATTTTATGGGAAATTTAATGTACTTTTCGAATCTACATTGTCCCAGAAGGGTTATTTTTTCATTTAAAACAAAAATTTTCATTTTAAAATTTCGTGTTTTTTCTAACTTTGCAGGGTTATTTTTTAGAGTGTAACAATGTTCTACAAAGTTGTAGAACAGACAATTACAAAAATTTTGATGTATAGACATAAGGGGTTTGCTAATAAACATCACGAGTTATCTCGATTTTACGAAAAAAAGTTTTGAAAAAGTTGGTCGTCATCGATCATGGCCGTTCATGGTCACCCGCGACAGACACGGACGACGAAACAAAGAGAAACGCAAAAAGTAACTTTTTCAAAACTTTTTTTCGTAAAATCGCGATAACTTGTGATGTTTATAAGCAAACCCCTTATGTCTATATATCAAAATTTTCGTAATTGTCTGCTCTACAACTTTGTAGAACATAGTTACACTCTAAAAATAACGCAGTTAAAAAACACGAAATTTTAAAATGAAAATTTTGTTTTAAATGAAATGACCCTTCGGGGACAATGTAGATTCGAAAAGTACATTAAATTTCCCATAAATGACATGTTCCAAAATTTTACAGTCGAGTAACGGAAAATGGGAGAATTTTAAAACTTTTAGTGTTTTTCGATGAAAATACGTTTTTGGAATTCTGAGTACGCCATCAAATCGGGCGTCTAATTACATAAAAGTCCCTTTGACACCAAATTTCTATCTCATCACCGTTTCAGGCTGCAAATGATTGAAAAACACCTCTTTTTTCGCATGTTCAAAAATGGAAGGGGTCGTACCGCCCCTCCGTCACGAGATATCAAAAAACGGACCTCGGATTCGTGATCAGGGACAAAAGTTACCCCTTAGGACAAAGTTTCACGCAAATCGAAGAGGGGTCGGGGCAACTTTTCCCGATTTCGTGTGAGTTGGTAGAGAAACCATTTTTTGGTTGTGATTCCGGTCCTCGTTACACCTTTTGGTATTGAGCTGCTTTTTTTCATTAATTTATAATGTTTTTTTTTTGTAATAACCTAACATTGGACCACTTTTTTCGATATTCCAGAAATGTGATATTTGTCTGTAGTAGTGAGTACAAAGATTTTTTTTAATTAATTTTGACAGATTTGTTTGTATAAATATTACCACTTTTTCAGGATTGTTTTATATCAATTTGTGAGGAATGTGAGAAATTACATATAAAAAGATGTAAATATACAAATTTTCAGAAGTAATAAATCAAATCTCGGGTTAGTTTTCAAATAGTTCTAAGCGCCATTTGCAAACTAAGCATCTTTTCGATCGATTCTCGTTTAATTCACCAATTATCAACTTCAAAAACGCTTCCAATTGCTCATAGGCACGTCCTTTAAATGCTTTCTATTGAAAAATCTTCAAAATTTTATTTGTTTTAGAGAAAAATCAAATAAGTGTCGGAGGTCGAAATGTCTATTACGACGTTTTGCAAACTACACACTTAAATTTATTTTTACAGAAACTATCAACATTCCCCGATGTCATATTGACATGATTTTTATTTGCTGTCTATTTGGAGTATTCTGTAAATTTACTTTGTTGTGCTCTTGCAGTTTTTCCATACAAAGCTGGTTTTTCTTATTTTTGTCATTTTTCCGCGTCAAAAATTAGTTCATGAATATTTTGCAATTTAGATATGTTGCGTTGGAGAAATTAATATAATCTGTTTAACCGTCGGGAAAATTACAAAAAAAAATCATTACTTGCAATATGGCTGCCAAACGACGCGAAATTTTGAACAACTTCAGTGGTTTTAGTGTAGAATATTATTTTTAAACAATACAATTTTTTTTTAAAGAGTACATAGACATAGAAAAATACAAACATGCAAAATTGGTATAACACAACAAAATGTTTAATTTTGTAAGGTTGCAAATTACATCATCTAAAAAATGGTTAAAAATGTGAACCTGATGAAAATTCACCAAAAACTGATGAAAATTTACCAGTTTCTGGCGTAATATTACAGTTTTTTGACACAAAATCTGTCACCATTCCCTGATGAATATTACCATCATTTTTTTCTGAGCATGCCAAGCCAAATCTTCTATATATATAAAAAATTTCTATGGTTTTGTTCGAACGCGCATCAGTTGAACACGGGAGGTCAGATCGGAGCGCTCTTTGCTGCGTTGGGTTCGTATAAGCCCAAGGAAGGTTTTTACGCTAATAAGTTGACACTTTGGCCACTATCTGACTGATTCCGGAACACCGCCGATTGTATGGGAAAAGTTTCGTAAAATCCAACTTTGATCACAGGAGGCTGAATAAGCAAACAAGCTAAAAACGTCAAGAAACCAAAAAGAGCAGGACGAAGTTTGCCGGGAAAAGCTTGTTTTGTATAGATTTTCAATAAATACAAATTATGAAAATTTCTAGTAATAAAATAACATATTTTGTATTTTACACCCAAAACTCTAATGTAAATAAAATCTTTACATAATTTTGGGTCGTCAACTCATACTGTAATTTAAGAAAATTACAGTTTTTTTTAAATACGGTATTTTGTGATTTTAAACTTTATACGGCACTGTCAGTGGCGGTGATAATGGGTAAAAAACGATACCCCTCTCGTAATTTCTGGATAACAAAAACAATTTCAATGATACGGAAAAACTTGTATTTCAGCATTGATCTAAGATAGTTTTCCAACATTTTTCCAAGGTATGGTGGAATTTGATGAACTCTACCTTAAATGTCAATCGTTTGAATGTTGACCTCTAAAGAGGTAATTAGAGGGGGTGACATTGGGTCAATTGAAACTAAAATGATTCTCATATACAAAAATAGGGTCAAAACAAGTAGTCCAACAGTGTAACTTATTCGAAGGAATCGTATCGACATGTTACAATGTTGAAAGTGAAGATTTCTAAATTTTTAAGTACTTTGCGAGCATTTTAAAAAATTGTACCCGGGGTGACATTTATAACATTTTTATTTGAGGATTGAGATAATTTTATCCCACAATTATACAAAGGTGGATCTTCAGGACACCACGAACACCCACGTCCAAGGGTTAATCCCCTCATCCCGGAAGGAGCGCCAACTGGCAACATGGTCCGTTGGCGGCGTTGTCGGCAGTACTCGACTACCAAGATATTAAGTGCTTTGTTATTATTCCTTATGCCAGCAGTGCTGGAGTGTGGATACACACTGACCGAAGTAGAGTTGACTTTGTGTCTTTGGAAAAAAAAGCAGCGGCGGCGGCGGCAGCGGTTGGTGAATAATGCACGTTTGCACAAGGAAGAAATCGAACACGTGTGTTCGGAGTAGTTTCTGTTTATGGTCACGAATGTTATTTTTTCCTTTTTGGCGTGAAAAGCGTGCAATTTTCCTTGGAGAATAACTATTGTTTTCCATAGAAATAAAGGCAATTGAAAGGGTTTGCATTCGTTCCGACAGAAAGGGAGAAAAATACTTTGATCTCTCGGTTCAATTTCCAACATTGGTCCTCAGCGTTTCAAGCAGCTGGCAACACTGCCACCAAGTACATCCACTTCACTGGCTTCACTTCCGGGGGTCTTTCTGGCTTCAGATTTGCATTAAAACGCCGTCGGGTTTGTGTCTCTTTGGTCTATAGTGCTGGGGCTGCTCCCCCTGAAGAATGCCCCATTCCATACATAATTTACATTTTCGTTTTCTTTCCATTCGAGTAAACTTGGCTCGGCGAGGGATAAATTCACGCTCACTGGCGACAAAGTCACGGTTCAGAGCAAGTTTGGGCTAATGTTTCGAAAGGGGTAATCTTTTATGGTACTTTTTGCTTTGCGAAACTTGTAGTTTTATTGAATAAAAAAATATTTTTGGAGGAAACTTCTTCAAGTCAAACAGCGAAAAAACGACGAACTTAATCAAAACTTTAAAATCAAACAATGTTGAATTCAAATCCCCTCGAAAAACATCCGATTCTGGCGCCGGTTGACATTTGAAAACCCAATCAAAATAAGATTCACAAAAAGAGCCAATAACATCGCCCAAGAAACAGGTTTTCCTCCCCGTGATAAGCTGCGCCACAAGATGCGACCAGTTTCCAGTTTCTCCAGTGCTTGGTTGGGGTTTTTGGCTGAACTTTGGCTGGTCAAGGCGCGGATGCCAACCGGACGGAGATCATCGCTAAAATTGGCACGGTTTCAAGCTGCTGTTGTTGTTCCGAAACTTGGAAAGTTATGGCGGTATTTTCGCTTGCCCGGAGGTTGAGTTATGAAAGTGGGTTTGGGGACTGAACAAAAAAAAAAAAAACAAAAAACTATGTAATACTAGCCGTAACTTGGAAGAGCAGCGGCAAATTGATGAGTTTTTTTTGTTGGTTATTGCTTGTTATTGTTGGAATGCACTTTCCGGAGGAATTTGGAACAGATCTAATGAGCGGGAGGGTCAGAAACTTGGGTAGGGCAATTGGGACGGTTGTGGAGTGATTCATGGAGACGACTTGTCTGGGAAAAGTTGGCAGCTGTTTGGGGAAGTTGATGTATAGTAGGTTCAATGTGCGCCTAGTTTGGGGAAACATTTGGAAGTATTGTAGTTGTAGTTTTTTAATATTCGCTAAAATACGCCTTTTTAAAACTCAATTTGATAATGTTTCATAGTTCACTAGAAAATATTTACTTTATTTTCTTATTTTCTATTAATTATCCGCGATTTGCCAGATTTTCTTATTCTTTGAAAAAAAAAATCTTCGAATTAAGAATTTTAAGAATTTTCAGTAATTCTATTTGAAATGAGCCTAAACCGAAAAAAAAGTTCTCGGATCGGGCTCAAAGTTTTTCTGAGGGTTACTTGGCCAAAATAATTAGACCCGTATTTTGTTTGGCCATTTGGGTGATCTACGCTGTGTTAGGGTGGTTCGAAAAATGTCAATTTTCGTAATTTTTCCGAAAAACCACTTTCAAAAAATCATATCTCCGCGTCATTTCATCCGATTTTAGCTGTCTTAGACGCAAAAGAAATGTGATTAGTTTGGCTATTTGAGAAAAATAGTAAGAAGTTCTAAAAATCTAGCTTAACATATGAAAAAGTCGTATGAAAACTTAAAATGGCATTTTGACCGTGTCTGGACCAAAGATCCTACGTCTGAAAATATTTTTATTGGATTCCTCGGAAAATTTCACATGAGATATGATTTTTTGAAAATAAAAACTGAGTTTTTCGACGCACCACGCGCAAAAACAGGAAAATGACGAAATCGGCAAAAAATAATCTTTTTTCACTAAAACTGCGATAATTTAAAAATTTCAGTGATGACCTATTCATGTTAGGGAACCAAAAGTTGCGTATTTTAATTTCGAAAATTTTGGTACCCTAACATGTGTGGTCATTGCTGAATTTAAAGAATTTAAAGAATTAAAGAATTTAAAGAATTTAAAGAATTTAAAGAATTTAAAGAATTTAAAGAATTTAAAGAATTTAAAGAATTTAAAAATTTAAAGAATTTAAAGAATTTAAAGAATTTAAAGAATTTAAAGAATTTAAAGAATTTAAAGAATTTAAAGAATTTAAAGAATTTAAAGAATTTAAAGAATTTAAAGAATTTAAAGAATTTAAAGAATTTAAAGAATTTAAAGAATTTAAAAATTTAAAGAATTTAAAGAATTTAAAGAATTTAAAATTTAAAGAATTTAAAGAATTTAAAGAATTTAAAGAATTTAAAGAATTTAAAGAATTTAAAGAATTTAAAGAATTTAAAGAATTTAAAGAATTTAAAGAATTTAAAGAATTTAAAGAATTTAAAGAATTTAAAGAATTTAAAGAATTTAAAGAATTTAAAGAATTTAAAGAATTTAAAGAATTTAAAAATTTAAAGAATTTAAAGAATTTAAAGAATTTAAAGAATTTAAAGAATTTAAAGAATTTAAAGAATTTAAAGAATTTAAAGAATTTAAAGAATTTAAAGAATTTAAAGAATTTAAAGAATTTAAAGAATTTAAAGAATTTAAAGAATTTAAAGAATTTAAAGAATTTAAAGAATTTAAAAATTTAAAGAATTTAAAGAATTTAAAGAATTTAAAATTTAAATTTAAAGAATTTAAAAATTTAAAGAATTTAAAGAATTTAAAGAATTTAAAGAATTTAAAGAATTTAAAGAATTTAAAGAATTTAAAGAATTTAAAGAATTTAAAGAATTTAAAGAATTTAAAGAATTTAAAGAATTTAAAGAATTTAAAGAATTTAAAGAATTTAAAGAATTTAAAGAATTTAAAAATTTAAAGAATTTAAAGAATTTAAAAATTTAAAGAATTTAAAGAATTTAAAATTTAAAGAATTTAAAGAATTTAAAGAATTTAAAGAATTTAAAGAATTTAAAGAATTTAAAGAATTTAAAGAATTTAAAGAATTTAAAAATTTAAAAATTTAAAGAATTTAAAGAATTTAAAGAATTTAAAGAATTTAAAGAATTTAAAATTTAAAGAATTTAAAGAATTTAAAGAATTTAAAAATTTAAAGAATTTAAAGAATTTAAAGAATTTAAAAATTTAAAGAATTTAAAGAATTTAAAAATTTAAAATTTAAATTTAAAAATTTAAAAATTTAAAGAATTTAAAGAATTTAAAGAATTTAAAGAATTTAAAAATTTAAAAATTTAAAGAATTTAAAGAATTTAAAGAATTTAAAGAATTTAAAGAATTTAAAGAATTTAAAGAATTTAAAGAATTTAAAGAATTTAAAGAATTTAAAGAATTTAAAGAATTTAAAGAATTTAAAGAATTTAAAGAATTTAAAGAATTTAAAAATTTAAAAATTTAAAGAATTTAAAAATTTAAAGAATTTAAAGAATTTAAAGAATTTAAAGAATTTAAAGAATTTAAAGAATTTAAAGAATTTAAAGAATTTAAAGAATTTAAAAATTTAAAGAATTTAAAGAATTTAAAGAATTTAAAGAATTTAAAGAATTTAAAAAGAATTTAAAATTTAAAGAATTTAAAGAATTTAAAGAATTTAAAGAATTTAAAGAATTTAAAGAATTTAAAGAATTTAAAGAATTTAAAGAATTTAAAGAATTTAAAGAATTTAAAGAATTTAAAAATTTAAAGAATTTAAAGAATTTAAAGAATTTAAAGAATTTAAAGAATTTAAAGAATTTAAAGAATTTAAAATTTAAAGAATTTAAAGAATTTAAGATTTTAAAATTTTAAGAATTTTAAAAATTTAAAATTTTAAAATTTTAAAATTTTAAAATTTTAAAATTTTAAAATTTTAAAATTTTAAAATTTTAAAATTTTAAAATTTTAAAATTTTAAAATTTTAAGAATTTTAAAATTTTAAAATTTTAAAATTTTAAAATTTTAAGAATTTTAAATTTTAAAATTTTAAAATTTTAAGAATTTTAAAATTTTAAAATTTTAAGAATTTTAAAATTTTAAAATTTTAAAATTTTAAAATTTTAAAATTTTAAAATTTTAAGAATTTTAAAATTTTAAAATTTTAAGAATTTTAAGAATTTTAAAATTTTAAAAATTTTAAAAATTTTAAAATTTTAAAATTTTAAAATTTTAAGAATTTTAAAATTTTAAAATTTTAAAATTTTAAAATTTTAAAATTTTAAAATTTTAAAATTTTAAGAATTTTAAAATTTTAAAATTTTAAAATTTTAAGAATTTTAAAATTTTAAAATTTTAAAATTTTAAAATTTTAAAATTTTAAGAATTTTAAAATTTTAAAATTTTAAGAATTTTAAGAATTTTAAAATTTTAAATTTTAAAATTTTAAATTTTAGAATTTTAAATTTTAAAATTTTAAAATTTTAAAATTTTAAAATTTTAAAATTTTAAAATTTTAAAATTTTAAGAATTTTAAAATTTTAAAATTTTAAAATTTTAAAATTTTAAAATTTTAAGAATTTTAAAATTTTAAAATTTTAAGAATTTTAAGAATTTTAAAATTTTAAAATTTTAAAATTTTAAAATTTTAAAATTTTAAAATTTTAAAATTTTAAAATTTTAAAATTTTAAAATTTTAAAATTTTAAGAATTTTAAAATTTTAAGAATTTTAAAATTTTAAGAATTTTAAAATTTTAAAATTTTAAAATTTTAAAAATTTAAAATTTTAAAATTTTAAAAATTTTAAAATTTTAAAATTTTAAAATTTTAAGAATTTTAAAATTTTAAGAATTTTAAAATTTTAAAATTTTAAAATTTTAAGAATTTTAAAATTTTAAAATTTTAAAATTTTAAAATTTTAAGAATTTTAAAATTTTAAGAATTTTAAGAGTTTTAAAATTTTAAAATTTTAAAATTTTAAGAATTTTAAGAATTTTAAAATTTTAAAATTTTAAAATTTTAAAATTTTAAGAATTTTAAATTTTAAAATTTTAAGAATTTTAAAATTTTAAAATTTTAAAATTTTAAAATTTTAAAATTTTAAAATTTTAAGAATTTTAAAATTTTAAAATTTTAAAATTTTAAAATTTTAAAAATTTTAAAAATTTTAAAAATTTTAAAATTTTAAAATTTTAAAAATTTTAAAATTTTAAAATTTTAAGAATTTTAAAATTTTAAAATTTTAAAATTTTAAGAATTTTAAAATTTTAAAATTTTAAAATTTTAAGAATTTTAAAATTTTAAGAATTTTAAAATTTTAAAATTTTAAGAATTTTAAGAATTTTAAAATTTTAAAATTTTAAAATTTTAAGAATTTTAAATTTTAAGAATTTTAAATTTTAAATTTTAAATTTTAAATTTTAAATTTTTAAATTTTAGAATTTTAAGAATTTTAAAATTTTAAGAATTTTAAATTTTAAGAATTTTAAAATTTTAAAATTTTAAGAATTTTAAAATTTTAAAATTTTAAAATTTTAAGAATTTTAAGAATTTTAAGAATTTTAAGAATTTTAAAATTTTAAGAATTTTAAAATTTTAAAATTTTAAAATTTTAAAATTTTAAGAATTTTAAAATTTTAAGAATTTTAAAATTTTAAGAATTTTAAAATTTTAAAAATTTTAAGAATTTTAAGAATTTTAAGAATTTTAAAATTTTAAAAATTTTAAAATTTTAAGAATTTTAAAATTTTAAGAATTTTAAGAATTTTAAGAATTTTAAAATTTTAAAAATTTTAAAATTTTAAAATTTTAAAATTTTAAGAATTTTAAGAATTTTAAAATTTTAAAATTTTAAAATTTTAAGAATTTTAAAATTTTAAAATTTTAAGAATTTTAAAATTTTAAAATTTTAAAATTTTAAGAATTTTAAAATTTTAAAATTTTAAAATTTTAAAATTTTAAGAATTTTAGAATTTTAAATTTTAGAATTTTAAATTTTAAATTTTAAATTTTAAATTTTAAATTTTAAAATTTTAAAATTTTAAGAATTTTAAAATTTTAAAATTTTAAAATTTTAAAATTTTAAAATTTTAAGAATTTTAAGAATTTTAAAATTTTAAAATTTTAAGAATTTTAAGAATTTTAAATTTTAAAATTTTAAGAATTTTAAGATTTTAAGAATTTTAAGAGTTTTAAGAATTTTAAATTTTAAGAATTTTAAAATTTTAAAATTTTAAAATTTTAAAATTTTAAAATTTTAAGAATTTTAAAATTTTAAAATTTTAAGAATTTTAAGAATTTTAAAATTTTAAAATTTTAAGAATTTTAAAATTTTAAAATTTTAAAATTTTAAAATTTTAAAATTTTAAAATTTTAAAATTTTAAAATTTTAAAATTTTAAAATTTTAAAAATTTTAAAAATTTTAAAATTTTAAAATTTTAAAATTTTAAAATTTTAAAATTTTAAAATTTTAAGAATTTTAAGAATTTTAAGAATTTTAAAATTTTAAGAATTTTAAGAATTTTAAAATTTTAAAATTTTAAAATTTTAAGAATTTTAAGAATTTTAAGAATTTTAAGAATTTTAAGAATTTTAAGAATTTTAAGAATTTTAAGAATTTTAAGAATTTTAAGAATTTTAAGAATTTTAAGAATTTTAAGAATTTTAAGAATTTTAAGAATTTTAAGAGTTTAGTGAAGTTTGTAATGTATGAGTTCATATCAACAAACAATAAAATTCATAAACTTTTGAAAATATATTCTTTTGCCGATCTGTGGTCTCAGAATTAAAAATTTATCAAAATTACTTTTATAGATTGAATTTAATTGTTTTTTGCTTCTCATTTTTAGAGAATAAAATGTTCAATTATAGGTAATCTTGTGCTTGTCTCTTGATTTGAACTCATTTCAGTAAATTTATGGTCCTCCTTCATGAATCACCAATATTCCCATTCGTTATCCTCACCGTCACCATTTTACTTGGAAAACTGCCATCACAAAACAAACTACACGTGAGTCAGCTCCGTTCACCGAACTCGTCGAAAAACAAGGTGGAAAATGAACTTTTCCTCGCTCGAACAGATTCAAGACCGTCCCACAGCATAGGAAAAATTTCATTCATACGTTTGCTCCACCGCGAAGCCGTGGAAGACCATTAAAGGACGGCACGTGGCTGGCCAGACTGGGTGAAAGGGGGTTTGATTTTCCACTTGCCACCCACACAGTTGGCGTGACTCACTTGAGGTCGTTGCTGGTGGCGCCCCGGCAAAACCTGTTCGTGACCTTTACCAACGTAGTTTACCTTGGGGATGGTAGTTGGGTTTTTGAAATTTTTTTTCGATTTTTTCTTTGAGTGTTTACTTCAGTCGATGATATGAACCAAGTTTTCCCGAAAGTCATGCCACGTGGGAAGCAGACTTTACTGCCTCCATGTCATCAGCTGCCCATATTGGCTCTCATCGACAATTAATTATCACCCAAGAGTGTTCTATGCTCCCACATAGTCCCACATGCCTTTCGCTGGAAGTTTGTCCGAACCCCGAACGGCACTCCAAAAATAGACCACTTAATTAAGTTGGGGGGGGATCCGTTTTTTTTGCTGACAGCAGAGGAAGAGGCACGCGCGCGTAGGAAGTCGCTCTAAAATGGCCCAAATTGAGTGAAATTGACCAGTGAGACTAGAAAGGAGATTGTGTGACAAATACGCAGAGTGATGTTCTGCCCGAGCAACGAAACGTTGCAGAACATAACCGAGAAGACGAAGCTGCTGGCGCAGAAATGTACCCAGCAAATCCGGGTATCGTCGGATCAGCAAACCAGTGGAGCTGGTGGGGCCACCGAGGGTGGCCAGCAGGACTCCACGGGGAAGGTTCCACCGAGTCCGGCCAAGGAAAGTGGCGGAAGCAAGTCGTTGCGATGTTTGTGTCCCTGCAAGGGAACGCTCAGCAAGATCATCGCCAAGAAGGTCGGTGCCGTGACGGGGAAGGAACAGCCGCGGTCCACCACCCGGTGGTACGTCAAGGTAATACAGATGGCAAGCTGGGGGCTAATCTTGATTTTATTGTGCATCACCCACTGTTCATTTTGTGTGACGTCTGGGCATTATCTTATCGGAGTTCCCAAAACATCCAAAAACAGCTATTTTCACATATTATGTACAGCTCATTCCTGCAAATCACGATGCAAGTCATCGACGACTATCAGTTGATAAGAACCGTTGACACTGCATTTTTATAAGCAATATACAGTATGTAAAAAAAGTATTTACACCCCTTGGGCACTATGCACATTTTGTGATAAAACATGTAACAATTTAAAGTTTGACAGAAACCTAGTACTACGTTTTGTTCAGAAACTCATGCCGAACATTTTGCTACAAAAAGCTCATGAAAAGATGTGTTCTATAAAAAAGTTATATAACAAATACTATTACAAAAATCAAAAAAGGTGCAAAAAAAGTTTGTAAACCTTTCAAAAAATTTACATAAATAAAGTTATTTGTTGACAAATCACCATAAATCCAGTCTCCCAACTCCAAACAGGTATCCTTGACTGATTAAAAAATAATGTGGATTGAATATAAAGTTTACTAATTACTTATTATAAAAGTTTATAAAACTCTGGAAATTCTATATAAAACATATCTAAACTTAATTTTGCAAACTTTCAATTTAACTAAATGTCAATATAGTACCATAGAACTGCTAAAAACATTCTGGAGTGGGTATAACACCGTTTTGGGGGTCTTTGTATCGCTAGAATAGATTTTTCGTTGGAATTCCGTACCAACCCGGAATTACGTCGTCGGAAAATCCGCCGGCATCCGAAGCGGCCCACAATTCACAAATCAACCTATGTGGCATCGGAAAGGGCATAAAATTTCCGATCTTTTGATACCCATACATCTAGGTTTTCTAAAAAACCCATGTTTTTAAATACCTAGGCAAAAACGTTGTTATGGTTTCGTTTGAGCAATCTGCCAAAAATGTATGGAATTTCGTAATTTTTGCTCTCGTGGATCAAACTTACTTTTTGCCCAGGTATTTAAAAACGTGGTGAAGACCGTGCTGGAACAAAACATTTCATAAGGGCGTAATAATGAATGTTTAGCCCTTTAAAAATGTTAGTCTTGATTTAAATTCTTTGAAAATATTATTTTCGAAAAGATCGAAAAAAAAGAAATATATTCTTTCTAATCAAACACCTATCTTCGTCATATGAAGAGTTTGATGCTCGATTAAAGCTCCAGAAATACAATTTAGGTTCTAAACTTACAAGCAACAGCACCGCCTCAAGTAAGCACGCATAGTTATGCCATTTACTGGCCAAAAAGATTAAATTTAACGCACTTTTGATCATAGTTTCTATTTTGCGAGATCATTTCTCATCATTTTGGTGGCACAAACATCCACACGCAAGAACGCAAGGTTAACTGCTTAACGAAAGTCGCCATCAATATCTTTTCACTTGCGCTAACGATTTCAAAGCGCTTAAGATATAAAATTGCCTCCAACTACCGGCAACATGTTCTTTTGCACATTAGTTAGTCACTCACTTGAAAAATAATCCCGAAACATGTAAATAAATAGCAAGCGCCATCAAAAAAACAAACGCGCTAAGTCTTTTGACGTTTCAATTTTGACTACCCATTCGAACGAACCGAAGGCTGAAGAAAACCGAGCTAGAAGCGAAGGCTAATAAAGAACAGAGGGTAGCCACCAACACCATCAGCAACACTCATAAAAATCCACACGTTGATGCTACGTGAAAAATCACGTAACCCCGATTTTCCCCTCGCTAGGCCCGTTTTACGTGACACACGTAAAAATAATGTGAAAGTGTACTGGCAAAAAAAATGTTTTCACGTTGAAGTTACGTGATAAACCATATAGTATTTTTCCACTAGGATTTTCATGTAGCTGTTATGTGTTTTGAAATGTAACTTCAACGAATCTTTTTTTCTCGAGTGCGCCAAATTTCTACGTGATTATTTTAGTATGAAAATTTACGGCGAACGGTGAAGACCTGTTGCCGGACTGTGCTCGTGAAATTTCTTTAAAAATGTAAAAGTTGGTAAGTAATATTAAGTTTAGAATGTTTCATTTTGCTTAATTCATGTTTCTTTACAGAAACCGGTCTCTAGAAGAAGAATTTACTATCCCTGTGGAAATTCTGGCCGGAGCTAACATTAGCGACCTGACGGACCCCTAAAAGGCAATCCCGGTTTCTTCAGTAAAAAAGCCAATCAAGGTCGGTGCTACCGTGGTGACACCAACTTCCAGACAAGGACGTGGGCATCGAAGAGTGTGTCCTAGAGAAGTGCTAATGGAGCTGTTGTCCGTCTTTGATCCGATCATCTACACCGGGTGCTTTGCGGTCACTCTCATGCCGGCCAGAACAAGTTCAAGGCATCAGCCCACGCGTGTGGCGCTAAATACTAGGAGCAGCCAATAACTCGACGCATCGTAGATCGACGGTGAGAAGAACACATGACTGCAGTCAAGCATCGTCGTGGGATTTTTTGTTGGATAAGAAGTGTTATGCGTTGCATCGCATGCATCCGTGAGATCGTTCAGCAGTAAATTGATAAATAAAATAAATTTAAATAAATTTTAAAAAAACCTTTTTTTTCTTATTTTTATTCGAAAAAAGAATGAATAACCTCCTTAAACTAAAAAAAAATCATATAAGGTTTACTACAACAAACATGTATAAATCATTGGTTGATTCATTTAGTTTTTACGTGTGGAACACGTAGAATCAACGTGAAATGATCTGGCAAAACAAATTTCATTTCTATAGCGTCACCTCGTAAAAGTTACGTGAAAACATTAGTGGAAAAATACCACATAGCTTTTCACGTAACTTCAACATGAATATTTTTTTGAGTGAACGTTGTTGGAGTGAGCCAGTGATGCCAGGAATTTTTCTCTATAAATGCTACTTATCGTGAGTGTTCGCTTAAAATTTTGGTAGTACTAAGCAGACCCAAAAGAGCGCTGGAAGAAAAATAGAACTAAGCTGAAAATAGAAAAATGGGCGTGGCCCAATGCATTCGACTGATTAGAATGCGTTTGGGAAATATCTTTTTTAAATGCTTGTAAAAAAATAGCATAACTTTTAATGATAGTGAAAATAAACAGAAATGTTCACAAAAAGTTGCTCAACTCGTTGGTGTTCTTGGTTTTAGAAAATTTCAAGGAACACTCCAGATTATCCAGCATCATTCAAACACGACCGCTATTAGGCTTAAAATGGGTATATTTCCCCTGGTTGCTGAGATATCGACATTAGAAAACGGTGGGTTGTTTGGGTGAGACTTAGAAAACATCAATTTTCCTGTTTTCAAACACTTGCATGGCAATATGTCAGCAACTAAGGGTCTTATCAACAAAGTTCAAAAAAGCAAAATACAGAGAATTTTCTCAGTTTTTCATAAATATTTTTTTCAAAAGTGGGCAAACATTTGCACTAATTTAAAAAAATGAAAAACTACTACTATTTTAAAAAAAGTCACCTGAAAATGGCTTTAACTTGAAAACTATGCACTTTATCAAAATTTTTACTAATGTATTTGTTGATTGCAAATTTGATTTTACATCGAAAAAAAAAGTTGCGACCGATATTTCGATTTTTTGAAAAAATCTGAATTGAGTAAAAAATTCATAACTCGGTCAATGATTTTTTGCACAACCTGGAAATTTCTGAAAAGTTGGCATTTTATGTCCCCTAAATTATATAAAAAAACATAAAAAAATAAAAATAGTGTTTTTTTGCAAATCAAGTTTTAGTGATTAAAAATTAAATAAAAAAATCACCAAATTTTTTTTCACCGTGTATCATTTTTTTTCCAGTTTAGTCCGTATCCATACCTACAACTTTGCCGAAGACACCAAATCGATCAAAAAATTCCTTCAAAAGATACAGATTTTTGAATTTTCATACATCATTTTTGTATGGACAGCTGCCAAATTTGTATGGAAAATCATATGGACAAACTAATGATGCAAAATGGTTTCTGAGGGCATACCGAAGGCACCAAAAAAGTTTCAGCCGGATTAAAAAATACATAAATTAAATTTAAAAAAAGACCAATTTCGTAGAGAATTGCTCTTCCGCATTAGACTTTCGGAGAAGACTATGGCTCCGTTGGATCTGGATCCTCGGAAGGCGGTTATTGGGTTCAAAGGTGGACTGTGGGTGCAAATTGTGAAAGTGTAGCTTGTAGCTTTTTGGGTAATAAATCTGATTGATAGGATGAGTTGTTTGACGAGACGATAAGGAAGTACTCAGTTATTTATGATACCTCGCGATAAGATAATGGTATTTGATTAGCTGTTACCAAATGATTGACTTTTATTCAATTTCAAGAACAATTAAATACTACAATATCGTATTCAACTGCTACAGAACAAAATTAACGGACCGCTCAATTAGCACCAACCCGTGATCACGCCCAACAAAGATCCAATTCTTCACTCAACTGGTGATGATTCACACCAGCGTGCCAAAACGATCCGAGAGTTCGACTCGATGTGTTTACATTTTGCCAAAAGCCGGCTTCTTTGCACGCGTGCTCGCGTGCCCGCTCCACTAAACATAAACACTTCCATCGAGAATAACTCATTTCACGGCCTGAATGTGTATTTACGTTGGCGAAATTAAAGCACACACAAAATATGACATTATATCGCAAACTACCTCCGAGCGATGAGTGAATTTCGTTTGTTTATATTTGGGGAGACATTTTATTGACTAAGGGTTAGCGTCCACTTTGAAGCATAAAACTCGGCGATGTTGGCAAACGCTGAAGGTTTATAAATAAACCGCTTGGAATCTAGAGCAAAACTATCAATCATAAACATTAGTGAATCACACCTGAGCGTGGGGTCATAGACTGGGGTGAAGACATGGCACTTCTTTCCTTGAGAAATTATCGTTCTAATTTTAAAGATTTTAATTGGCTTGAATTTTCTCAATATGCAACCACAGTCCCCCCTCAAAGGTGAGTACAACCTTCTGCGCGTCAATCCGTAGCGGTTCCTGCGTCTTGCTGGACATCCTAATCCGGAAGTCCTTCAGCAGTGTTGCCAGTCCAATTCGAGCCTGCATCATTCCAAAGCGCAGCCCAATGCAGTTACGCGGGCCCTCCCCAAAGGGAAGAAAGCTGTACGGATTCCGTTTGGCGAGCTCTTCCGGAAGGAACCGATCCGGATCGTACCGTTCCGGGTCGGCGTAGAACTCCGGATCGTGGTGGATTCCGTACACCGGGATCGCTACGGTGGTTCCCTTCTCGAGGGTGTGCTCCGTGCCGGGTACTTTGTAGTCCTTGGATACGGTCCGGGTTAGCTGTCCTATCGGAGGGTACTTGCGAAGGGATTCTGAAATTGAGGAAATCTTAAGTCTTTAGTGAAGTTGGGATGACCTAACAGTACTCACCGTTGATGCACATCTCGATGTAGTGCATATCGTGAGCGGCTTCATACGTAAGCGATCCATGCTTCTTGATTGTCTTCAGAACATCGTCCCTGGCCTTCTGTTGTAGATCCGGATTCCTAGCTAGCTCGTACAAGCAGTAGGTCATTGCCGTCGAAGACGTCTCGAATCCGGCCAGGAAGAACACAAACGCTTGCGCGGCTATTTCCTCCAGCGTGAGTCCCTCCGTATCAACCATCGTTCCATCCTCAACAGGTTGACCATTCTTCATCTTGATCAACAGATTCATAAAATCATTCCGCTCAACGCGGTTCTTCTCCCGGTATTCAACCGTTTCACGCACAGCATTCATGAAGAACTGCGACACATCCGTATCGATCGTCTTCACACGAAGTGCCCGTGCGATCTTGCGGAACTGCTGCGCCAAAATAACAACAAACAGCCGACCCGGTGGTGGTTCCATAACCTTCCTCCCCATCCGTCGAAAAGCCGCGTCCGAATCATGCAAGCTATTACACTCCAACCCGAAAGCACACGTTCCAATCACATCAGTTGTAAACCGTGCCAATATCTCCTTCATCTCAACCTCACCACCACTCCCAACTACCCCCAAAAGCAACTCCCTAAACTGCCCCGCAACCCCCATGATCGTCGGAAACATCATCTTCATCTTCCCGGACGAAAACGTCGGAGTCAGCTTCGTCCTCAAGTTCCGCCACTTGGTCCCCTCAATCGTCACCAGATGCGCCGACAGCGGATCGTCCCGCTCGTTGTAGTAAATCGAACGATCGTGAAAGTGTTGGAAATCCTTCACCAGCACGCTCTTCACAAAGTCCAGATCCAGCGCCATCGCCACCGGATTCACGAAGAAGAACACCCCTCCAAACGGTCCACTGCCCTTCAGCTGCAGGTACAGTCGTTGAAACGCCAACGCCAGCTGCTCCTTCCGGCCCAAACCCCGAATGTTCCCGAAAGGGAACGTAGGCTTGAGGTATCGAACGCCACGATCGCTCCAGTACGAGTACCGCTTGCGGATCCAAAAGATCGCCAAACTTAGCGCCAAAATGGCAAGGTAGAGTAACATCTCGGTAACAATACTTGGACGTGTACCGGTTACGGGAACGAACTTTTTCTGACTGATGTCGGTGAAGCGCAGCTTCAACCTTCTATATACTGTTGGGATTATAATTACGGCCTACACAACTCAACACTTGATTTTGCAAGTCACGTGGCTTGCCGGTAGAAAGTGTTGATCGTATGTAAACAGCGGATTCGCAGATTATTCCATTGTTTTGGATGATTCGTTTCGAGGTGTTGTCACATTTTTCCTTCAATATTTATTCAACGGAATCCTCAAAAACCGATGTTTCAACTCTGTGACGTAAAATTGCAATATTATTGCGACGTACCGGTATTTGACGTATGGGCGTTAATTACTCACCCCCGGTTGTAGTAGTTGTAGAAATAAGGGGAGTGGTGCCGGTTCAATGCAAATGATTCACTGAGCATCAGAGATCAACTAGTACCAGAGTTAATGTAAGCATAGTAAAACAGGTCATCTTTTTAAATAAACTGTATGGGAAAACTTACAAATTAAGTATGTTTATTTTGTTCTCAGTACAAGATTTTTCCCATGATAGTGCAATCCGATCGCACAAAAGAACGGTAGTTTTGCTTTTCAGCGTAAAACAATCTTCTATAAAACTTATTTAGCAAGCCATGTTACAATACCAAAAATGAGTATTTTACAAATGTTAACCTTAAAAAAAATCATATTTGTTCAACATTTTTCATGCTTCAAAATGATAAATATTGTTTAATTGAGTTTCAAAAGCCAATAAAAAGCTAATGAAAAATAAAACTAAAAATGATGCCTTCAAGATGGCAGACCAAATTGCGTATTTCAGTTAGAAAAAAATAGATGCAATTAAAGATAAGTTCATCGCTTAAATTTGGTATTTTATCGCACTTTTAATAAAACTCCCGAATTTAAAGTAATTATACAATTTTGAAATTTCAATTTTTTTTTGCAATTCCGTCGTGAAACTACTCATTTGTTCTGTCATTCTTGAAGGACGAAATAGCCTACTTTTCTGTACCAAAAATAACAGAATCGAATAGAAACACTTTTCAAAATAAATGCTGAAAAGTTCTACTTGAACTTTTCAGCACGTGTTTCGAAAAGTAACACTTTTCAACATTTTTTTGATTTAAACAATTTATTGACAAAATACATGAAAATTTGACTTAAAATTTCATTCAATGGGTGTTTTTCGGAATTGCAAAAAATGTTGTATGGAACTCGCTGCAAAACATGATTTTTTCAGCACTCGTCGTATTTATCCAACTCGGTGAACCTCGTTGGATAAATGTACGGCTCGTGCTGAAAAAATCCTCTATTTGCAACTTGTTGCATAAACTACTATTCTTATCTCCTTTTGTTTACAACCTGAGAAGCTTGAATTGATAAAAAATGTCATGAATATCTTGAAAAGCATAAGACCGATTCTTCGGCTCCTTTTAAAAAAAATCCCAAGTTTTTTTAAGCATTTTGGCTGTAGTGGCAAAATAAAAGAAGAAACCCCCCAATGTTATTACATATTTGGAAAGATAATTGATTTTCCTACAAAGAAATATCATGCAGAATGAACAATATAGTATCTGTGCTTCCCCTGAAATAGAAATGTAGCGTGACGGGACAACATCGTAAAACTGGACTTTTAAAAGGCACACTACAAAAATCGCTACAGTTTTGCCAGTTTGATTTTTAAAATTTTTTGCTCTTCTACACATTATCACAAATTAAAAAATGAATCTTTTGCTCCTTGAACTGAAAGAATTGGTTGAAATCTGAGTTTTTGCCAGCCATTTCTTTTCGTGACGGGACAACGAAAGGAGCAGATTTATGAAAAAACTCCTCTCCCGTTCAATGGCTTGCAGACCACATTTGGTCAATATTCTTGGCTTTTAAGGTAAGAAAACGCATTTAAAGCACATTGCAATTATTGCATCATAATAAAAATGATTTTTTTCATATTAAAAATCACATTGAAAATTGAAAAATGTGACATTTTGGTGTAGCTTCGCTAAGAATCGGTCATAAAATCATAAAATCATTAAAAAAAACTCGGACTTTAAGAATTTGTTTCTATAATGATAATTATTATTTGCACTTTGTTTATCAGCTGTCCATCACATTTGGGCTGTCAATACCTCGGTAACTTTTGGTCTGGGTTTTGAAAACAAAAATTAAGTTTTGGTGATATTTTGTATGTTTTCAATAAAAATAGTTGAATAAAAAAAAATTTTTAGAAAATATAACAAATATCCAACTTGTTGAAATGGATGGCTTGATTGAAATTTTAAGAAAATATTGAAAAGCTCAGTGAATATTCAATAATAATTTTTAATGACATTTAGATGAAAGTTAGAAAAACAGTTTTTTTGCTTATTTTTTATATTGAGAAATTTCTAAATTTTTTCGACATTTTTAATTTTGTATTTGTCGATTTAGATGGGCAATGTGAATTCTGCAGAAGGGAAATTCTGATCGATTGGATGTCTTGAGCAAATATGTTGGTTATGATTTTGACTTTTCAGGAAAACAGGCAGGCGGACAAAAAAATACTAAAATAAATAATAGAAAATGTTTGACTTTTTATCACTAAAAGTTAAATTAAAAAAAATCTGATTTGTTTTAAATTTTCAGTTTGTTGCAATTAAAAAAACAATTATCAACAAATAAAAATTTTGTGAAATTTTCTGTTCTTTTTTTAAGTCGCTGCAAATATTTTTTGAAGGTTATGTTCCTCGACTCTGACCAAAGTCGAGAGGTGGAAAGGGGGAGGGGAATAAATTAAAATAAATAAAAGTATAAAAAATTGAGTACCTAGCCATGAGTTCAATATTTAAATGAAACAAGTGCTTCAAAAATTAACTTTTTACCGTATTGTTAATTGGAATTTGTAAAAATACATTTTTTTTAATTGAAGTTTTTTAAGTTTTCTGTATAAAAAATAGCCCCGGATTTTTCGAACGAATTTTGAAAGAGAGGAGGCGTCATAAACTTTGAAAAATATTTGCAACTTTCTTATAATTTAATTTTCAGAATTTAAGAACCAATATTATTCATTTGAATAAGTTTAAGTCACTTTGGTTGGACATTTTCAAATGTTGCAGAAAATTAGCACAGTTTTTATTTCTTCTATAAATTGGATAAAACTTGTAGGTTGTTCTTAATCGGCTCAATTTTGCAATTGCTTAACATCAATAACGAAAATTTTGTATTCATCAATCAACATTTACTCACATCACCTCACCCAGGTCACCATCATTAAAGCATTCTACAACCGTGTTGCCTGATGGAATGCCGCCAATAATGCAACATGAGCTGTGTTTACAAACAAGCACAATGTAACACTTTAGCTCGAAACCTACCACCTCAGCGCTACCCATATAAAACCCCAAACAACCTTTGCGCGGGATGAGTCACCTCAACATGCTTCGACGACAGCCACTATTATTATTGTTTCCCTTGAAACTTTGGAGTATACATTTTTTTACTGGATTTTTTGCTTCTCTCTCAAACACAGCACCGATCATTATTCTCAATCGCCTGAAATTAGTCGTGCTAGCGATGTTGAACAAAAGAGTCACAAGACTTAGTATGAGAACTTCTTCGTTTTTTCCCTCTAACCGCATCCATCCGTCAGCCAAGCGATATCGATGTTCACTTTTTTTACATTTGCATGGTCACTTTTCGAAATGTCCTTTAAAAGTTAATTTTGTTTATTAAAATGCAATTTCTGACTTGTAAATCTTATTTTATATCTTATTTTTGGTTTTTCTAATATCAAACAAATTCGTTAGCCCTTACGAATTGTTACTCCTCCCACTTGAAACCTAAGCCCATACAAAGTACTTTTTCGTGCCTGCATGATTTTTTTTGTGTTGAATTGATTGAGTGCGCGCGACAAAGTGCGGGCCTTCTTCTGTCGATGAAGTGCCAAAGTTCGTGATGAATGACAGCGGGGAGAAAAAATGTGCCAAGCTTGCGTTTAAAGGCTTATGAATCGGTAGCATTTATGATTACAAAAAAAAAGAAGAAACGTCCCTCATTGTGTTGTCAAATGGCAGCCGGCTGGAAAATGAGACGCAATTGACGCGGCGTGACTTTTTTGTGAGTTTTTTTGGTGCTAAGTTTTCTTGGGAGGGTGTTTATAAATAACTACTTGAGACTTTGGGAGCGTCTTTGAATAATAAAAATTTGAATTTCAACACCTGGAGAGACTCCATTGTTGCGAAGGATTTTATAGCTTCGCTTTAATAAGGCTTTTTCAATCCTTTTTTTTTGTTATTATTTTTGTTAACTTGGATAACAATATTATTCTTTGATACTTTTTTAAGTTCGATTTTATTTTTTAAGTACAGTACGAAAAAAACGATATCATTGCATAGCTTTTTCCAGATCAAATTCCACTTAGCACTTATTTCGAATGCAGGTCAAGAGCGCCTTATTAGACAGACCACACTAAAAACATTCCACCGTGTCCGGCTGTGTGTCACCTGTTTGACCTGTTGAAACAACTCCCAACGAGTTTTAATTCATGCAAAAAATAAACTAATCAGATTATGTCCAACGCAAACGAAAACTCAACCAAGGGAGAAAAAGAGCGCTCCATTTCTGCCCGAGTGTCATAATTTTATAGCTGCTGGAATTAATTAAAATCAGTTTAAGCCACCCCACCGACCGTCCCCCTCCATCACTTGCGACCAGGAACTTGAACTTGGCTGAACCTCCCGACGACGACCGTATCGCCAAGTCGTCACTGTTTGTTTTTGAATTCATTAGGGTTCGTTCAAAAATTACGTCCATGAATAGGGGGAGGGGGGGGGGTCTGGGGTTTGTGACAGCCCATGTGAAAGGTATAGGAAAAGTGCGTGACAGGGGGGAGGGGGGGGGGTCTGAAATCCCGAAAATCTCTGGACGTAATATTTGAACAAACCCTTAGTCGAGAGGGGCGAACTTTATGCTAATGGGTCGAGGGACTCCGTAAAGTGAACCTGTGCGGAAATAATCACTTTTCCTCCCCGGGAAGCTCGTGAACCAGGAACTGGGAGCACGGGAATTTGCGTTGCAAATAATTACAATAAATTAAACCTTAATTCATTTCAGTTACTCGTACGACTCGAAGCACATTTCACCCTATAGTTGTATCGCCCCTTAATCTCTCTTCCAAGGCAATGATTTAATGAAAAATCTTTCTGCCCTTTCTTCCCAGCAGCCCACCTGGCGGTTGTGGGGCGAGGAGCGCGAAAAGGACGCCATCTACACCGTGTACCTGAAGAAGGTCCGCTACCACCGGCCAACGCCGAGCGCCAGCAGTGTAAGTAAAAAAAAATCTTGAAAAATAAAATTTTGAAGTTTTAGACCACTTTCAAACAGCCTTGAAGTACATCTCAGGGAGCAGCCTCCCCGGGCTGGAGTTAAGGTTAAGCTAAAAGGATAAACACTAATTGGACGAAGACGACGACGACGTCATGGGTAATACAAATCTTGGTTGAATGGAGTAAAAGTGCCTGCCAGGTTTCAGCCGGTGTGGTTGTTTGAGGATGATTATGATGATGGCCAACGGTAATAAGCATTGCGCTATGGTTGAGACTCTCAAGTCGTTAGATAACCCTTCGCTTGTCATTTTACGAAAATTTTATAATTTCAAAATAATCAAGAAGTCGACAAACTTTACATTTTTTTTTCTTTGTTTTTGTTTCATTTTGTTTCTAATAGTAATTGGACTATTACAAAACATGTATTTATTTTCTTTTATCTCTATGGATTTTTTGCATGGTTTTCAGTATTTATTTTCAACATTTTAACACTGGAACGCCCAACGCATGTCCAACTTACACGGACGCCCAAGCCTCCCAAAAAAGGTGGAACGGTAACTTCAACTCGCTGGTTCTCGGGCATTACTCAACCAATCGGGACGATTCTTGTTTCCAGTGATTTGTAAGAATGTCTAGATGATCCTATTTGCAGAACTTGATTTGAACAAATCTGTAATTTCTACGACCGAAAACATCGTTCCACCTTTTTTAAAAAGACTGCCTCCGCGGAATTTTTGGCGAATTTTTTTTACACGGGAAAAAAAGGGAACGATGTTTTTGATCGCAAAAATTACAGATTTGATCAAATTAAGTTCTGCAAAGTTCTAGAATCATCTTGACATTCTAACAAATCACTGGAAAGAAGAATTATCTTGATTGGTTGAGTTGTGCCCGAGAACCACTGAGTTGAAGTTACCGTTCCAACTTTTTTGGAGCCTTGGGCGTTGGAATGTTAAACCAATTTAAACCATTAGTAAACCATCAATTGAATCATAAGACGATAAATCATAGCTATGCATAGTCCGGATTTCATCAATAATACTGCATACAAAGTGTCAAGTGTATTTCACAAGCTGTTTAATAATCAAAAATTGGATTTAAATTTTTTTTGATGAATATTAAAAAAAAGCCAGGTTTAGAGGTTTAGCAGTCTAGGGTTAATATTGAAAATTTGTTTATTTATTTGTAATAATTATCATCTTTGAATCGAGACATTCTATTGAATCTCAAAGCCGTTGCATCGTATTGAAAAATGAAAAAAAATACAGGGAAACTGGACGGAGCTTGTGTAAAAAATACACTGAATCAAGAAAACACACCACTTCAATGATTTTTTTGATGTTAAAGTTTGAACATTAATTTCTTAGTAATCCACGATTTGTCAAAATTTTCAAAACCATCCACGAAAATCGATTCTCCAGACAATTTTACATAAAATTCTCCATATTTACCATTGTTAAAAATGTTAAATTAGGGGTTTATGATTTTTTGTGGTTTTTGGTCATTTTTATATATGAGAATTGAAATATTTTTATCGGACATCTCATCCAATTTTCAATAAGTTTGCCTGTGGCAGCTTTATTACATTACTCATAACTGAAAACAGGATATTTTTTTCGTTGTAGTTCTGTAAATGGTAGCAACCAGAGTAGAAAATTAGCATAGTTACACATCAATAAAAAACGAATTAAACTGAAATGCTGTCAAAGTCAAACTGATCGGAAATCGGAGTCTGAAAAATCAAGTCTTTCTTGTTGGAATGGCCAAAAAACTTGTAACTTTTATATACGGATTGGACTCAAGACAAGGGTCAACATCGAGACTTTTTGTCAGGAGAATCAATTTTCGTGATCGGTTTTTGATTTTTTTTTATTATTTTAGGGGAGACATTCTATCCTCTTCTTTTCTTGCTTCGAAATACAGCAATGTTTAGAATTCAAAATACAAAAATATTTAAATAACTTAAGCCCTTCTTAAATGTTATTCTCGAGTGAAACTGGCTCCATAACCACAAAAGTGGCTTATATAAATCCAAATCATTCATGTCAATAAAGTTTCAATAAAATCGGAAAAGTTCGGGTACAACCGATTTTATAAGATTTTTTTACCAGGGGCCATCCATAAAACACTTGGAACTTGTTTAGCATTTCGCATAGATGATTCCCAGCATGTTGTGCCAGTGATAAGAGTACCGCAAATACATTAATTTTTAAGGCTGTCGAAGACCCGGAGAGATTTTATTGAAAATTTGGTAAGATATAGGGTAAGAACCCTTAAATGCACTCAAAGGGTTTTTAGAAGTTCTTCTTGAGAGCTTATGAAAACAATCATATGAAAATATACCTAAAATCGAGTTTTTCAATGAACCAATGTTTTCTACACATTAATCATGTTAAAATCAAGTCGTTTACAACGGTGAAAAGCATAAAATTTCTTTAAACGAAAATGCTATCTAGAACAAGCTGAGTGCCCTTAAGAAGAGCTCCTAGTGCCGATGCATGTCTGGTTTGAGATGTCCAAAAAGGTGTCCACGTGGTTTATGGATGGTCTCTTAAGTGTAAATCATTTGCTCTTATTCAAAAGTACCGTAAACCGGGGTGACTTTGATAGGATTTCGATTTGTTTTTAGAATATTTTCCAACAGGTAAGGTTTTTCTCAAGATTATTATTTTTAAAACATGTACTGGGGTAGACCACACAAAGTCCATGCACTATTTCGGAAAAAAGTTTTTTCAATAATGTTTAGAAAAATAGTTACCTTAAAAATTCATAGTTTTAATTCCGGGGTGACTTTGATAGTCATAGTTTTTCTTGTTAAAATCATATTTAAGATGTTCAAACTTTATTTGTACGCTAAATGTACCATCACTAAAGTATCTTATATAGTTTTTAAGAAAAAAAAATCAATGTTTATAGATACTAAGTGTATAAGCTTTTTAGCAAAAAACATATAAATTTTAGATAAAATTGTTAAAATGTCGGAATTTTGCCTGAAATTTGTTAAAACTAGTTTTTTTTTGTAAAATTATCGATTTATATTGCATTTTATACTGAATTCGAAGCACGAATCACAAGTTTTCACATTTTACATGAAATTTGTTCAACTGAAATTGCCTATAAATTTGGAGATTTTTTTTTAATTGTGTTTCAAAAACACATATTATTTATTATTTACAAACTTTTTTAACCTTCCCCTAGTGGAAAATTGTCCAAAGAATCCGAAAATGCATTCCGTTTTCCGATTAAAAATCATGTTCATTGAGAAAATCATGACACTTTGAGAAGTTTAAAATAATGACTATCATCAACATTTTCTTAACTATAGTTAACTAACTTTTAAACTTGTCAAAATTTTATGAAAAGTTCTTCTTGAGGTACTTTGAACACATCTCTACCACAGTCAGTATGTTTCTAAACCGTTCCTTACGTATTTTAATTGTACTCTTCATTTTGCGAAAAAATCGCAAACCTATCAAAGTCACCCCGGCTATCAAAGTCACCCCGTTTTACGGTATTCAAAAACGGACATTTGATAGCGAAAATGTGTTTCCTTTTCCAATAATTTAAACATTTTTTCATGATTGAATAAAAAATGCTCGTGATTGGAATTGCTCATGTTTATAAGAGTTGAAAAAAATGAAAAGCTTAATTTTATTTCAAAAATACGGTTTCAAATAATACTGAACTTCTACGAAATAAATGTTTTGTATCAATATGTGTCAAAGTCTTATTCTTTTCTGCTCAGTTTGAAAGGCCACATTATATTACATAATATGTTTCGAGAATATAATAAGGCAAATCAAATCTTGTTAAAGTTTCATACTCCACATATATTTGTATTTCGAGTGTTAATAATAAACAAATTTGCTAAATTTTATGAGGTTTTCTTGCTAAAACAGCATATATATTTTCTTGCTGAAACAGTTATTCTTATTTACGAATATTTCAACATTTCCACGCACTAAATTTATAAACATCATAATTTTTACCATCATTTGTTATTTTTTTTAGTTCATGGTTCTCTTCAATTTGCAATCAATTTTTTTTTGTAAAGCATACAAAATCTTCCTTTTTGAATAAAATTGGAACGAAATCTTTAACGAAGAACATAGTTTTGCAATTGCGTTGTGAAACGACTCACTTTTCTGACATTCTCGAACGACGAAACGGCCTATACTTTTCGACGCAAGGGCTTAAATGTTATCATCACTAAAATGGGTTCTTTTTGTGAAATTGTATCAGAAGTAATTACTTTCAATATTGTTTTGATTTCAACGGTGATTTGACTTGTTTGATAAATGTACGACTACTCTTAATCTTGCTACTTGTTGCCTCCTAATTTTAATACATTACAAGCGATTGCTCATATTTTTATAGTGAAGCAGTTATGGTCTTTAAAATATTTAAGAGATTTTTTCCTTAATATTAAATTTAACATTGATTAGAAAAAAGTACGAAAATGTCCTCAAATTCTTAAGAGCGAGTCCACGAACAGGGCATACCCCTTAGTATGGGACGTCGTTTGGACCTCACCAATCTGTCTGAAATTTTCAGGGGTTGTTTGTACATATAAAACTAGCATCTGGCCAAAATATGAGCACTCTAAGTCAACGGGAAGTGGGGCAAATCGGGACACTAAGTTTGAAGGTTCAAAAACGTCAAAAATCTTAAAAAGGCTATAACTTAGGCAAAATTCAATTTATTTTCAAAATTCAAAATGCATCTGAAAGGGCTTAAAAAATGCAACAAAATGCAGGATAGAGCATCCCAATTGGTTAAATCTAAAGGGAGTTATTGGCATTTTAGTGAAAAAATAGCATAATTTTCAAACTCAAATAAAAAAGTGTTCCATCCAGATATCAACTCGGTTTGACCTGCAGCTTGTAGGGGACATCAAGAACTACCATCTGAGACTGAGAACGCTTTGGGTAAGACAGTTTAACATATTAAATAGACACTTTTACTTTTAGTGAATTTTTTGGTTGTAAATTTTTGATGGTGGGACCCCTTAGATCCCATTTTCTGGTAATAATTTTATCATATTCGTGTTCCTGAGACAATTTCACAATAGAAACTAGCATAAAAATGTTTATTTTGATCCATTTTAACCCTTTAAAAAATAAAAGTTAAAAAAAAACTTTGATTCACATTTATTAAAAATCAAGCTCGTTTCCAAGGATACTAGATAACACAAGAAAAAAGCAGCTTTTTATTTTTTTTTACTTTTATTTTTTAAAGGGTTAAAATGGATCAAAATAAACATTTTTATGCTAGTTTCTATTGTGAAATTGTCTCAGGAACACGAATATGATAAAATTATTACCAGAAAATGGGATCTAAGGGGTCCCACGAGCAAAAATTTACAACCAAAAAATTCACTAAAAGTAAAAGTGTCTATTTAATATGTTAAACTGTCTTACCCAAAGCATTCTCAACCTCAAATGGTAGTCCCAGATGTCCCCTACAAGCTGCAGGTCGAACCGAGTTAATATCTAGATGGAACACTTTTTTATTTGAGTTTGAAAATTATGCTATTTTTTCACTAAAATGCCAATAACTCCCTTTAGATTTAACCAATTGGGATGCTCTATCCTGCATTTTGTTGCATTTTTAAGCCCTTTCAGATGCATTTTGAATTTTGAAAATAAATTGAATTTTGCCTAAGTTATAGCCTTTTATAGATTTTTGACGTTTTTGAACCTTCAAACTTAGTGTCCCGATTTGCCCCACTTCCCGTTGACCTAGAGTGCTCATATTTTGGCCAGATGCTAGTTTTATATGTACAAACAACCCCTGAAAATTTCAGGCAGATTGGTGAGGTCGATGCGAGATGGGTATGCTTTGCTCGTGGACTCGCTCTTAAAGTGTTAGGAAAATATTTTTGAGATCTCAGCTCAGCCTTTTAAAAGATTGAAGCAAAAGCTTTTAACTGCAAATGGTCTAAGAATCAAGTATGTTATTTTATATATAAACATAATCTGCAAATATATTTGATTTCTTCTTAATCGCTTGAATGCTAGTTTTGCAGTCAGTGAACAGTTTTATTTATTTATTACGCAACCAGCTCTATCTGACCCTAGCAATCATAATTCCCCTCTCCTATTCACAACCATTTGAACTTGTCACCAGCAGAAACCACTAATCAGAGGTGACCAACAAGCGAAAAAAAAGCATATTCCCACAACCTTGCATTTTCAGCAACTCTCTCGTTTGCATCACACACAAACAGTGGGCCGGCTCGTTATCGCCGGCTGTCCACCTTCGCGCCGATGCTGTTGGGGGGGTTTTGGAATGATAAATTGGGTAGGTGGACCTATTTTGGCCCTAAGCTTTCGACCTCTTTTTAGGCCATTAGATTTTTCGCCTACAAATTTAGTTTTTAACAAAATATCAAATGTGTTCAATAATTTTCACACTTACCCTAATTTTCAATCAAAAACCACAATTTAATAGCATCTTGTTCAACGCCAGCGCAAACTCTCACCTGGGTGTTGAATAGTCGTTCGCAAAGCGGCCTCAATTTAGAACTGTCAAAGTGGAACCAATTTACTGTTCGCAAAATGCTCCCAAGAAGTAGCAAGTATTGTAATCGATCAATAATTTATTTTGGCAGGAATAAAAAAAAATGTTGATGGCATCGAACTTTTGAAGCATTCGAGGTCAATTAATCTAAAGAAGAGGCTTGAAATCGAGATTGGCATAAATAGTCGCTAACATTTCAGTAAGCGCTTTATTTCACGCAAAGCCAATGTTTATGACGCTTTTTGAAATGTTTACGACGAAATGCGACACCTGCGACATAATATTGAATAATCTTACTATGATAATATCATTGCGCTTCAAAGATTCATAATCTCGGGTCATCCATTTGGATGCTCTTTTGATGCACTAAATTCCACCCACTTCTGACGCAATTTTTCGTCACGCGAAAAACTAACATCAACAGATCCAAAATGTTTCAAAACAAGTCACTTCAGCGGCAAAAAATATGTCACGCTTGAGCTTGAACATAGCCTTCTACTTTGTTTATGTTTACAGCTGTAGTGCAGTTGTATTAGTGAGGAGCAGTGGGGAGCATTCGAAAATCACGTTACGCTTTCTGTCTTTTCAGTACCCAGACTCTCACGTGCCATTTTAACGTGACAATGGCCCACCTGATTGACCACAATTTCCATCACAAATAAAAATTGTTATGTCTAGCAAATGGCAAAATTTTGTTTGACTTCAAGATTTTTCGATACCAACTTAGAATTAAATTTGCATTGGAAATGGAAAGTCCTGTTTCCACTTTCCAACAATTCTATTTTCAGGGCAATCTAATCTGGGGGATGCCATTTTCAATTAGACTCGATCCGGGGTCACCGAAAATGGTTCAACCGATCATTAGCTCCTAAATGGACACCGCACACTTTAGCTAAGCAAGGCTGGCAACGTGCCGATTAGGGTTTATTGATTCGATTATAATGCAATTATCTCCAATGACCTGGTTTAATTTGTCCCCGGTGGTGAACCATTTGACGGTTTTAGGTCGAGCTTAAGTTCTAAACTATTAAAGTGGCCTCACGAACTTTTGAACTCTTAGCGTCACGCAATCGATTCCGTCAATAATCAATGCTTTCTTTCTTCCACCTTCCAGCAAGACTCCGACGATGAGATCTCCCACCTGGAGTGGGAAACGGTCCGGGTGCGGTTCGTCAAGGCGGCCACCCTGTCCCGGCTGGTGGACGCCCTGACGACGGACGACGGCGAGCTGGAGAGTACGTTCGTGAACGTGTTTCTCACCACGTACCGGACCTTTTCGCAGCCGGAGAAGGTGCTCGAACTGCTGCTGAACCGGTACGAGCGGTTGCACTCGGAACCGGCGGTGCTGCTGCCCGCGTCGGAATCGCTGACCGATCAGCACAAGAAAACTCTAGGTAGGTGTGCGGGTGGGGGATGTTTTGAAGATCGAATCTTAAATGCTGTTTTCGTTACACAGTCTCCGTCCTTCACGTCTGGCTGGATGGATTCCCCGAGGACTGGGACACGGAAAACTTGCAAAGGCTTTTGGCGTTCACCTCGAAGCGGCTGCCAAACTCGGAAATCCACGTGAAAGCTTTACATAGGTAGGTGATCAACTCCCTTTATCCAAAGAACTTCTTTTAGTGAGGACTGCTTCTCCTTCCAGGTATACGAATAGGTTAGATAAGTACAGTAGGATACCACCGCCGTTGCCATGGTCCAACGATTACCACGACCAGTTCGCGGACCAGTTCGGGGGCCTGTGCCTGACGCCGGCCTTCCGCGGGCCTCCGTCGCACCTGCTGAACTCGTACCGCTTCCCGAACATCCCCGTGAAGCATTTTGCGGAGCAGCTGACGCGGATGGACATGGAGCTGTTCAAGCGGCTCATCCCGCACCAGTGTCTCGGTTCGATCTGGTCCAACCGGGACAAGCACGAGTGCGGCTCGGTGCTGGCGACCGTGACGCAGTTCAACGCGGTTTCGTTCAGGGTCATTTCCAGTGTGCTGATTGAGCCCCGGTTGAAACCGCAGGTGAGTCTCAAGGAATACCTCAGCTGAACCTTGTATCTACTAACGCTTGTCCCCTTTGTAGGAACGCGCCCTTCTCATCTCAACCTGGATCGACATCGCCCAGGAGTTGCGACTGCTGAAGAACTTCTCCTCCCTCAAAGCGATCATCTCCGGCCTCCAGTCGAACGCCGTCTACCGGCTGTCCAAAACCTGGGCCGTAATGCCACGGGAAAAGCTCGAGCTGTACTCCGAGCTGGCCCGGATATTCTCCGAGGATAACAACGCGTGGGCCCAGCGGGAGGTCCTGATGCGCGAAGGAACTGCCAAGTTTGCCGACACGGTCGGCGAGAACGATCGCCACCTGCAGAAAGTGTTCCAGAAACAAAACACCCTCATCAGCCACGGCACGATCCCCTACCTCGGCACGTTCCTGACCGATCTGACGATGATTCATGCTGCCATCCCGGACACCCTGCAGGAGGGACTGATCAACTTTGACAAGCGGAGGAAAGAGTTTGAGGTGCTGGCGCAGATCAAGCTGCTGCAGGGCGCCGCCAATACGTACCATCTGCCGGAAGATCCGCTGTTTGATCGGTGGTTTGCCTCGCTGCTGGTGCTGGACGAGCGGGAAGCGCACACGTTGAGCTGTCAGCTGGAGTCGCCGCCGGAGCCGATCAGGAGGCCGGGCCACCAGGGACACAAGAAGAGCGACTCGATTGCGTCGAACAGCAGCAGTGGGGCGGGCTCGCAGTTTTACTGTGATATCAACAATGCGTCGAATCAGAGGTAGGTTTGGGGATGAATTTTAAGTCTTGTACCCTTCAGCTTCAGCTTTGCACAACTAATCGATGTGTCGACTGGCTGCAAAATTTACCATTTAATATAAAATTTCGAAAAAACCTATTTCTCACTGAAAATCATAAATTCTGAACACTCAACCTGAAATCTATGCCGTAAACTAGAGGTGGGCAAAACCGCTCTGTTTTAGGAGCCGCTCGTTTTCGTTCGCTTATTAACAAGAGTCGCTCTTTTGAACGGCTCTTTCGCTCTTTTTCAAATTTTGAATGAAAAGGTTTTTTTAAGAATCGTGTGATTTTATAAGTAATTTCTCATTGGACTTTTCTAAATTATTTGATAAAAAAACGAAAACGAGAAGATGCCCTTGAAAACCATAGGTCTTGGTGGTCTCAATGTCAAGATTTCTACACGAACCTAAACATTCGAGTATTTGAATGGCATCCAGACTAAAATCTAGGATGCTGGAAGAATTGCTATTATTTTTAAAATTTCGTTTTTTTCTGCAAGAATTGAACTTATGCTGATATTTTATATGAAGAAAATATAGTGTAAACTCTTTTCTACATTCCGATTTAATCGATAAAGTCTATAAGCGCTAAAGTATAATCGGACAAAAAATGTTTTTTTCCAAAGGCTCTAAACTATTCAGTAGATTTGTAGTAATATTTTACAAATTATGCAATTTGAAAAGCTCAAATTTATATTGATAACAAAAATTGTGCCATCTTGAAGCGGTTCTTTCACTAGACCGGAGTATAAAAAAGAGCCGCGGTTTTGCAAGGTGGATGTCATACCGCAAATTTTTTTTTAAAACATATGGCTATATATATATTTTTTTAACTAACTCAAATAATTAACAAAACTATATAAGCAATTGCGTACTCCTTTTCGTTTTCGCAATTGACTCTCCTGTTTTTTTTTATTAGGATGAAACTTTTTCCATTTTCTGAACTATTTGGTGTCTTCGGCAAAATGTTAGGTTATGACTAAGTAGAAATAGGTTTATGGAAAAAAAATCTTGATTTTATGTTTAACTTTAGAGGCTATTGAAAATTTTATTTCAAGTTTCAAAAATTCTCCGGAATCAAAAAAAGTCAAGGGCAAAAAAATAATGCTGTAAATTTAAATTTTCAATGAAACAACTTGTGAAATTAATTATTGTTTTGAATTCAGGAACCATAGACGAAAAATACAAAAAACTTAAGAAAAAAAATATTCCAGTAATTCATTAATTTTTTGTAAGTTTTTTCTTCACGAATTAAAAAAAGGATTTGAGCTTTAGACTTTAAAATTAAGTTTTCTGCTCCCCCCTCAAACTTGACCAGATCCGAGGGACAAAAACTTGAAATACCAGCGTTATCAAAAATGTTCAACTCACAAGATGAGAATTTTCAATTTTCCAAGTTTTTTTTTTAATTTGTTATCTTTTGCGCTAGAGTTAAGGATGGCGCAAAATAAAAAAAAAAAACGGATGCAAAATCAAATTTGCTATCGAAAATATGTTTTCTAATTTTTCGAGAAAGTGCACCGTTTTCAAGTTTTATGCATTTTTAAGAGATTTTTTTTCGAAAATTGTTTCCTATTTTGCAATCTAAAAATATTACAAACCCTGAAAAAATATTTGTTTACGTTTATGAAATTTTCTGCTCTTTTATATAACAATTAATTCAAAATTTGAATACCTAGCCAAACATTTAATAATGTTAAAATAATGTGTTTTGAGCTCTTTGTTACTTTTTATTTTTGAAAATCGGATTTATTTTTGTAAAAAGGCAGAAAGTTTTACAAAACTTTAATTTATTTACATGGAAATTGAACTTTTATTTTCATAAAAAGTCAATTTTAAAAAATTGGGGTTTAAACGTGTGCCTTTTTCCCGAAGACGCCAAATTTATTGAGATAATCTCTTCCCAAGAAACACGTTTTCGAATATCTAATTGCCCATGTTGTATGACTAGCTCACAAAATTGCATTGAACTTTTTTTTTCTTGAGTGAATAATTTGAGTTTTTCGAGTTTTCCAAGGATAATGGAATCACTTTGCCAATGTTTTAAAAATATATTTTTTTGGGGTCAACTTTGGCTGTGTTTTTATTAACATTTCCTATATTTTAAGTAGAAAGAAGTATGCAGTAATTTTTGTAGTGTTCCAGAATATGCCTCTACGCATTTTTTTTTTACAATTTAAATGATAATGGTGCCACTCTATAGCAGAAAATGTGAAAAACAAGCACAAAATTGAAAAAGGGACAAAATTGAAAAAAATAGAATGTCAAAATGTTATGTTAGGAGTTGGTAAATTGGGCCAAATACTACAAAAAAAACAAACATAATCTAAACAAGATAAATGCAAATGCTAAAAATAGAACAAGAAAAACATAAAACAAAAGAAGTAAAGTTTTTCGTAAATCAAAAGTTGCACGGGAAAAATTAAAATTTTCGAAAAAAATTGGGTAGTAGATGGTTAATGGGCAACCAACTACTCAAATTTAACTAAATAGGGACACAGAAATCAAATTTTAGCTTTTTAAAAATGTATGTCACCCCCTTTAAAATTGGTCAGATATCAAAAGGCAAAAACATTTTTTTCAAAATCTTCAAAATTTTAGTCAAATGATCGGAAAACCATCTATAGTGCATTTTTCTGCATTGTTAATCATATTTAGCATATTTGGGCTGGTTTAAAAATATTTTATTTTTTTTTTATAAAATTCCGTGAAATTGTTCATGAATAGATTATCCGTCGACCCATACAAACCTTCGGATTATCGAGTCTGGACTGTATTAGGATAGGATTTGATTCCAAACATCACGAGTTCTCGCAAATTTACGAAAAAAATATATAAAATATATTTTATTTTGATCTGCTAAATTTAAAAAAAGGAAGGTCATTCATATTGAAAATCTAAAATAAAACACAAACTGGCATTCAAGTTAACACCACTCTTTACTTCCAGCTACAGCTCACGCAACAACTCGCTCGACCGCGACGTGACCCCACCGAATGCGTCGATCCTGTCCGCCGCCAGCAGCGTGTCGTCCCTGTCGATGGAGTCGACCACCTCGAGCAGTCAAAAGTCCAACAACCACCTAAACGGATCGGGCCTCATCCGAACGCCGCAATCCAACCGGGCCCACCACCACAACGGCAGCAACTCGTCGTCCGCCACGAAAAACGGCCACGACGTGCCGATCATCAACGGCCAGCTGAAGGACGATTCGCCGCTGAAGAAGAGTTCGCCCGATTTCTACATCATTAAAGTTACCTTCGAGACGGACCAAGTCGAGCTGGACGGAATCGTGCTGTACAAAAGTATTATGCTGGGCAACAACGAGCGCACGCCCCAGGTCATCCGGAACGCGATGCTCAAACTGGGGCTAGAGGGAGATCCGGAGCGGTACACGCTGTCCCAGGTGCTGCCGGACAAGGAGCTGCTGTTGCCCAACAATGCCAACGTGTACTACGCTGTCAACACGGCGTACAACCTGAACTTTATCTTGAGGCCAAAAAAGGACGGAGAGAGTGGGCGGTAGGCGCGAGTTTTCGTGCAAACAAAGGGAAAACCATTTGATTCTGTGTAAATATATTTATTTATGAAAACCCCGTTCTCGAATGTTAGGAATCTCAAGGTCAACAGATATTTATCGGAACCAATCGTGACAAGAAGTTCTTTACAAACAAACCTTAAACCTTAACCAGATTTTAGCCGCGAGGAGCGTAATTGTGCAGATAAGTTTTAGACCCGTATACTATACAACAACAACAACACATACACTAGAATGTACTAACAAAAGGACTTGAAAAGCGTAACAACATCACAAAAGAAATCTAGAAAAGAAAACAATATCATGTATTATCACACACACACATCACACACGAAGAGTACTGAATACGCAGGAGCTTTGTAAACCTACTGACTAAACACTTAATGAACCCTCGGAATTGTGAACCAACAACACTGTTGAACTCGTTTTTAGTGAATTGATAGGATTCGACCGAGTCCTAGACCGTGTAGACAGTAGACTAATCGGAGTAGTAGGAAGTGAAGGAATTTATACC